>NC_090265.1:949475918-949783239 GCF_040414725.1 Anabrus simplex | reverse complement strand
AATAATATAATAATAATAATAGACTTCATTATCATTATTCATCACACGACAACGTATTCAATTTATTATAATAAATGTAGATTTAGGTCTAGTTCATGATCGCAAGTGAGATCCGGCTGATGTATCTTGACACTACATCTCATATAAGCATTGGCCTGACAAAAGTAACTTCTCGCCTACTCTTTTTGTTGGCCTTCTTAATCGGGATGGTAACGGGGAAACACTCAATTGTATTAAAGTCACATTTCATCATGATGGGGAAGAATCTAAAGACCACTTTCATTCATTCATTCATTCATTCATTCATTCATTCATTCATTCATTCATTCATAAACATTGCAGCATAATGTTGATTTTCTCTCATGCCGTAGGATCTTTGTCGTGCACATTGTTCTACAGTTGTCCTTAATTCAATTGGTCAGGCGTTAACTTATTTAAAGTCTGAGGTGGGATTGTGGGTTGAGAAGTTCTGTACATAGAGAAGCTGGAGTTGATACAAGATTAACTTAGTGTTCCTGCTTCTTTACGGAGTTCGGGAGGATAAGACAAACCTTACACTGTTGTTGTTCCAAGTTGTTCTCTCGGATTAGGACGATTTAGTTCATCATTGACTCAAGAACTGCTGGCATGTATTGGTAGACCTGGTTAAAGTGGAGCAGCACAGCTCTCTCTATACCTGGTCGTTAGAGGTGAAGACATCAGTTCAGAGCGAGTGAGCTGACTCTTATTACTGATACATTCTACTTCACCTATTATGACAGCAAAAAGGATCACGTTTTAAAATCTAATACAGTATCTGCTTTAGTTCGTCCCATCTTTAGCGCACTAATATTGCACAATGGCCAGAGAAGGAAATGCGTCTGTCTTATTACTCTAATTTATTTCAGGATAACCCAATAAATGCGCGCACACACACACACACACACACAAAATTCTAACCAACCATGAATGGCCACACTCACTAATTGCTGTCTATTTACAAGTCTCTCTTCATTACAGCACTGCAGGTGGTCCTGCCCGTCGTTGTTACATGGGAACGGCTAATCCTTACTTTCACTTCCCCAAGCCCAGTCACCTCATAAAACAGATGTGTGTAGACCGCTGGATTTTAAGACAGGGCAACACAACACACCATGACTATTCCTTGGTTCGATTCCAGGGACAGTTCAGTAATTCTTTGTCACATGAGTGAACAACTAAACAGCAACAGCTCAACAGTATTCAACAGCAGGACGATACTCTCAACAGCGAATGTTAACACAGGTCCATATTTCCTCACACTAACGATAGCGGCTTCGCTGGCTGACTCACAGCGATTCTCAGTCCACAGAAGTACACAAACACACAGTACTCTAAGACAGTACACAGTCTTCTGTTCCGTACTCCGTCTCCATTGCAGCTACTCACTGGATACTCCGACGCCACAACCACAGCTCCTCGTTCAGACCTCGGTGGGACACTGGCGACTGCCAACACCTCTGTTGCCCTCAGCCCAGCCACTGAACCCATCACACTTGAGTCTCACACTGACTTCACCATTGAGTCGAACACTGACCCCGAGTACAACAGTGACTCCGAATCCAGCACAAACTCTGACTCGACCACGGAGCCTAACAACGGCTGACTATTTGCGGTGAGCCTTCCTTTTTATAGCTCGGGTGATGTGAATCAGAACATTCACGAGGTGAGTAGAGGCGGAACATTGCCGTTGCATCTCCAAGAAACTAACAGGTAAGATAGCCAAGAAAACTATACACAGAAATGCCAGCCATGCCCTCCAGGCCGACTGGGAGCTATTTCCAGGAAGTACCGAAAGGGGCTATGACAGGCTGGCACGTAACATCTTTCAGAGAAAGACATATTTGTTTTATGGAGTTCAAGAACTCAGTTGTAGATATATTACTTTTTGTTCTCTCGGATGAGGACAATTCAGTTCAACGTTAACTCAAGAGCTGATGTCTGAGGAGCGCGCAACCTAATTTAGGCTCTTCGTCAAGAGTTTAAGGCCGGATGTATTTCCTGCCACCATACACTGGTTCTTGCTGGAATTCGACTCGAGATACGTGTGTTAGACCACAGCGCTAACACCGTCCCATAGTTTGTAAATTACATCAGTATAAAGTAATAATAGTCTTCTTGCATTTTCATATCCATGAAAATGCCAATTCCACGCATTCACTTTAAACTGTAAATAACACATATCCCGTTATCCTTCCTTCAAGTTTACGTAGAATGTGAACCACTGTGACTTGATTTTTCATTTCAAAAATCCCACCTGCATTGACCGCCTTGGTGGGAAGCCAATGACTATGCCACTCGGCTATCTCTCAGCTTACCCCACTTTCACAAGAGGATATTTATGCAGACTGCCCTCATTTACTGAACAATATCCCCTCGACTGAAAATACGGTTTGCTTTTCGGGTGTATGTACCTGTGTGCAAACAAGACTGCGAATCTTGCCGTCCCAAAATTATGATCACCTTCCGCGTGGATGTTGGGCCTACCTAAAATAAGAGCATCACCACCATTATCGCATATGTACTCTTATGATTTACTTTCAGAAGTCTATATTTAACAACAGTAGTGTAGTTGGCCATCATGCTTAGGAGGCCCAGAAGATGGTTTTCCGTTTTCACACGAGGCAAATGCTGGGGCTGTACCTTAATTAAGGCCACGACCACTTCCCACTCTTAGCCCCTTCCCATCCCATCGTCGCCATAAGACCTATCTGTGTTGGTGGAACGTAAAGCAACTTGTAAAAAAAAAAAAAAAAAAAAAAAATCTATTGGCCGGGCTCCCTGACTTCCACGCGGGAGGCTTGGGTCCGAGGTGCGCTATTTTAGCGTAGATCATCCTCCAAAAGTTTGAACGAAATCGATGACCTTATAACTCGAACTTTCCCTTGTTAGGTATAGAAGCTGATGATAGCTGAATGACATAATCACTGGCTTTTGACGAAGGCGGACGCGATTTGAATCCCAGGCACTGCATGTGGGATATTTGAAATGGAAAGCAACGTCCTTGGGCTTCCACTAGCCGTAATCTCGGCACTAGGTCCGGCCGCCTTTGCCCCCAGGTATTAACCTGGTACTTATTTTTTGTGTAGGCTGAATGAACCTCAGGGCAATGTGCACTTCCAGAAGTTGATATCTCGATTCTTAAATTTTTCAACTTCCTGACTGGGAATCAAATCCACGTCCTTTCGGATATAGTGGTAGTATAAACAATACAGTGAAGACTGTTGAATGCTAAAGTGAAAGATTTTTTTCTCCATGATAGTACAATAGAGCAGAAACGGTAGACAATCTTTCGTAACGTTTACGTAATGTGGATATTGGTCCAGTTCAACTGCTGGACGTTCTGCAAACAAATCATTTCGCTCAGCCATCCAAAGCTGATAAAATGTCCATTTCATTAAACCGTGATTAATCAAGGTTGATTATGTAGGTGATAAGTTCAAATTTCAATCTGAATTTGTTCGGCTGACTTCAATTACTGGCTAATATCATTGGCATTGATTTCAAACTGTACCTCCCATTTTACAGCCGAATTGTTCATGATTGAATCTGTGTCTTTACAAACTTCCTCTTCATATTGGTACCAATGAGACTTGCCCGACCGTTGTAGATTATATTCATGTTGTGTTATCACACCTTGTAAATTTATGTGAAAAATGAATCTGTAGTCTGCTAAACGGAAAGGAACTGCTCTGTTATTGCCTAAATATTCCTGTAAGTTATTTCAAGTTTCAAGACTAGTTGAGAATTGTATATGTAATTCCAGTGTGGTTCACCTTGTTAGCACAAGATGAGGACATTCATTCTGAACCAGTCGATGCACATTATTGTTGTAAATAAGACCTGAAGTGAGGCGGCCCACTTAAATGATTCCATTCTGGCATACACGAGACTGACGTATTTAAACTCCTTCAAATTCCACTGGACTGAGCCAGAATCGAACCCGCCGATTTGTAGTCAGCTCTACCGTCTAATCTACTTAGTTTGGCATACATTTCTGTACTGTGTTCTTTCCGCTGTTATAAGTTCATCTAAGTTCCACTTTTCAGCGGTAGAAAACTATTGCAAGGACTGACAGCTTCCGAGGCGTGGAGTTGCAACCACGATGCCTTTGTGGAGTCCGGCATTCCTTCCATTTTCCGAATCTCCTGGCCAGAGAGAAGGCGCTACCTTCGGGGAGGGGAATGAAAACGTTTCCTAGGTGCTTCCATTTCGTTGTGCCAGCTCCTCCTCTCTTGCCTTCCCTGCCTGAACTCCTCAGCCAGTAATTGTATTCTCCCGACACGGACTGAATTAGGTTTTTCCACGTCTAGTGAGTCTCATTTCCCCACTTGTCATGGTCCTTCTCTTTCCGTAGGCAATATTCTCGATCTCTGGCTGATTAGACCTCTGTATCTTCTTCTAAGATCAGTGCAAAGAAGGACTGATAGATACATTGTTTCACCCTATAAAATAGTTGCCATCACTACCGGCGCGATGATTGGTAGTTTTCGACGAAATACGAGGGTTCAGGCAAAAGTCATGGTAACAATTATTTTCTTGAAGATATCAGCCCGGTTGGAAAATGTGACATATACAGGCGAAAGGACAAGGTGTTAACTACATGTGTGGACAATGAATAGCACTGAAATATCGTAACACACTAATTTATTACGGTAGTATACAGGACAATATGGCCTTCCCGGTGCAAAAGAATGACAACACAGTACACATAAAATTGATATGACAAACCTGGGCCTAAAGGCCCTCAGAGTAGTCCCCTGCTACTGACACCACACGCTGCCAACGATGTGGGAGGCGCTGAATACCATCTGCCTCAGCATTTGCCGCACCATGTGTGAATCGGGTCATCTGTTGGCGCACAGCATTAGCAATGTCCTTTCGTGTTGCAAACCGCCTACCACGTAGTAGTTCCTTAATCTTTCGAATGAGATCAAAGTCACAGGACGAAATGTCGGGAGAGTACGGCGGGTGCTCCCAATTCTTCCCATCCCCAACGTTGCAGTAGCTACCTGACACACTGTGCTTTATGTGGTTTTGCATTGTCGTGCAGGATTATTCCACTGTCCACAAGATCCGGACGTTTCTCCCGAACGCCACATCGTACCTGTCGCACCAGGAAGTCCCTGTAGTACTGTGCGGTCACCGTTCTGCTATGTGGAACGAAGTGTCAAACAATGACACCCCTGACGTCATACGCGACGATCACCATCAATTTGCCTAGGGAAGGATTCTGTCGGACATTCTGTCTCCGTAGTGATGCAGCATGTCGCCACTCCGCGGACTGACGTTTCAGTTCTGGTTCGTATGCCCTGGCCCTGGCCCAAAATTCATCGATGGCGATTATTCGTGACAAGAATTGATCGCCGTCCTGTTGCCAAGGTGGTTGGAGCATATTGCATAGCGCACCCACCTTTGGACCTCCGTCAGTGCATGCGGTACCCACCGCGATGCTATTGTGCGCAGTTGCAGCTCATTACGCAATATCCTGTTGACGGTGCGTTTCTCGATGCCACTACTTGCCCTCTCTAACTCCAGTAGCGTCCATCGTTTGTCTTCATCCAGGAGCTGCTGGATGACGGCACGTGCCACGTCGGTCCGCACACTGACAGGCCGTTCCGAACGTGGCTCATCACTAGTTGACACACGTCCTTGCTGAAACTTTCCTTCCCACCGTGCTACTGTACGGTATGGTAGGGCATTATTCCCAAGGGCTTCCACTAATTCACTGCGACATTCTATCGCATTTCTCCCTCGGAGAACGGCTATTTTGATGTAAGCGCGCTGCTCAACACGGGTTGCTTCCATCTCGCCCGACACTCACCAACTGACTGATTTCACAACCCTCGCTGTGCTACTACCAGCTATCACAGAGCCATCTGTTCTGCATACACGCTATGCCTGCAGAACCTCCACACGACACATATACGTTTGTGATCCGTTCACATATCTACAAGAAAAAAATAGTTGCCATGACTTTTGCCCCAATCCTTATAATATATCAATGCTGCACATTGATTGTCTTACTTTGTTCAAGGCGCTCTAGAGTGAGCTAACGTGCAAGATTAATCTGTTCGAATTTTGTTGGTGCTTTCCACAACACAACTCGCCGTTGTCATTAAGCTCGTTCAACTCGAGCTGAACAGCTAGAGCTAGCAGTTTTCTTTTAATGCTATTTGTTCGGGGCGTCGACCTAAGAAGGTCTCTTGCCCCTACTTGCACCATGTATGTTAGGAATTTGGAAATGGCGGAAGTGTGAAGTGTTTAATGTGAGGAAAGGAACGTTAAGGACAACACAAACACCCAGTCCCCAGGCCAGGGATATTAATCATGCACAATTAAAAAACCCTGACCCGGCCGGGAATCGAACCCGGGGCCGCCGGGTGACAGGCGGACGCGTTGCCCCCTACACCGCGGGGCTGGACAGAGCTAGCAGTTACAACGGAGTGAAAGTGGATGCATTCATTATCCTTACTGCTCTCATTTCCCTAAAAATCATCTGTAATATCCTGGTAATGTCTAGCTGGTAATATTGCTAGTTTTGCATTTCATTCTGGAACATTGCTTAGCAGATTAATAAAACCACTATGATATTGAAACACAATACACTCGTAGCGAATACTGCTTATTTCGTTTATGTTGGGCTTCAAAATGTTATTATTTATAAAATTTGCAGTATAGAATAGATGCATCGATTATTATACAAGTAAACAACAGCTAAAGCAACAGAAGGATCGGTGGCGATAAGTAGCCGCTTTTGCTTTAATTTCTTCTTCTGCCTCAGTTTATTGGTGTCGACATTTGATGTGGATCTGATCCAGTTTTACGTCTGAATGTACCTACTTCAACTTTGTGTGAGGGATGGATAACTATTACGTGTTTCTGTGACCGTTGATACTGTGGCGAATAGTATGCAAAAGAATGTGTATTAAGACCACATCACACACACACACACACACACACACACACACACACACACACACACAGAGTCTCTGAGCCTGAGGAATTAACCTTACCCAATTTAAATCCACGACCCGGCCAGGAATCTAGTCCGGGGCCTATTGATCAGAAGGGCGGTAGTTTGGCCATTCAGTCAAGTAGCCGGACTAGGTCTTACTCCATCATTGACTATAATCTTTGCTATTTAATATACTGTATAGAGTTGTAAAATACAATTCCTAATATTCGTCTAAAACAGAATGAAATGCGTATGCGTGTTTAAGTATTCCAACTTACAGTCCAAATGAACTGTTCTTCCTTTCTCCATGTCTCTTTATTTTTCTCAACATGTTTATCAACATTTCTTCATACTCAAAATTGCGGTCGTAAAAGAAGCACGAGTGTCCTTAAACGATAAGAATTGAAGACAGCACGAAGATTAAAGTAATTAATTCCTCAGGACACTCTTCAATAAATTCAGTAAGTAAACTGAGACGTACAGCACTGACGAGGCATTCTAAGATGGGAGTCAAATTCGGTAGTAATAAATAGGCAGTTCATTTATTCTTTATCATTTACAGTATTGGATTACTGTTGCATACACGAACCGAATAATGGATCCGTCACTCGCAAACTTTTTTTTTTGTTAGTTGTTTTACGTCGCACCGACACAGATAGGTCTTATGGCGACAATCGCAAACTTATTAATCAGAGATGAAAAGACATAAAGGCGGGCTGAGTAACTGAGTTGGTAGAGCGCTAGCCTTCTAAGCTCAAGTATGCGGGTTCGATCCCGGCCCGGACCGGTGATATTTGAAGGTGCTAAAATACGCCAGCCTCATATCCGTAGATTTACTGGCACGTCAAGGAACTCTTGCGTGACAAGGCACCTCGCTGTCTTCGAAAGTAGTTAGTTGGACGTAAAACTAATATATTATTATTATATAAAAATGTCGCCTTTCAGCTCTGGCTACGGAAGAACATAACGTAAATGCTGTTCGGAAATTTTAATGAGATGCAGTTCATTCACAAAATTCCGTGTGAAATCAGTTCAATTGTTTCTTTTAGGATGTTGGTAGAATAAATTTGCTTTATTTTAATGAACAGTGGTTTAAAGTATTTGTGTCCTCTGGACTGTATTCGATAATGGCGAACACGTACTTGTGAACTGCACGTGATTTATTCCTCTTAATTTTCGTATTTACTGATTACATATTGTTTGACCGTAATTATTGCTCTATTGTTTTATAACTCCCCCATGTATAGTATCAGTGCTTGATAAAGGTCGAAGAGCACGTAGACTATCTCGAAGATACAGAGAACAGAACATTTGTACCTGCGATGTAAACACTAGAGGCGCGAACTGTATGGCAAGTTTGTTTACAATCTCAGCTACGTGCTTCGAATCCGAAATTGTATTATTTTTGACGTCATTTAAAGATGTCTCTCATCCTCCTTCCTGCAATGGAGATGTGACTGGAATATCGGATAACCTTCCTCCTACTCCTCATTCCTGCGTGAGACATGTGAGGTGTGTGTGATACTGAATCTTCGATTGAAACCTCCACTCGTTGAAGTCGAAATTACGCTGCCCCATTGTCGTTAGAAAGAGCGGATTATATTCTAATGCTCACACTACATATACATTGAAAGTAATCTAATTTCGGTCTTTCATTCTACGATACCGTCACATCATTAACTTGTTGAATATGTGCTGAGTAGAGCGTTCTGTGCTCACGATTTTGGGTTCGAATCTCGCGAAAGTCGGTTGGCATTTAAGATGGTTTAAGTGCGTGTTACCCACTTCTCCGTTAATATTAGCTGTATCAGAAGCTACATAATAAGAGCTGTGTGAATAATGACAGAGATATTTGATGTAGACGCGATGTTGGATGCGGATCAAGTGCGGTTTGTTAAACCCGCAATGAGCCTGTGCGAGTATATTATTATTATTATTATTATTATTATTATTATTATTATGATTATTATTATTATTATTATTATTATTATTATTATTATTATTAAGTATTCAAAATATCATCATATTCGAAATTCACGTTCTTATTGCTTCATTGATTTACGTCAGTGCATGGTAAAACGTATCTGAGATGAATGGTAACTGACATATTCGGTTCATGGTCATTGATTTTGGTATCCTATCCAATATAGTTAAGAAATAAGCAAGATATTTTATGCTGTCAGTGTTGTTATACAAGTATAAATTTACCGATAAATGCATGCGTCCTTTAATGTTCGTTATGAATAGTTTTCTGGAATTCATTCGTGTAGTCACTATATAAACTGGAATATTCTTTTCTCTTTCAGAGGAGATTTCGCGATGTACGATTTATTATTGCTGAGTGATTTCATGATTTGGTTTCAATACAGATTT
The DNA here is from genome assembly GCF_040414725.1 of Anabrus simplex. NCBI lineage: Eukaryota > Metazoa > Arthropoda > Insecta > Orthoptera > Tettigoniidae > Anabrus > Anabrus simplex. The sequence continues at coordinate 949,773,890 of NC_090265.1, read as the reverse complement.
ACTTCTCATTTATTAATCCTCTTGCTCCACACGTCTTACATCTCATATTCTCCACTGTTCTCAATTTATTCCTTCCAGATTACGATATTTTCATTAGTACAATCAACATCATGTGTTGAATGCAGCATACCATTAGCAGAATTTAAATCGATTCACAGCTAAGGAATGAGATTTCTCGATCGCAGTAGGTGCTTTTCTGAGTGGATAATGAGAAATTCTTCCATTGTGATCTCCGGCTTTGATTCATTTGGAACTCAATAAGACGTGACTTGCGAGCAAGACATTCGAGACTGGTCGGTCTCTCTCTTTCTTTCTTTCTTTCTTTCTTACACACACACACACACACACACACACACACACACACCTACAGGTTGTGAAGAGACTGGTAAGTTCGTGCTACCTGCTATGGAACAAAGTTCTCTTAACTTTGCTTTTGATCATGTGAAATACAGCTTATTGATTTTGTTAAGGTCATCATATTTTGACTTGCTGCTTCCTGAAACTGAGTACGTTATTTATTTATTTATTTATTTATTTATTTATTTATTTATTTATTTATTTATTTATTTATTTATTTATTTATTTATTTATTTATTTATTTATTTATTTATTTATTTATTTCATCAGGATAGACATATTCTCGAGTCAACTTCAATAACCTATATCTGCCTATAGGTACTGCACATTGGTCAGAATCAAGACATTCGTCTAAATTAGTCATATCTTGATTAATTCGAAACATCCATTATTTTCTTTCTGTGAGGTATGTATGTACGTATATACGCATCACGTGAAAACGACGGGACATATTTTAACAAAGCTTGGCATATAGGCTAAAGGAGGTGTTTGTTGCACATTTAGATATATTTCGCTTCAAAATTTAAATTTGAACTCCAAGTTATAAAGCATAGTATAGTATAGTAGATTTTCTAAATATCTTTTTTGATGTAGATTTTCTGGAAAAATGTTATATAATAAAAATGACCAAAATAAACTTTCCAACTAAGTTTGTCTTAAGTAAGTTTTTTAAGGACCAACACTTTGTTTAAATTCCTGGGTCCTGGAGATCGCCGAGAAAGCCGACCAAGCCCAGTAGACCTTCTCCCTCTTACCACCAGCAGTGGTATAAATTGTACGACGCACTGTTAACGTGAAAATATCTTCAAACTTTGGTGAATGTAATCGTTTCTATAGTTCTCTTTCCATTGTTTTAGGTCCAGATACCAGTATGTTCAAGAGATTCGCTTTAGTACGAGGGCTGTTTTTGTTCCAACCTCCGATCGGTTGCGAAATTAAAACCACATTGAGAATCCGACGATGCGTTATGCAGATGTGTTGCGCAGTGTTTCAAGTATGCCTGTCGACCGCATCACGACACTTGTCAGTTCTGAGCGCGCAGTGTGAAGTGCGTGCTCTCATTCGATATTCTTCATGACAGGGGTGCAGTACAGCCGAAATTCATCGATGAATGAGTAATGTGTACGGTAAAACTTTCATGAGTGACAACAAAGTGCGGCAATAGTGCAAGAACTTTGAAGCAGAATGTACGGACGTTCATGATGCAGGCGGTCAGGAAAGAAAGCGAGTGTCTATGATCTTGTTCAGCGAGTGGATCAGGCGATTCGAGAAAATTGCATTAAGAAATCGAATGACAGAACACACTTTACACTTGGCGGGAGACTCCATTGTCCTAGGCATGTTTACGTGCTCACTACGCGCTCAGAACTCACAAGTGTGTCGTGATGCGGTCGACAAGCATACTATAGACACTGCGCAACACATCTGCAAAACGCTTCATAGGATTCTCACAGTGGTTTTAATTTCGCGACCGATCGGAGGCTGAAAGAATATAGCCCTCGTATATTATTGTTAGGTTATACTTACTTCGAACCGCTTCTATTGTGGGGGTGAAGTTATTCCTTGTGAAAGCAGAGTTATCACGCTGAATGGAACAGCTCAGTATGAGCTCTGTACCTTCAACCAGTCTGTGGAGGTCGGACGCAATACGTCTAAATATTCTGCTTAGCAGGGATTTAACGAAAAATTGTATACGAAGATCATTCAAAATTTAATATGCAGCGACTTTCTTCCCAAGATATTTTGATAGGATCGACTTTCTCCACTTAGATTCTCGGAAATGTACAAGCAAACACTGGAGAGCTCACGAAGTTTATTGGCACTGCTCCGTCCTTCTACCATAATTGGACCGAGCTCGATAGCTGCAGTCGCTTAAGTGCGGCCAGTATTCAGTATTCGGGAGATAGTAGGTTCGAACCCCACTGTCGGCAGCCCTGAAAATGGTTTTCCGTGGTTTCCCATTTTCACACCAGGCAAATGCTGGGGCTGTACCTTAATTAAAGCCACGGCCGCTTCCTTTCCACTCCTAGTTCTTTCCTGTTCCATCGTCGCCATAAGACCTATCTGTGTCGGTGCGACGTAAAGCAACTAGCAAAAAAAAAAAAACAAAAAAAAAAAACACTACCATAATTGGTACCAATAGTTCGTAATTGGTGAATTTAATGTTGACGTGAATATTCTTATATCCATTGTGGTACCAGTATGTTTTGAGCGAGAAGTAAGACTCAACACATGACTTAAATCGTCCGTGTTTATTCTTTTGACATTTTTTTACACGTATTTGGAAAAACGGAATGCTATATTTTAGTTCATGTGACTCCGGTCAAGGACGGGTATAACAGCTAGTGTCAAATGCAGTGACTATATAGTTACTGTAGTGTCTAATACCCTCACTCCCAATGGCGCTACAGCCTTGACGAGCTTTAGCGTATCAAGTGACCGCTGCTCAGTCCGGTGGCCTGCAGATTACGATGAGACGCATGGTAAGAGCAACGATCCCTCTCATCCGTTATTTTTGGCTCTCTAGATCTGGGTAAAGGAAGTCTTAATCGTGCCCATCCTGTTCTTAAATTGAAATCGTGCGTGTTAAAAAGTGCAAAATATTGAATGAATGATTTTCTGTACTTTCTGAATTTTAAGAAGTAGTCATTTCAAATAGATCCTTGTCTTTCCTACAGTGTGTCTCTAAACATTTGTAATGAACGTCGGGAAGTGATTCATGGCATGAAAACTAGAAAAATTACCTCTTAGTCTGTATATTCCTTAGTGCGGTGGTATTGATGTAAAGGCACTGCACATGGCCACTAAAAACTGCCGTCTTAGTCGTCCGTCTTCCATTTTGTTCACAGATGGCCACATTTTGAAGAGATGGTATCAGTTTTAAAAAAATTATTTAATTGACCTTTGTTGGAACATTTGGTCATTCTCCATGTACAAGGAACACTCACAGCACACATACAAAATTATAAATAGTCAGTGCAAAGTACATATAAGAATGAAAACCAAATCGTCCACAGTCTTCAAGTAGGGAACACTACACTGAATCACTCTTCCGGGAAAATAGGGGGAGAACAAACAAAACACAACAAAACACAAAACACTGGCAACAATACGAAGAGCACAAAGTCAAATTCTTATTTCTTTTCACAAAGTTATTAACAGCATTGAGAACTGAATTGTTTTCACCGTGCAACACCAATGCAGTGCTGAGATGGTATCATGAACTTGCATGAAACACACGCATGGGCAGTGGAAAATAACCATGGCACAGTTGTCACTAATAATCGACACCGCTTTGGACGCAATAATTATGTGGTGCGGTATTCAACTGCCCGTCTCACACACATGCTACCGCGACGACTTTCTTTATTTTTATTTAATTACGGAAGTTCGCCTCTTTTATATCAGTGTGTTTTGCTCTGATCTATGGTATATCAGGTTTGATATCTCAGATGGGTTTTGAACGACAGCGATGGTATACATGTTTTCTCGACCTACCTGCTCATTAGCTTGTACAGCTTGTCTTGCCTTCTACTATATCAGTTTTTATTTTTATTTCCTTCAGCAACTCGTAACAAATATCCCTGCTTTCTGACTCGCCGGTGCTTCTACGGACTTCAATTTAACTGGTATCTCATTTCTGATGTCGCATTTTAGTATGCCGAAAAGGTTTGTATGGTCTTCCCATCGGTGATTGTGTATACCGTGGGATACTGCGGTGAAAATATTTTGGATACACTAGCCATAATTACGTTTAGCCTGCCCTTTGACAGTCGAGAGAATCTTATGTACTCCGTAAGCATTCGTAGCTCTTTCCGTAGTTACAGCTGATTCTGGTAAGTTTCCTAATCAGTAGATAAAGGTGATATAATACCTGTGGACTTTTTCATGTGATCGGGAGGAATGTGGACCTCTTAGTTCGCTTATTGAGGAAAGCATTTCCTCACGAAGTATGGTGTGTATATGACTGTTTTGGCTTGTGTCTTATATGGTTAGATGATGATGATGATGATGATGATGATGCTATGTTAGCTAGCCACTGTTGTTCGGGGCATGTTGCTGCTGTAGATATGGCAGATTCCCATTAATACCAGTTGTACGTTTGTTCATGGACATAAGGTTGATGATTACACATCCTTTGACCCTAAGATGACCTTCATTAACGACATATCAGGTTCGCTCTTCTCGAAATTTAGCCTTGAGATGTACAAAAACAAACATGATATTTGTAAAAGTGTGATTGTACAATTTTTCCTTACCTTCTAAATTGGAACTTCACTAACATGGTTTTCTTCATTTGAACATATCTAATGTTTCTCTATTTCTGCTAACCGGATTTATGCACCTTTGGTTGAAAGTTTTTAACAAATTCAAAGTTATCGTGTGTCTAATGAGGTTATAATTAATTATCCAGTGTGTGATAACTATTTTTTTTTTTTTTTTTTGCTAGTTGCTTTACGTCGCACCGACACAGATAGGCCTTATGGCGACGATGGGATAGGGAAGAGCTAGGAGTGGGAAGGAAGCGGCCGTGGCCTTAATTAAGGTACAGCCCCAGCATTTGCCTGGTGTGAAATGGGAAATTTCAAGCGGCTAGTCACAAGTTGTTGGTTACCACAGACCTTGAGCAATTGACTCGCTGTCAGGCATCTAATTGAGAAAATCATCAGTCCATTCTGACTTAAATGAGGAGCAATAATACTGGACGCTAGTGAGGAACACGTAGCGGATAATGGGGCAGGCAAGTTGCTTATGTCAGTTTAAAATATATTAGCTGAGACTGGATGCAGTCTGTTCCAATTTCTGACTCGTCTCATATTCCTTTGGTACCGGGAATAGAATTCTGGTTAACCAGGGAGAAGCATATAATGTAATCAGGGGTTGTACTTAAGGAATGAAGGACATGCATCAGTTTGCCTGGGTGCTCTGCTGCGGACCTTTCTTTCCAAGCCATCGGAGTTGAAGCGCAATCGACCATTCAATCTCCTTATCAAACACCCGATCTGTATTTATCGTTGGATCGCGGGTGGCATTCAACTTCAAAGGTGTGACTGTTCTTTATGGAACTCTTACTTTCCACTTATATCCGAGAGGTGCTCTGTATTCACTTTGATATAATAAATGCTCTACGAGTTTACTACAGTGTTATGTCGCGACACGTGCAGTATATAGCTTAATATTGAACTCCTATGAAACTCGACGCCAAGCCGCACCATCTCCCATCACGGTAACTTGATAAGTGCCTTCACTGAATTCATAAATAAAACTGCTGAAAAGGCAAACGCACGTCGTTTGCTCTTTGTAGGTCACAGTAGCTCAGACATCTCATCTGCTAGGGTTGGTTGAAGGCGTGAATGTGTCTTCAGTATTACGAAGGAAGAACCTACCAAAATGGCAGTAGTAGGCTGGTGAGAAATGGCTCGTTTGTCAGTGGCGGCCGGTGACAGTTTGGCTAGTGATGAAAACAGCATTACTACTACTAGAACTAAGTTTTACCACTTGAATTCATTGGTTTTTAGTTACTAGGGGCTTTACATCGCACCGACACAGATAGGTCTTATGGCGACGATGGGATAAGAATGGCCTAGGAGTTGGAAGGAAGCGGCCGTGGCCTCAATTAAGGTACAGCCCCAGCATTTTCCTGGTGTGAAAATGGGAAACCACGGAAAACCATCTTCAGGGCTGCCGACAGTGGGATTCGAACCCCCTATCTCCCGGATGCAAGCTTACAGCCGCGCGCCTCTACGCGCACGGCCAACTCGCCCGGTTGAATTCATTGTAATCACATTGTTGATGTGACTGACTTGGCAACACAGTGCCCATCTCTCAATAAACTGATACTCTCCTTCACACTCCAGTCATCGCCCAATCGGTCTCAGGTTGAGAAAGAGCTGGATGTGTGCGAAATAAGTTCGCATTATCGGACCTGGGGTCTATAATATTAGGTTAACCAATTATTTTGTTCGTATGATATACAGACGCACAGGCCTATATACATTTTACTAGATTTAAAATGAAAATAGGTTTACTACTTTTCAAGTTAAAATTAGTCTGACTTCAGCTTACCAGGTGAACATTTATGATGTCCTGGATTTAAATGTACGATAATTGAAATCCATGTGCCATCTATCAACTTCAGCACTTTGTTGTTTGTTCATTTTGGTATGGGCCTACCTAACTGCTTCACTTTCAGTTTATCATCATATGGTAACGGAAAAATTGACTTCTGTGAAGAGCACCTTCCGAATTCATAATGTAAACACATTAGAAAAGCATACGCATCGCACTGGTATAACAAAGAGACTGTATCAGACAGGCTCTGCAGGCAAGGGCGCATGCGAGCCAACACTCCCTCGACAGACCAGAGCCGCCAGAAAGCGGATATGCGGCGACCGTCACTGGTTTTCGAACTGTTTCTCCGCTGTTCAATGATGTCGTATACATTTTAAACTACATTTTTTCTCTTCATGACTCGAGGGAGTAACGTATCATCCGAAACAAATAGAACTTGTTGGTCAGCCAACATATTTATTTAAATTGTGTTAATTACCAGAGACAATTTTGTGCACACGTCTTTTAAATACAGACCTAAAACTTTAATATGTCAACGTCTTCTCACCTGGGACTGCGCGACCTTGTACGATAGTGCTTTAATCCTTCAAGTATGATGCAGAAATTGACTATATAGGTCTATTAAATCGATGTAAGAGATTTGTTCTCCGAAAGCAGTGAAAATATTGTGATGATACTCTTTCCATTCATTTGTATTTATTAGACAAGCTGACGGGTTAGTCAGTAGTGTGTATTGTTGCTGTCAATTAGTTTTAGAAGCTCTGAAACACATGCTTAACACGTGAAAGCATTATTTTCTGATGAACGATTGGCGTTACAAAGAAAATATTTATTTATTTATTTATTTATTTATTTATTTATGTATGTAATGTATTAACAATTGGCGAAGCGAAGTATATTGGCCCTCTCTTATAAATTGATTTTAAGTACATTTTTGGGCTTTATTTTGTGGTAGAACTAAAATTTGCCGGTTATTTTTGTTTATAGCAGATTCAATAAGTATCTACACGTTAATGGTCGCCATTTTGAATAGATAAAGACTCGGGTTGCTCCGCAGTATTCGTTATAAATAGATCATGATATGGAATTGCTCCATACGAATGTTTACTTTTAGGTCTTGTATTACCTGTTAATTATGTGTGATGTACATCGTTTTTAGATTTAATTATTGTGACGTTGATTGATATGTTACGAACTATTTTGTAGTTTCAGGGTTATTGTGTGTTAAATATAAAGTTTTAGTTCTAGATTATTCTGTTTCGCGTGGGTTTTTCTCCTTGTGGCAGCCCAGATTGTCTGGGAAATAAGTGATCCTTTCAAATAAGTAAGTGATAACTGTATGTATTTACGCGTCGCGCTATATATATCATGTACATGATTCCAGCTAGCATTGGATCTGTCACCAATCAGTCTAGCCAACCCGAAAACTGTGGATAACGCTAATGTCGGTCATTTTCTCTTTCACCCCTTCTGATCCCCTTGCTGATGGAGGCTGAACGTGGACTTTACTTCATCCAGAGTGTCACAATTCATCATCATCATCGATTACGAAAAGTATGCATTCGACACTAATATTGGTTGTTTTCTATTATTTGTAAATGTTACTCCCTCCCAACCCACGAACCTAGGGGTGATGGGGGTGTCCTACCCCCATGCACTTTCTTTTCTCCGGATAGTAAGTCATATGTTTACTAAGTTTGGTTGAGAGCATTGCTCGAACATACACACATATATCCATTATCTCGGTCATTTTGGACATTTTATTTCCCATCCCTATGCCGATGGAGACTTCAACGGCATTCGAAGAGTCATCTCAGCGACCACAAAAAAACATGGATTTGACGCTATAATTGGTCGTTTTCGATTACTTTTACGTGTCACTCCCTTCACACCCTTAAGGGGTGCTAGGGGTGTCTTCCCCCCACGGTATTTCTCTCGAAATGGTATTAAATTATATGTAAACCAAGTTTGGATGAAACAGCAGTTTTAGCTATGGTCGGTAGTCATTTTTAATCATTTAGCTTCGTCTGTCTTTACGTAAAGGCATTGCTCCTTAACTGTGTGCAACCTGCTAAGTACAGAATGTGTTGCTGGCTAGGACAAGTTTTCGCTTGCAATTATTGGAGTAGTCATTTAATGATTTGATTTTGGGATTGCTCAGAGTTGACAGAACATGAGAGACATATCAATGCCTGATAATTCACTGGCAGGCATTTCTGGAGAGAATAAAGAAAGAAATGAAACAAATCGGTCCAGTAGAATGGCCGGACGAACTGGACAAGCTGTTTTAGTAAACGTTTTAATATATAGATTAATAATTATTAAGAATCACAATAGGTTTGTATTAATATGAGTTGTATCCATACCCAATTTAGCACAATTGTTCCAGTGGTTTAGGAGTGATTCAGCGAGGAAGAAACTGACACCGTATTTTTTTAAACTGTTACGCTTGTTTTTGCAGATAATTTCGCAAATATATTTTCAGGTCAATACTTCAAAATAAAGCATGTGTCGGTTCCCTCTGATACGGTTTCTGTTGTGACATTCTGCCCAGCTGTTTGGGCGTCATATCATTTTGGAAGACAGAGCCGATCTATATATACTGTATATACATTGGCGGAAAATGAAATCCCAACACCAAGAAGACATTAATTTAGAGGAATGTAATTTAGGCTAAGCAATTTTCTAGGTGACATTTTTATAAATAAAGTTTCCAGGTCACAGGTTCAAGCATGCGCAAGAAGACATGTCATGGTGGTACATTAATAACCGCTGTAGTCACTATGATTTTGAATGCAAGCATGCAAACATGCATACATTGTGTCGTACAGGTGCCGTATGTCATTTTTCGGGATGGAGTACCACGTCTGTTGCACTTGGTCAGTTAAATCTGCAACGGTTAATGCTGGTATTGGATGGCGCTGGATTTGTCGTCCCATAATGTCCCATACTTGGTCAATGGGCGAAAGGTCTGGTGATATCGCAAGCCAAGGCAACTGGTCGACACACCGTAGAGCTCGTTAGATAACAGCAGTGGTATGTTGATGAGCGTTAAGCTGTTGGAAAACAGCCCCTTGATACTGCGAATGAATGGCAGCACAACCGGTTCAGTCACCAGTCTGACGTTCATATCAGCTGTCAGCGGTCTTGGGATGACGAAAATGCTCCTGCTGTCAAAGGAAATCACTCCCCAGACAGTCACTCCTGGTGTAGATCTGTTGCAGGGCCTCTCAGGATGAATGCACCAGTGCATTGCGCGGCGCAAGGTGCAAAAGACAACCTTCGCTAGGTTGACCAGAGTCCGACTCCCACTCCTTGATTTGGAGCAATAGTGCTGTCTCTCTCTATTTTCCTACGCCTGTTTCGCTCCCTCCGCCTGCCTCCCTCTTCCTCACTTGCTCCGTAGCGCTCCAAATCAGAGTCGAGTCGAGCTTAACCGAGTCGAGTCGAGCTTAACCGAGTCGTCCCGAGACAAAGCGCTGGTCCGAGCCGAACCGAGTGGGACTGATGCACGATGCACAGAACCTCTGCGCCTCAGTTTGCACGCGTGAGAATTTGGGCGTTTGAGAGGCTCTGATCTAATGTATCGCCGCCGCAGACATCTTAGTTACAAGTGCTCACCTGGCCTCCTCCTTACCAACCTACCGTCATCAAGACAGAAACGGCTCTCATCTGAGAACACAACAGATACCCACTCCGCCCTCCAGCGAGCTTTAGCTTGACACCGCTGAAGTCGCAGATGGCAGTGATTCGGAGTTAGTGGCATGGACACTACAGGGCGTGTGGCTCGGAACTGCCGCTCAAGTAATCGATTTGTTACAGTTCGCTGTGTCACTGTGGTGGAAAATGACTCTCTAATGGCTGCTGTAGATTCAGTAAGATCCACCGCAGCCATGCTGCGAATACGGCAGTCTTCCCTCTCCTTAGTGGTCCTTGTGCGGCCGAACCCGTCTTATTGAGAGAGTGCCTTCCTAGCTGTCGTTCAGTGTGTGGTTTTCTCTAAACATTTTATTTCCCACCTCTGCCAGACTCTCTAATAGTTCCAGGCTTTCAGTCTAACCGTGAAATTCTTAAATTACTGTCGCAACTCTAGTGCAGATAGCACAATAACCCGGGTTATGAGACAGCTCTTGCATTGAGGCGCCTTTCGCAACTCTAACGAACATCTAGTGCATCGTGTTCCACAAGCGAACTTAAAAATGGAGACTGAGTGCTTCAGTTACATTTTTCTTCATTTGTTTTTCACATTGAACTAATGAACACGACTTTTCAGTCTCTCATCAATTGATTGGAGTATGTTGGTATCTTCAGCAAACAAACCATCATTTGGGCTTTCATAGTAAATATTGCTTATGCTTTTATACTCATTCCACAGAAACAGACCTTGTTGATATTGTTGAGCTGGATTTCTGTACTCTGATAAACCTATAATTTTAAATAGCATACTCTTCATTTGTTCTTTTAAAATTTGCGTGGTAATGCGTTGAAATTTTATCCTCTGTTGCATGCATTACTGAAAAGTGTTACGTGTTTTGTTAACTGTGACCGGGCGAGTTGGCCGTGCGGTCAGCGGCGTGCGGCTGTGAGCTTGCATGCGGGAGATAGTGGGTTCGAATGCCATTGTCGGCAGCCCTGAAGGTGGTTTACCGTGGTTTCCCATTTGCACACCAGGAAAATGCTGGGGCTGCACTTTACAAAGTAAGGTCACAGTCGCTTCCTTCTAACTCCTAGGCCTTTCCTATCCCATCGTCGCCATAAGACCTATCTGTGTCGGGGCGACGTAAAGGTACTAGCAAAGAAAGCTTCTTAACTGTGAGTAAATATTGTCATTAATATTTTTTCTAGTAGCGAGATGTGTGTCCGGTGCTCCCTCGCTATTAAGTGCGTGAGTTCCCGGCGGAAAGAGGGTGAAGACAAGTAACGGAGTCCATGGACGTTGAAAGCATCACCGGCTCTGTACTGTCGCTGGCCGAGCAAGAAAGTTATCTCCTATAAGTAAATATCTCCATGGCTCACGACTTTTTCTGCTGCTGGATTATGGTGATACAGATTATCCTACTCGACTATTTGGGGGGGGGGGGGGGAGGAGGAGGCGAATGAGGAACAGAAGGGAAGTTATTGACGTCATTGAAGATAGTTCAGTACAATTTAGACCATCAGTGCCAACAAGTTTCAACCATTTAAGGGGGAAAATATTTCATTTAAAATTTTAATTTGTTTAATTGTGTAATAACATTGTTCAATTCGCAACGCCCGTTGAGACTAGCCCATTGCTGCCGGGCTCGCTAGTTTGAAACGCGGGCACCTTACATACCAATCGTACATCACAGTCAAGCACTGGACACTGGATAGGAGTAGTGACGTTCGATTGCGACTACGAAGCCTTCCTCCAACCAGTCAACGAAATACTCAACCACTCGCTCGGTATCGCAAGGAAAGCAGACTTTTTAAAATATTCGAATTTGATTTATACTGCGCTCGATATTAATAGATATCGTTTTTATTTTCCTGTATTTACGTATGCAAAGAAAACTGTGTTAAAAGTTTGTTACAGTGCATAAATACACGGGGTTGAAACAAGCTACGATTTATAGTTTATTGGATGGTAATGACAAAATGTCCACTAAGAAAAGTAAAATTCCAGTTATTCATTCATTCATTCATTCATTCGCTAAAACGTAATATATTTACATACTTGATTTTGCACAGTTGTAATGCTAATCATTGAGTTTCTCAAAATAGTATTTAAAGGTTATCATCAGGCGTCATTTGATTACAGCTAGCCTCTAAATAGCGAGTGAAGATTATGTACTATATAGTTTTCCAAGTCAGTGACGCTGACTTTGGGGGCAAGCCGTTTTCTGCCCTCCCGAAAATGATCTTAGGGGGCAGAGTGCCATTTTGTCCCCCCTCCCAAAATTCTCCTCCTAGATGTTAAGTCCCCTTAAAACGTAGAGGTTGGTAATCTTCGGAGGCTGCTAATAATGTAATTGGCTTTATGTCCCACTAACTACTTTTACGGTTTTCGGAGACGCCGATGTGCTGGAATTTAGACCCACAGGAGTTCTTTTACGTGCCGGTAAATCTACCGACACGAAGCTGACGTATTTGAGCACCTTCAGATACCACCGGACTGAACCAGGATCGAACCTGTCAAGTTGGAGTCAGAAGGCCAGCGCCTCAACCGTCTGAGCCACTCAGCCCGGCGGAGGCTGCTGATGCGTTAAATCTGGTGAAGGTGGTACATTGTTTTATACCAAGAAATGAGATTAAAAAGCGGGCATTCCTTCACAGATGTACATTTCCCAATGAAAACTGTTCAAGCTGTACATTTTTTTACAAGTTGCTTTTCGTCACACCGTCTCAGATAGGTCTTACGGCGACGAAGGGGCAGGAAAGGGCTAGGAGTGGGGAGGAAGCGGCCGTAGCCTTAATTAAGGTACATCCCCAGCATTTGCCTAGTGTGAAAATGGGAAACCACGGAAAACCATCTTCAGGGCTGCCGACAGTGGGGTTCGAACCCGCTGTCTCCCGAATGCTGGATACTGACCTCACTTAAACGATTTAAACGAGCTATCGAGCTCGGTGGCAGTACATCTGGTGTTAGAGCTTTTCACATTTCGTAACATTAAATGCATAATATATGGAAATAGGACATTTATTAAGAAAATATATTAATGAAGCAAGTTATTTTTTTTACTCCGTAGATAAAACATTCCTTCAAAATAATTATGTATGAATCATGTTCTATTTTTCTGTTTACTTGCGAATATTATTGAAAACTCCGAACATAAGACTCGTTCAAAAATTTATTTGAGAAACAAGCTCTATTATTCTGTTTTTTCCTGTATCTGAATATTTTTATTATATAGGAATGTTTGCTTATATAGTCCTCACTTCACATGCCTGTCTTCATGTTAATCATGCCCCCCCCCCCTTCCAATAATTACCCGAAGTCGACGCGCCTGATCCAGGTAAAACAACACGCAACATGTAGATATACAGTATGTTTTCAGGTAAATAATCTAATGTTATACCTAGTAAACATGATTGGTTTTTTGTTGAGTTTATCAGAATGTTTAAACTCAAGCAACAAGCTACAGCTTATATGTGAAGTTTCGAATGTCTGTTGTATTATTTAGTTCTTCTTCCGGGTGGAACGTGTTGTTTTCTGTACTTCCCGTACAGTAAGCCGACGTTTCGAATTCATTCCAGTATTCTTTGTCAAAGCGACTTAAATACCACTACTTGATTCCGGGTAATCAGTCTCCCCGGGCAGCTAAATAAATTACGAGATTGGTTATTGTGTTTCGCCTTTAAATAGCCTCCTCTCTCTCTATGTGGCTGACGTAAGCCTCGCGGGTCTCCTGAAATATCTGGAACGTGTGTATCACTCTGCAAGTAGCTGGGAGTTACCGGTGTTGTTGCGTACTTCGACAGTTTTGTTTTGTATCTTCATGTTCTGATCTGCATATTGTGAACTATGTATAACAGGCATACAAGAATTTGGCTTACAAATCATTGAAACTGTCTTTTCCGTCTGTTAGACAGTGATTGGTAGACGATGATTAGTATCATTAAAGCACGATGGAAATTTGAGGCAACATTATCACTGATAACTTATTGTTGGATTAAGGATAGGATATTATGATCTATAAGAACCTCCTGTATATCTTAATGCGTTACACCGGAATAAAGCCCTGTCCTTGTATTTCAGATTAGAATGTGAGGAACATCGAATTCACCAAAGCATTTCATCAGAAAGAGCAGCGAGATGTGGTCTGACACCGTGGTTGGCCGGTTCTAGTCCTCTTGGTCGAAAATTGTTTCACAATCATAATGTAGGCCGGTGGTGTAGGGAGGTGGTGGCATACAATTTATAATCACTAGTTCGCGAGCCAAGAGCTTGGATTAAATTCCAAACCTCTCCGCAGTGCTCAATGGAGTGAGGGCATATGACGGTGCTGATGGTGATTGGTCCGCCGGATGGCGACGTAAAGCTTCGAGCAGACACTTTGGTATTATTCGATAGAAATAGTCTATGTGCGACACTGGGTTTCACCCTCGCCCTACCTCACTATCATCATCATCCCACATCCAAACGTGGGGGGCGCCTAGGGGAGTCAGATATAAAAACCTGCACCAGGCGAGCCGAACATGTCCTCGGACGCTCCCGGCACTTAAAGCCATACGATAAGTAAATCTGAATGAAAAAAATATACAAACAAGCAAGAATTTCACGGAACAATGTCCGGATGTTAATACTGACACTGGAGGAAAATATTATGATAGTGATACAATTAACTATATACTGAATGATTCAAAATGACACCGACAACGCTTAGTATTGAGCCCTTGCTTACCGATTATCAACATCTGCCTCTGGCTGTTGCAAATGTAGATTCTTCTATTCTTAGGGAGTCCCGGGTTCTTCAGTCACTTGTTGACATAAATAGGTGGGTGACATAAGGAAATCTAATTACTGCTTGAAGTAAAATTTAAGAAGTGAGCTAAAATGAATTTCTTATAAAAGAACATTAATTACGTCCAATAGATGTGAAGCATCGAATAAAAAAATTGTATTAACAAAACAGCTTACATAAATTTGACACATATGAAGACCTCAGGAATTATTTTATTGATATTTAGTTACGTTAAACGTTAATTGCCATTCCAGAATAGAATGCAGTAACAAAAACAAAGAGAATATACAAAAACCTGAAAATTACTATCGGATTGCAAGTAACACCGTTGGTCGATTACTTGATCCGTGAAGATTCTGTTTCGGTAACCGGACTCCGAATTTTTCTTTAACTAAGGTTATCCACCGATCACAAATATCACGTAGGGTATCATCAGCCACTGAATGGACCCTTAATCGAACTGAAACAACCTCAGATTATATTTGAACCGATTAATTATACACAACAAAGAAACATTTAGTTCACATGTTAACTAGCTCCTTGGCGATGCATGGTGCTCCAAAATTCACTATTATCAAATCCCTAATATCGGCATAAAAATACATGATCGCACCGTGTTGTGTCACAATCAGACACTCAGAAATATACTTTGTTAATTAATTATTTGAAATAATATAGTGCGTTGTTCCACTGAACTGCAATATTTATAAAATGTACTTAAAAGCTTGAGTTGAAGTTAACACACAAATAACTTTCAGGTTAGGTCAGTTTATAATAAACTAATTTAAATTGAATAAATCAATAAGCACGGATTTCTGAAAATTAATCTTATCGCTTCACTGAATAATAATTAAATTAATTTAATCCGACATTTACGAACGGTACAAACAAACTGAACTGAAAAGCGTAACGTCAGTGGACGGTGTTATAATGAGCATCGCCATGTTATCAGTAGCAAATAACCCGAACTTATGAAACAAATCGTCTTCATCAGAATGTGTAAACATAGTTCATTTCAGTAATCATGACCACTACTGTGGCAAGGAACACTGATAAACGTCTCACTCCTATAAAAAAACATTTATTTCAGTAATCACAACTACCATCCTGACTAGTGAAGAAATGTGCTACTCGAAAAATATGATCAGTGCTATCATAAACCAAAATAAAATTTTATCACAAACACTTAAGTTTAGTGATCAACACCAATAAAATTTAGCTAACGCACTATTATCCCAGACTAAGCTGATCGTGTAATAATTATCCACAAAATGCTAATTCTTACCAGAATAAACAAGTCCTCGCTGAGTGAACTAACCATATAACTTGGATAACGAACATTAACAATAAACCGGACACTGATCATTGCAGACTAAACTAATCATATAATTAAATTCATGAACATTGAAGATAAACCGGACACTGATCATTGCGGACTGAACTAACCGTCTGACTGAATTCATGAATGTCGCTAAAACAACTATCATCAATATACGCTGACTTGGTAACTGGTGATCTCTTTCCTGGTGGATGTGTTCCTTCGCTGTTACAAGGTATGGAACTAATTACATGACACATCTTTTCTGCATCGTTAGGTTCTTTTAACTCTAAAATATTTACATTACTCACAACTAACCGTGTGGTCCACTAACTAACTAACTAATAAAAATACCTATGAGTCTAGCCGCAACCATTACGTCTTTACAGACCACTGCTGTACAACTCTAATAACCTGATGGTCCCTCAAACAACCAGAACTGAGACCATCTAACAACTAAACCACAACTCCCAATTGTGGGTGCGTGACGGACGAGTGCCGACATTTACCTGTACCATTCGACAAATTCGCCACAACATACATTAATAATCTACTGCCACAATAAAATATATGTGTAAAAATTTCACCGTAACAAAATCTTCCACCTCTCAAAAACCATTAAGCTAGTATACAAAATATTATCTCTATCATTTGCGAGGTTTACATAATATTATTACTTTTTGACCCTCTTAAATCTTCCAGATAGTTGTCTGATAACGGGCTTGTAGTATTCTAAACATACACCACTCTTCGGGCTAGCGGCTTTCCAGCCCTATCCCGTACCACCTGTTGTTTTTCTACCTGCGGTAAATCTACATGGAAATAATCACTTTGAACCAAGCCAGATTATAATATACGCATTTCAAATTAATTTATCTCTCATAGCATCTAGCTTTCTGAGATCACATAATTCCTGAAACCAAACGGTTCTCGAACCCTGGATATTGCAAATGCCCCTCCCCCCGCCCCCCCCCCCCCCACGGTGTTCTAACACATTTCCTCGGGGCATTTCATCCTCCCGCCATCAACGCATCCTGAGTTGGATTATTCCCTCGGGCGTTTATCATCCCTGAATCCAACTAAACTAGTTTATTTTAACACTGTCCCTGCTGGTTCGCCCTTTCTTATCATGGCTGTTGGATGTCTATATGATCTCAGATTAATTTCGTATACATTGTTGTATGGCCTATATTGATATTTTATTTTATATTACATTTTAATATCTTACTTATTTCACGGATTCGTCATCGTACTGAAATTGCATAACTACTGAAACAAACTTCCAGCAAATATCAAACTTCAAATGATAGGAAAATAACACCGATCTTGACTTAATGTAGACATATCTTTATCCGTTACCCACAAAAACAAAATTTCCAATATTTAACTATATTTCACATTATGCTTTGACACGAAACGTTGATGCACTAATTCTTGAACAACAATCTGGCATAAAACTTATCTTCACCCGATACCTCCTTTAATCCGATGTAACATAATCGTCTGAAATTTTGGGATTTTACCATAAAATAAGCGTAAACATGTCATAACATCTCTGTGCCACACAGCACTTCATATTTACTCAAAAGTTAAAAAAAAAAAAAAAAAAAAAAAACTATCGGTCTGAAACTTCGGCCCTTATTTACACAGAACATAACGATGCAGAATATACTTTAAGGAATAAAATTCATGTCACCCACCTGAATTTCTGCTGAACAACGGCATGTTATCAGACATTGTCGTTCGCCGAACGCTCAATTACGGCTTAACGCACCGTGTTGATGCACACTATGCACACTTCACACGTTTTTTCTCGGAGATTCTTAATTAACAACATTATTTAATGTTATTTTCTTACATCCTACACACTGATAATTTTTAATACTTAATACATATATGCGAATCTTCAAGTTTATTTCACACGTTTCTTCTTTGATACTCTTACCTTCATATAATATTTACATGAGACACTGTACATTTACCACATATAGTTTATTATCAATTCACTTCTTATTTATACTTCAATATTTATACCATCCAACACATTTAACAGGCAAGGGACTGTGTTGAGATTAGCGTGGCGAGATATGCTGTTGATTTATGTCGCTTTCCTCGCCAAACGCGGACAAATTTACTATTCACACGAATATGAGTATTTATTTCATTTTACACTCTACCATTTCTTACCACAGGCTCTTACTCTTACCATAACCAATCTTGAATGTCCGAGATCATCCGCACATAAATAAGGGACCCAGAGCAACACAAGTCTCGACTTCCGCACCGCCAATGATAGATTGCCCCGTTCCTCAGTCGTCACCCCTGGTATATCTGCGTTTTTGGCGCGGAAAAGTGGCAAAAAGATGGCACCACACTACACAATTTCACTATACACAATTTCATTATCCCACGGGTCTGATCTTTGATATTGACATCCCCACTGTTCAGAAAAATTCGAGGAATATGAGTCTCATGATTTTATAATTTTAATTTGCCTTTAAGTGGTCTAAAACGCTGAAGCGTGGGTTGGATAAATAATACTCTCCCACAGTCTAGCACAATCCATTTTTGACCAGAAGAGATTTGATTATTTGATTATATGGCAATTCCTTATAATTTACTGGGCGTTTCACTGTACCAATCCAAGTTTTAATTTACATCTGGATAATTATAGTGTTTTAGAAATTAGCCACGAGTATGATTGAATCCGTCCAAAATTCTCCCCTAGGATCTTATAATTCTGGATTACTTTCCTGCCCAAGGAGATTGCAATTAAACTTCAACGCTCTTGTCTCGTCGTTTTTAAACCCTCTCTTAGGTGATTTCTCCGAAAGAAAAAAGTACGTGTTTCTTTATTTTTAAAGGAGATTCTAAATACCAATTTTTACGTCTATAAACGTTTTTCTCAGATATAGATATGTTCATTTCAACCATTCACCCTCCCCCCCATCTTTTTCTCCTCCTTAGCGAAAGAATATACAAAAAATCCCCCCTTAGTGAGCACCTACACTGTAATATAAATGTATCCCCAAAATTTCATTTCTCTATGTCCAGTAGTTTTGGCTCGGCGATTATGGGTCAATCAATCAGGACATGTCATTATATATATATAGAGAGAGAGAGAGATGGAGCGCTGAACAAGTTTTCTTCGACGGTTAGCACTCTTTTTTAGTCTCGTGAAGAACAGTGAGGAGTGGTACGCGAAGTTACCCGGCCGATGAGTCTTGCAGCATGAACGTGTAGCTATGAGTCGTATTATTCACAGATTGCACGGCATCATGCACACTGCGAACATCCTTTTTGTCGGGAGTTCGTCTACTGTGGACTTCCTAATGGAAGTCACTTTGGTCGATATTGTAGCATCTAGGATGGCCATTCGAATTCATTGTCAGACGTGCGCGGATTGAGTCAACTAACGCTTCTGCTTTTTCCGCCATTTCTCCTGTAACCTCAGTTTGCTTGACGGTCTTAAATTTCGTGAAACGATCCGAAATCTTTTTTTCTACGGCTTCAGCAGTGCAAGCAAGCGGTGAAGTTGGACGATCGGGACCTATGCGATCACCAGCCTCCAGTGCCCAGCTCCGAAGATTTTTCGTCATGAAGGATGGGATTTTTGTGTCGACCCTTCTGAAACGTTTCCATAGTCTCCTCCGTATAATATCGCAGTTTGTTCTTTTAAGTCGCCCCCTTAGTTCGATTTGCTCTTGCCATCTTTGAAGGAAAGTTTATGTTGCGCAAAATCTGAAACATTTTTGAACAGTCTCAAATTTCAGATTTTTTCGCTTGTCACTCTCCCAATATCTAACGCACTCCAATATGTATCTTGCATTGTGACCGCCTTTAGGACACTTGTACCCGTCTAGTGATAAACATAATGTTCTTTCCTTCATGTCGTAATCAACATTTTCGTAATTATGAACACAATCGTCAACACCATCTTAAAAAATTAGTTCATATATATATATACAATCGGTTCGTAGAGTATTGATTTCTTATTTGTTACGTTAATTGTAATTTATATTAAAGTCCAGAAATCAACTGATCAGAAATGTTGAGAAAATGATTTAATTTCTTTCGAAAAGTAAATGGAATTGTTTTTACACATAAAGAAAGTTCATTACCTTTCATTATATTCTTCAGCTCAGTTCCCCATCGGTGCATTTCGGTCAGGTCCAAATGTTGATATTCCTTTACTAGTAACTCCACAGTATTTCGTGGCTTGATTATTGACATTCTCATGTTTCACTTTAAAGCGAACGTTCGAATTTCCATAAACGACATACAGGACGTAGGCCTATATGTAAGGAAGCGTGTCGGACGTTCGCAATTGAAGCCACATGCTTCCCCTTCCCCTTACATTATTCCGCGGGTGGAGCCTTGCAATCAGCGGTAGAACGATTCAAACATTGAACTTTTAACATGCTGTATTAGGCGTAGAAATGGATGTCAGTTAAAATTTATTTCACAGCGATACTTCAGTTGAACATGACAACAGTCACACCAAATCTCTTCAGTGTCAGTGGCACACTTCAGACCCTTCCTTTGTTAGCCCTCGGCGACTTCTTCTTTCCAAGCAGGGGAAGAAATATCCGAATGGACGTCATTTTAAATAGGCACATGAGGTAAAAATGGGATCTCAACAACCATTGCAGAGGTTGAGAAATATGGCTTTCAGCAGTGTTTCCTGAAGCTTTCAACGCTGGCAAAAATGTATAGACATTGTAGTTTATTACCTTGTGGGTGGTTGTGCATCTGTATTTAAAAGTACTCACGGTAAGGACCTATGCGTTAAGTCCGGGGACGTTTAGATCCTACCTCGCATATGTATAAAATTGCCGAAATACTTCGCATGAAAATAATATTACTGTTGAACATTTTCTCTTTTTAAACGACGCCATGGTGCAGGGCCTTGAAAATAATTTTTAACAAGCCAGTAAAACTGCTCTGGCACTGCTCTTCCATATTTAGGCATTTTCCAATGTTAACACGCCGGGATTCGACTCCGCTAACTCGAGACCCGTAGATCAACAGCCAAGCAATTGCTCTGCACAGTTTTTTCTTAGACCATGTTTTAAGTATCAGGATACTTATACAAAATCTTCTAGAAAGTAGTTCAAGAATGTGAATATGTTATTTATATAAATCGAAGAACAAATATTTATCTGTAACTATGGCCCAATTTAGCTAATTATTGCTGTTCATAGAGCTTCTGCATTTTAGCATTCCTTTGCGCCAGTGGGTGATACGTCATCGTCCTACCCAGCCTTCGAATATCTCTCACCTGCTTTCCTGCTATTGGAGGATCGATCTGAAGCGTCCCTGCTTGCATTTGGTGACTCCAGCATCTTGAGGACGACCTAGTGTTGACACTTATTCGATGCCCTGGGAGGAATTACGAAATTATTTTAGGAACTGTATTGTAGTTGATAAGTTGTGCAGAGTTTGGTTACATCTTGTATCTGTATGAGTGTAAAATGCTCCCTTCGAAAAGGCTATCTGTTGTAATTAAAACCGTCTTCGTTGGCAGAGGCACTTCGGTAGTAGGTAGAGAAAGTTAGCTAGCGTTTGTGCTCCCGAGTTCCTGAACTTGGAGGCGCGGAAATGAAGGGATTGTGGTGAACTTCAGATCCTTTGTATGACACAGTGAGGCCACCTGTCTTTCCTGTCACACGCCACGATGTGGTTGAATGCCAGGTCATTAAGTTTGTGTACAGGCGAGCAAACATTCGAGAGGGGGAGTGCATTGACATAGCGCCTGTCACTACCATCGTGCGCACGCTCTCCATGCGTGGCCACATCTTTACGGTACGTATATGGAACTACCACTACCGTAGTCTGACATGTTTAATTAATTTATTAATTATTTTAATTATCTTTCATCTTGTATACTTGCTGATTAATGCTCTGATCCATTACTGGTCTTCATGAGCCGAAAGTTTCTGATTTCTCGTACAATGGCGGGGAGAGAGTAAACGGAAAATAAGTCAGATATGGATTGTTAGTCTCTTGATTAGGATATCCGTTGCTACAATTTCTTTTGAACTAGCCCACTTCGCCGAAAGTGACTTCATATCAGAGAAGAATTAGTCTTATAATAAAAATATTGCTCGTTGCAGTAGTCAACCAATATACGCCCATACGTTGTACGCCCAGTAGTCTTCTCATTGCTCACCATATGGTCTCATGTCATAAGGCACCGTGCTTGTCTATCAGTCTCAGTTGTTAAACAGGCTTTCGTAGGCTTAAACTATACCTTCAAACACAGATGGTTCAAAAAGTTTCTGTCCAAATATATCGATGATCGGTGTAATACCTAAAGTGCTATTCCGCACATTCCACCCAACAGTGTTCGGTATAGGTTAGTCGACTTTACCGATAAAGTTCGGCGAGCGCTATTCTGTACATTATTGTCAGAGTCGAATGACCGGCATTCCATTACCATGAGCTACGGGAACCGCGGTGATGGCTTACCGATTGTATCGGTGTTGGCGAAGATGGTTTTATTTCCCGCTGAACATCGCATCCGTGAATTTCACTGATATTTTTCGTGTTTATCTTTTAAATTATTCCCTAATCTTGATCTTAAAACCAATTGTAACAATCAGTTGGTTATGTCACTTTCCGGATCTGCTGAAATATCAAAGTATGCGCGCCCTAGGTGCCGAAGCGAAACACCTGACGAATGAGTAGGAGGGCTATATTATAATAGCATGATTAGATTAATTAATGTATTACATCAGGCATCGCCATCTGGTATCCTGGTCTATAGTTCTGTTTAGTGCACCGTGTCGACAGCTGAGCAGCGGTGTTGTACTTGTGCATGCGGGAGGAGACTGCAGTGCACAGTGGTAGGGTGCTTGAGGGTGTTACAGTGAAAAGCAAAGAATTGTGAGTTATGCCAAATGACAATTTATACAGTTTTATAAGTTTGCCTGCATTTTAATGCAGTAACTTCGTAGTTATTGTTGAAAGAATGTTTATTTATATGTTATATTTGTATCAAGGCGAAGACTGAATTTTATTTTGTGGAGTTTCAGGAACAAAATATGTCAATAATTTAATTTATTGTTAAACATTTATTAAACACAACAATAGTATGACCCAGCATACATTTGAGCTCGATTTATGTCGCAAAATGGATTAGTATTTTTGTGTTCACAGATTCTTCAAAGCAAAAATCTACTGGACCGAGATGAAATCAGAAAAATCACACTCACAGGGGTGTCAAGGATGATGAGAGAAAGACTAACCGACATGTATGGTCCCTATAACGAAAACCCGCTCATTCATTACGTATGAATGAATATTGGGCTAAAACAAAAGGCTAACAAATGTTGATTTCGCGTGGTCCTATGAGACCCATTCGCGACGAATAATAATAATAATAATAATAAACACAAAGTAAACTATTGAGAAGCCACATCAGAGCAACCCATACAAACACAATACAGACCAAAGTGGTCGGCAGAACGTAAACAAGCTTTCTCGGAAAGAATGAAAGCCTATTGGAACAACAAGAACCCGCAGAATAATTTAGTTATTTGCTTAACATCTTCCAATATTGGTATAATAATAATCGCGTATGGCCTCCGGAGAGGCCTGGTGCAGGTCTTTTTCTAGTAGACGGCCTATTAGGCGACCTGCATGTCTGTGAAGATGAGGGCCCTACCTAGGATGATTTCTAATGTTGAATACGCTATACACACCCAGCCCCCGAGCGATTGGAATTAACCAATTAAGGTTAAAATCCCCGACCCGGTCGGGAATCGAACCCGGGACCCTCTGAACCGAAGGCCAGTACGCTGACTATTCAGCCAACGAGTCGGACAATATTGGGATAATACGCTACCACTACTGTAAGCCACTTTTTAGTAAGCTCTGTCTTAGTCCAGATGGAGGAAGCAGAAATATATCTCTGTCCATACAGATACAGGGTTGACTGCCTGACAGAAATCTCTCTTATCACCTGATTCGGTTCACTTGAAGGACAGACTCGTGTTGGCGAGTAACTCTACCATGCAGGTTAGTGCGCTGAGTTGATGGCTCCTGCATTACACTGGACGACATGACTTCTTGGAAGGTATAATGACTGTGGTGATGAGTTGTGGTATCTTCAACATTCTGAATTAAAATATAGTGACACACGCAATTACTCAATTTACACAACTCGTATACGGTCGAAGTTATGCTCTTAGTAAGGCTACATCGAGCGAAATAGCTACGCAGTACATGTCTTCTAAGCCTTACACTCTCATTCAGGAGATTGTGGGTTTGAACCCCAACGTTGATAACCCTAAATATGTTTCTGTGGTTTTGAATTTTTCACTCCAATACTGGTTCCTTAATTCAGACCATGGCTGCATACTTCCTGATCTTAGCGTAGAAGCTTTTAAAAATAAATGTACTTTAAATACCTCGATTTGTCTCAACTAAGCACAGAATTCGTTGTGATTTGACTATCCAGTTGAAGGAGGGCCTTCAAAATAAGGCATAAGTTCGCGTCTAACGTCATCTAATGGAGAAATTATTTGCGTTTCCTTTGCAGGAGATAACGATGAAAGTCATCAAAACATAATGCGCACGTTATGAACAATTAGTGTTCGCACAACAGCGTTTTATTTGGCACATTAGTATTTTCTCTTCCTAGCCACGACCAAAGGTACATTCTGGTTCCTGACCTTCCTGATTTACCAGGATACTAAATGTTACCATCTTGTTCTACATAAGTTAAATATTAAAAACTCTTATAAAATGGCATTGTTCTTTATACGAATCACACTATATACGATACATGTAGTATTATACTGAACCCATAATTCCACGATGAGAAATTTTTTATTTATTTTCTCAATATTTATTTCAAATCAACAAGCTACTTTTATTTTTGAGGGCAGCCATGTTGCGCTCCTAAGAGCCTCGATGTCGCGTGGGAAGGATCTCACCCGCGGCAGGCTCGTGAAATACCGCGACACCTCGGTGGACTTCGAGTGCCCGATAATTCTTTAAATTCACGGAATTCTGCGTAACGAGGGATTTTGGCAATACAGTAAATAAAGAAATGAATAATCTAAATTATTCTTAAACCCTACGTGAAGACAGAGTCCCCAGGGTAAATTATAAATGCAGTTAAGCCTAAGTACAAGTCAGCGTCAGATCAGTGAACTAGCTCCACGTGCCAAGGTCAAGGGATGAAGAAAACGCGCGAAACGTCCGGGCAGAAATAATTTATTTCACCTGTTGGGAGTGTGGTAAAATTATGAGATTAACATCAAAAATAATTACAAGTCTGTCCGGAAGTCTGGGACAAGTCTCATAAAAAATCGGTCTATTGGACGCGAAATTAGCAGATTACGCAATCAAGGTTAGTAGTGTGTGTAGCGTCCCTCCTATAGACTATAAGAGGAACCCCCTATTGCATATTTTGCAGTGTCGATCTGGTTTTTGAAGCGGCGGTAGCTTACGTCCGTCGTCAGCAGAAAATTGTACCAGATTGATCTACAAACGACTTAGTACATGTCCGTGGCTGAGGTCTACCCAGTCGGTTAGAAAGGGAAGGTGACAGAAAATTTCTGAACTATTGCCGACAAATTGTGAAAGTATAGGCATCTGTTAAAGTACACAGCAAATGTTACTGTATCACCTTATGTATGTTTGAAAGTGGTAAGAGAATTGCGAAGCTAGTCAGAGTAGTTTTGATTTCGTTATCTGTTGAACACCTGGTGTGTTTGTGGGTGACAGAGAGAGACAACTCTGGGATAAAGAAGACAGTAGCAGTTGACTGCAGAACTGCAGAACGAGGGAGGTTCGTGGTACACATTATAACGAGGAAAGTGCGTGATTTGTGTCGTAATTTAATATCGTGTGAAAAAGGCAGTGTTTGTAAGAGTGATTTGTTGGAAATGATGATGTTATTTGTGCAAATGTACGGCTAAAGGCACGAGGTCATCTGGCGACAATGTAGCCAGAATACTGAGGATGGCGCCATTTTGCAGGTCTGTCTATATTCGTATTATGTTGTAGTTAGATTTTTTTTGTTCTGTCCCAACATACTTTTCAAGATGATTGTCGGGTTGATATTTGTAATTATCAGGCGAAAAGTGTTAGAATTTTGGTCAGCGTGTGAAAATTTTAGTTTGAAAATTTCACGTCAAGAAACTGTAAAAATGCGACGTTTAAATCTGGTGTTAATGTTCTATGAGATATTGTCCAAAGTGAGAAATTTTAGGAAAGCTATAATTGTAAAATAGTCGTGAAGAGTGTCTTAATTTCAAATATCAGTTGAATTCAGAAATGTTTGTCGATAATAATAATAATAATAATAATAATAATAATAATAATAATAATAATAATAATAACAATGTCTACCGCGGGATAGAGAAATTTGTCTATGTTAAAAGTGCATTTAACCTGTATATTTTACAAGGATCACAGGCACTTAGAATATTTCAGTGAAATTCGATAGAGTTACATTTATTCATGGGAAGTAAACATTTTGGGACATCGTATATATCAGTGATACGGAAAGTCGCGGCGTGTTCTTGGATTCTCGAGGTCCGAAAGTCGTAGTAATAGTAAAAATAAAGAGGTGTATTTCATAATGGTTGTTGCTTTCACTAGAGGATTGAACAATGAAAGGGGTCTTGGAAATATAAGAAAAATGGGTTGAGAGCGAAGAATTTATATATGTGGAGATGAGAGGGATAGGAATATTGAAGATGACATGAAGCCTGGATTTTAAGTGATACCGCTGGGATAAGGCGAGGAGAATGAGTTTGAGACAGGCTATGTTTGCCGAGGAAGTATTTGTGAAACAGACTGTATTGTGACAGGCTGTAGAGTATTCCGCTACCAATCCGAAATTTGAGACGGCTACTGTGTGAGGCATCGTAGATTTCTAGTAAGATCCCAAGTGAAAACGACTCTAGTAAAAGGTTAAAAATCTTGGTAGTAAAAGTCAAGTGACTAGTTACGTAAAGCCCGTATGAATATTAAGATAATGCGACCTCAAGGATAAAAGAGCATTTCGAATACATGGTTGGTGTTGTATTGAATTTCGTTTCACTGGATATGTCATTGATATAAATATTTGGAATTGACGGTAGGCGATTTGAGAGTTTCTAAATGCGGTAGTGATGATTATTATTTTGAATACATCCACTTCATTGCACAGGCTGAGATTGTGTTTGAGTTGGAGAATTGTTCGTTACGTATATTTATTTTCGAGTTCACGTATTGTAGCGAGATGGAGACTTACTGCATTTTTCGACTTGCATTCGTTTAATAGTAAGAGACGTGGTCCCATGTGTATTGAAATGTCAGAGTTGGTTTGAAATTGTTAGTTCGCCTGATATGCTAGGGGATACGTAGTACGATCCATTTTGACGCCCGACAATAGATTTAGGACGTCACATGTTATCCTTGGAGTTACTGATGATTAGATGTCCTGGTTCACGCCCGACGATAGAATTTGGAAGGTGTCATGTACATAGAGATTAATGTTAGGATGTACAGATTTTAAGTGAGCCGGACGATAGGTCTGGGATGTCAGCTGTACATACTCAAGTCTCAGATTAGATGTTTCTTTTGTTTTCGCGAAGTGACTTGGGCGAAGGTAGCCTCTACAGTAAAATATGAAATATGAAGAGGGTTAGATCGACAATAATGAGGCCAACTAGTGCGTAGCTCCAGCAGTTGAAGGGTGTTCCTTCAGATAACGGGGCCGCTATCGGTGAATGAGGGTTGCCCAAATATTGGATATCGACCTGATGGAGATGAAATATTTTTACTGTAATTCTCCATGCGTGTTGAGTTTTAATGACTTCGATATGTTATTTTATTTTACGGACTTAATTGTTTTGTCGTTCTGACGTCCGTTTCGTTTTGATAGTGTGCATATTGACACTCAGTGTATTAGCGTGAGAATTGAGTTGCGAATGCGGTTTCGATTCGTCAGCCAGTAATATTATTTTATTTTCAATCTTTGTCGTACTTTCATTTTATTCGTAGTTGAATTCGATTAAGTAATCATTTTATAGGTAGTGTGTTGGGACAGACAATAAGTAGACGGACCTGTAAATGTAGTCTTTTTTTTTTGGAAAGAATTCCTTAAAGTTGTAATATTTTTTCAATGTGGACTGGTAATTTCATTAAGCGTAACATAACCATTTCTAGCCTGAAAATCGGTTTGGTAATAATACTTTTCAAGTGATTTACCGCTTTTTAATTAACTTCAGTGTTTGGCATTTCTTCTAAATGCGTGATGAATAAGTGTTTCCTGCATTTCGCAGTTTTGTTCCTTTAGAACGACGTAACGTAAGATCCTCGCGGATCATGTTGTTGTTGGTTCCTTCCGAACAGCTGTTTGGGTGATGCACATTTAGCATCGGGATTACCTTATCACTTAAGGGTGTCATGAATGACAAATACATAGTGGAATTTTATTTCAATTGTGAATGATGCTGTTAACTTGTAGTGAACACCATGCTTTCCCATAATATTTCGCAACCTATCCAAAGCAACTGATAGTCAATTTGGTTCGATTAAGGGTCCATTCGGCGGGTGTTCCGTATCCGTAAAGGGTATTCGACTGGTGGATAACCTTAATTGAGAGGAAATCAGGCGTTCTTCTTGTTGAAAGTCAAATTTTCCACGGATCGTGTGGATTAATTCTCAGTTCTCGTTTGGAGTAATAGGTGCCCGGTTTTCAGGTCTTTCCTTTTTCAGTTTTTCAGTTTCGCTGTCCACTAATGTACTAATTTCACCGAAGCAACTCTTCGATATTGTGAGAAATAAATCAACGCTATGCAATGTGACTGCGTTTGAAACATTCAATAATAAATAATTTATAATTTTTTCTCTCAAGGATTTATATTAAAATAACAATGTTGTCGTGTCATTTCGATTTTAATAAAAGTTAGTAAGCACATATTTGCTCCTCATTTCAAGTAGTTAGGCTCTCTTCTGAACCCCATCGTTTGGTTAAGATCGTGACCGAATTTATTCCCGCAAAGACCCATGATTTAAGAGTTCTATATTGTTCTACTGTAGCAGCCGTGGCCGACCAACGATGGAATGGTAAGTTCAAGGGTTCAATACTTTTCCTTGGGGTAAAATTGCGGAGTGATGACGCTGATCTTATTGTCTCTGACTAGTGCTGGGACTCGCTAATACGTATGGATAGCTTTCTTACACTTGTTTATATTTTATAAACTATGATACAGTTTGTTAGGATATGCGGAGGAGGAGGCCACCCTTATTAAATCATCTTACATCAGTCGTTGATTGACTCTTATTCCATATGACAACATCCCGCCATTGTGATCATATGGGTAATCACTAGTACTGTATTTCCCTATTCCTCGCTGAACATTGTGGACAGTGTAGTTGCAGTTGTCCCTCGACTGGAAATACTTACTGGAAATCAGCCCTGCTGTACGTATTTATGAGGAATGTTGAACATTGAGTTGTGGCCATCATTGATCTGAATAATGGCTTGGTTTGCACCACTTCAATACTCATGTGGCTGTCGCGTCACCTCCAATAATGCAGCTTGACGAGGGGTTAATCAGCTTCCCCGAACGGTAATCCCCTAGATTTCGCTTAAATTAAATCCAGTGAATTGAGGATGTTTATCCGTCTGGTGCTGTTGTCCGCGTGTTGTATTTTATAGTTTTTTATTTATTCTCGCGATTTACAATGTTACTTTTGAACACTGCACAGTGTCTCCGAAAGTTCACCTGTATCAAAGTTATATAATAACTTATTAATTTGTTTTAATATAATAATAATAATAATAATAATAATAATAATAATAATAATAATAATATTATCATCGTTAATGCAAGTTAGGATATGTGTACATACCTAATGTGTTCAGGTTAGTTTATGCTTATCACTTGTAAATAACCTTTCATGTGTTCCAAGTTGTTCAGCAAACTTCTAGTTAAATATGTGTTGACTCGAGAGAATTTGGAAACATTGATATACCAAGACTTCTGTAATTATTTTCAATTTCCCTGGCGTCGCACCGACACAGATAGTTCTTAATGACGACGATGGGATAGACAAGGACTAGGAGTGGGAAGGAAGCGGCCATTGGCCTTAATTAAGGTACAGCCCCAGGATTTACCTGATGTGAAAATGGGAAACGACGGAAAACCATATTCAGGGCTGCCGACAGTGGAGTTCGAACCCACTATCTCCTGAATGCAAGCTTACAGCTGCACAACCCGTGGTATATAGTTATTTTTCCTTTCTAGATATCTTGACGTTGTGTGCCATATTGATAATTTTGATTCGAGATAATACTAGAACAAGAACTTATCAAGGATGTCTGGATGGTAATTGTAAAATCTTCCAGGTATCTTGTATTATCATGTTGTAAGGGACCAGAATTATCCAGAATCATGACCAGTATGTACATCAAGAGTATCGAGTTATGATGATCTTATGTTTCGAGTTGTAACTTAGTTGTGATGTTGGTATTGTGAGAGCAACGGAGTTTAGTTGTGGATACCACTCAACCGACAAATCGTGATTTTCTGTGATTTTTTTGTGTGATTTCACTAGTGAGTTGTAGTAATTCAGTTGTGATGTTGGTGAGTTGATGTTAGCGTGTGAGCGCAACGTAACAAGTTTTATATCGATACCACTTGACGGATCAGTTGGCAATTGAGAATTACTGCATACGTATTTCTGCGTGTCTCTGTGTTTAGTGAAAGTGTATGCTGTAAGAGTAGTCATCGTTAGTAGTGATGTTTATTGTTACATCGTTTCACCTACTTAATCGTGTGGTTATAAGTATCCTGGTGCATGCTTTGTAAGACAGATTTTCAGATGAGGATGGGTGGCGTCTGCGATGTGTAGGAAACTGTGTATTAGAGTGGGGGAGAATAGGGTTGTGTATGTTGCAGCAGAACAGCACAAGCACCCAGTAGCCGAACCTAGGGAATTAACTGTTGACGAATAAAGTCTATCCACACGGCTGCGAACCATACCTGGGACCCCGAAATCCGAAGGCTAAGGACACTGACCATTCAGCCACGGAGCACACGCTCGCCAATACCTTAAGGACCTGACACTGCGCATAGTTTGTGTCTTGCTGGAATATCCGTGGTAGTTCCAGTCCTGTGTACAATTGACCAAAAGGAAACGGTATCAGGCGGTCTGTGGGTAAAGCAACACGTGTTGATTTTTGTACCCGGTTCTACCTCGAACCATCAGAGGTCGTCATTTACTCTTTTTCTTTGAAATAAGGCGCTTCCTGATCTTTTCTCAGTTCATGCCATTGGACGACTAACCATCTGGACATCGAAATTGAATTTTTTCGCTGAAACCTTCTAGGTTACACGTTCTTCAGTCAGTTCAGATCTTCTCTAGTATACGTTGGACAGTCGGACGGAATTTGCTGCTTTATTTCTTGTATTTTAAGATCTTGTACTACTAACTTCATGTTCTCTTGTGCAGATTTGTGGTGGGATCAGGTTAGAGCTGTCCTTACGATTTTCCACAAATGCCAACAAGGGAAGTCTTCGAGATGTTGCACTCCGATTCAATTCAAAGTTTAATTACGGGTTAGCTTAGCTAGTGTGCATTCCAAAAGTGGAAACTGTATGTGCCCAGATTCATATTTAATACTGTTTATTTAAGGTTGAAAGTAGTGAAAATACGTGCAGTAGCAATCAGGGTAAACGATATTCGGGTACCCGGTTATCCGAGGATTACCGGTCCGTTTGGTTAATACTAAAGTAATGAGAAGCGGGTGCCATTATTATCCCGGTACCCATTCTCTCAAACGCTGATGCTCCTTTTACCGGGGTATTCGTTCGTTGCAATTTTGCAATCTATAATCTTATGAATGATAATGAGGATGGATAAAGTCTAGTTATTTCGAAATGTTCAAACTAACCGAAAAAGTAACAGAGAAAATGTTGAGTTCAAAAATAAATGGCGCGTCATGCAATGGCTGTGGCATACAAATGACATGTGCATATCAATGTAGCCTAAAATTGCTTGATGTTTTCCCCACCAGATATTTACCAATTTGAAAGAGAGGGATTCCTTTAAGGGGAGTGGGTTTGTGCCTCGCCTTGTATTTTGGCCGTAGGTTATTTTTTAGTCTTCGGGACAAATGCTTTCATTGAAAAATATTTAGGCCTACACTTAAACCTGACGACCATTTTTAACAAAATTAAAACAAGCTGACTAATACACATTCCAACTAGTGGACAAATCTGTTGAAGAGTTGAGCTTACTATTTCTAAGGACATTTTAAACAAACTTTTAAAATAAAATATATTATTTGCTAATTAAGAAAAGAAAAACGCGGCCCTTAATTTACGCTTCTGTATAAAAGGAACCAAGTAAATTAACGTTCTGTGGGCAAGAGAGCTACATTTACATTTAGGGAGAGGAAGTTACTGGAACAGAGAAGCAATATCGTGAGGGAGGAAGGGAATCAAACGCATCGCCGGGAATTTGCGCAACCAACTTATCATCTGGTACGATTGGTTCTATGTCTAAGGAGAGAAAAACCTATCACAATTGTTGAAACGAAGTTGGATTTCAAAGTATACGGTATGTAAGTTATATAGTCAGGGCCTGACCCCGGAATTTTTGGCAGTAAGAGGTTGGAATGCAAACCTACCCAAGCGAGTAACAAGTATACTGTAGCCCGCACAAGGGCTATGCTAAGAGATTTGCATAACCAGTAGGGTACGGCCTATGATAACTCCCAGAATTACTCTCTCTACATTACGGAGGAGCGGTAGAGACAACACTTCCTACTAACCAAATTAGACGTATTACTGCCTAAAAATCCGAGGTCTAACCAGGACCATTGTAGAAATTGCCCGTCGGAACTGTGATGGGACGTAGTGTAATCGTATATTTAATTTGCGTTTTACAGGACTTCTCGTGAACCATATCGGTGGCAAACACATTATTCTTCCTTGATCCTCACTAGAGTAACAATATGGATAATCTGGAAACATAGGAGTATACGAATGTTGAAGGCGTATGACTGGGGACTCATCCTTCTCAGCCTTTCCCCAGCTTCGAACTACTGCACGATGCGTCTCCAGACGTATTTTCACCACTTTCAACGGTAAATAAAAAGCATGAAATATTAATCTGGGCTTGAATTCTGGAGATGCTGGGTTCGAATCCCCCTGTCGGCAGCCCTGAACATGGTTTTCAGTGGTTGCCCATTTTCACACTTGT
This sequence comes from Anabrus simplex, assembly GCF_040414725.1. Taxonomy (NCBI): domain Eukaryota; kingdom Metazoa; phylum Arthropoda; class Insecta; order Orthoptera; family Tettigoniidae; genus Anabrus; species Anabrus simplex. The sequence continues at coordinate 949,740,500 of NC_090265.1, read as the reverse complement.
GTCGCCGAAAACCATCAATGATTTTAGTGCGACGTTAAACCACTAACAGAACAAACGTTAATCTGGACATACGTCGTTTCACTTTTGGAATGTACACTGGCTCAGATACCCTCATGCAGAATTTAAACGGAACTGGAGTGTACCACGTCCAAGACTTCCCTTGTGATTGTTCTAATCAATTGTTTTTTCATTGTCTAAGCGTCAGTGTCCTCCAGACGACGTCATGCTTCCTTTATCAGTCGCTTGTTTCGGTAAATAGTTCATCGCACGCGGTGAACTGTCAGTTCTTCATATTATTTTCCGTGGAAAAAATTCTCATTTTTGTTTTAGACTGCTGTATATTGTTGCTCGAAATTTGTGCATCCTAGCCTTCCGAGCCATAGTCAAGTCACCACATATCTTTCCAAACTTCATGACACTGGTTGTGACGTTCTGAAGTAAACAAAATAAGCCATCGTGCGATACACAGACAAATGACGTTGTAAACATACGGAAACGGGATGATTGTAACACTAGATTTCAATTGTAATATTTATGAATTAAATGACAAAGGATGTTTTATCTCCTCTTCCTCCTCCTGAGGTGTTCTCTTAAGCGCCGAATATTTATCCTGGTTATGCCACACTTGGTCTTCCTCTACGATTGTTCCCTTCCACAAAAATCTTCCAGTTTTAGCAAATGCTTTTAAATATACTTGGTTTATAAACTTTTTTTTACAGAGCTTGGTGCTATAGATATAAATACGCATGCAAAATTCACCCAATGAAAAGTGTGGAAATGGTTTTTCTGAACTTATTAAGTTGCTCATGTCTGGTAAGGTAAGATATCACGCAAAAGTAGGAGGGCTAAGTCATGATCGCATATTGGCTTGATTTTTTTTGCTCCGCGAGAGGAAATCCGCAAATCCAGAGGAGAAAAGTCACGCGCGTGAATTGTTACGGGATGCCTACTGCTGGTCCCGTCTAGCATTTCTAGTTGATATGACCGAACATTCGGAAAACTCGAACCTTTTATTACATGGCAAAGAAAACTTATGAATGATGTGTACAGACTGTTGAAAATGAAATTGTTCATTATAACCACTACGAACTAAACTAAAAAATGCATGATAACAAAATAACTTCAGTTGAGCGGGCCAGAGAAAAGGACTTAGCGGACTGGATGTGGCTCGCGAACCATAGTTTGAACGCCCTTGCTCTATGTCAATAATTTCGAGAAATTTCCTGCACACACATAAATTGGAGGCTGATGACCAAAATGTTCCACATCCTTATATTAATAAAATAAGAGGAGTGAAACATGTAATGCATGTCCAGCCCTCTACGAGGAAATCCGCAGTAAAAACCTTGTCTACAATTAAACAAAGGGGTGTTTGTCAGAGGCTGGTGTATGCAACTTCTGCATAACACCTGCAACAATGGATAGGATGGTGTATTTGGACAATTTAAAGCAGCATCTGAATTCCAGTGTCGAAAAATTAGGGACTACTGCTGACTACTATGTTCAACAAGATAATGACCCGAAACATAATGCCTGGGTCGTTAAGTACCGATTGCTTTACAATACACCTCATGTGCTGCAAACATCCCTCCAGTCGCCAGGTTTAAACCCCATAGAACATTTATTGGCGGAGCTAAAGTCGAGACGTTAGCAAAAAAAGGGAAAAGTAAGGAAAGATGGATGCCGACAGTTCTTGAAGAGTTGCTAGCAGAAGATAGACACAGAAATCACGGCAAAGTTAGTCCAGTCCATGTCGAATAGGCGTCAGTCTATCATTGCTGCCAAAGGTAATTCGACTGGATACTGAAGTGTTATATGTTGCGTGAGTCTAGTGCGTGTGAAGTACAAGTTGACGGATACTTTTGCTACACTCCTTGTCGGAACATACAGCTACAGAAGCTACTTTTAACCATGTTGTATTATTATTTGATTTTTTTTTAGCTGCCTCTGTGGATCAGCGGTAGAGTGTCGGCCTCCGGATCCCAAGATAGCGGGTTCAAACCCGGCAGAGGTGGTCGGATTTTTGAAGGGCGGAAAAAGTCCATTCGGCACTCCATGTCATACGATGTTGGCATGTAAAAGATCTCTGGTGACACATTTGGTGTTTACCCGACAAAATTCATTAAATATCAGCCATAGACGCCCAAGAGAGTTTCGGTTCACTCGGTCTGCCACCTAGTGGGGGGCCTACAGTAAAACGGAACGTCGAAATTGACGAGCAGACAGCCAGATGGCGTCAGATTGAAATGTCTGCACACGGTAGCTGAGGCCATACGATTATTATTATTATTATTATTATTATTATTATTATTATTATTATTATTATTATTATTATTATTTGATTTTTGTATATTATCACGTTCCAATTGACAAATAAAAGGTAACTAAGTATTACAAAATGGATTTCCTTGCTATTTTTCCACTACTGACAGTTATTTTCGGTCACGCCAATGACTGGATGGATACTTCTGCGGCTACCTGTATATGATAGTAGGAAGGGAGAGGTTTAAACCCGTTGCCGGTATTTAGCCTACTCCTGTCGAATGGCACGAATGGGTCTGCTCAAGGCCTAACGTCCCTATCCAAATCACCATTAACAGCTTCATATGGAATAAGAATCAAGGCTTTTGACATGCAATCTAGTGATTGGAAATTGTATACCACAACCTCTCCTGCCCTGCCGGCCAACATTTTGATGGTGAATTTTTTTTCTGCCTGCGGGACTCGAACCGGCTAACCAATGTGTCAGACCATATAGACTTGGCGCGTTAACGATCATGGCCACCAGGCGGGTGGTAAGTGAAACCGATTTTGACCACCAGGCGGGTGGTAAGTGAAACCGATTTAATTAGGCCCTGAAATATGAACGGTAGGTACTATGCTTCTTGTACTTCGACATATTGCTAGAACTTTCTTTTACAAGACAGCATAATAAATTACAGCTGAGACATGAGAGCAGTGAATATTGCTGGAGACCATTATTAAGCACGCTGACCATTTTGTCGCTGGCGCGGTTTTCATTGCTGTTTGGTGGGTGAACACATAAGGTCCGAGTAAACAAGCCGTATCGCTAGTCTGCTCTCCTTAACATTCAGTTTGGCCCTGTGCCACACGGCCTTTCTAAATCTCTTTTATTCTTTTTCATCGTTGGTGTTTCCGGAGTTTGTCACCCGTTATGGTTCCGCTTTGTTACTTCAAGAGCTTGTGTGCCCATCAAGAGACTCCATCAAAGTACGTTAGTTGCTACAGCTTCTCTGTGATTGGCTTAAAACTGTGACAAAGTTTGCACTATCTAGCGGAGATATATCCCATTTATGTGATATGCAGAAAAGTCTTGTTATTGTCACCACATAGATCCATAGTCTTCGTTATTTAAAAATTACGTCTAGTTCCTCTAAATTTTACATGGTCGAATGGGAAATATCATGTGTGCAACCACTAACCTGTCCGACTCGTGGGCTGAATGGTCAGCGTACTAGCCTTCGGTTCAGAGGGTTCCGGGTTCGATTCCCGGCCGGGTCGGGGGCTGAGTGTGTGTGTGGCGTATTCAACATTAGAAATCATCCTAGGTAGGGCCCTCATCTTCAGACATACAGGTCGCCTAATAGGCCGTCTACTAGAAAAAGATCTGCTCCAGGCCTCTCCGGAGGCCATACGCCATTACATTAACCACTAGCCTGTCTATTCACGTGTCGTATGGACAATAACATATTTTGTACATTGAATGGGAACAGGAGACTTCTTCTTTTTTTTCTTCTATCACTTTTTCCACACCTGTGGGGTCGCGGGTACGAACTGTGTCGCATATGTGGCTTCGGTCTTGTTTTACGGCCGGATGCCTTTCCTGACGCCAACCCTATCTGGAGGGATTATCACTATTGCCTGTTTGTGTGGTGGTTGGTAGCATAGTGTGTTGTCTGAATATGAAGATGCAAGTTTTGGGACAGTCACAAACACCCAGTCCTCGAGTCAGAAGAATCCAGCGCGATTAAAATCCTCGGCCCGGCCGGGAATCGGACTCGGGACGCTTTGAACTGAAGGAATCCACGCTGACCATTCAGCCAAGGGGACGGACAGGAACAGGAGACTACTGCGTGGCCTAAATTTCAGGCAGTATTAAATTGCACTGGAAAAATAAGCGGAAATGTTTTACATAAATTCACTGGCAAACGAAGAATCCCAAATTGTTAGTTACACTGGGGAAACGTGTTGATTATTTTTCCACAACTGTATTTGAAAATATGATCTTAATTTTATTTCTATTTAGTATCATAGTATCATAAAAGTATATAAAATGCTTAGTACAGAATGGTTCAATGAAAGTCATGCTCGCTTTTTTCTGCTTTTTCTTTTACCACAGGCCCTACTTTGAAAATAGCAAGTGCTTTTAACGAATGCCATCATAAAACTGAGTTGATTCTCGAGGGTTTTAATTTTGTTTATTTAACGTGTGAGAATTGTTTCCTGTGTGTGATTTTTCGGCATTGTTTATTGTTGACAAATTTCGATCTGATAATATATGCATATGTGTGATAGGAATTCAAGCTTATATGTAGACATTACTAGAAAATGATAGATGCTGATGCTATAGATACGTTTAGACCTAACTGAAATACAGATGCAGTCCTGGTGGAACAAAAGTCACTTACGTAGATATTACTCGATTTAGTGTTTACTAGTATCCATTGACGTCGTTGCTTGTATTGTTGTGCCTAGCAGCGCTGACTAATGCGCTGTATAGCCCTTACAAAAGTTTTCACGAAATACGTGAAAATAACACACAGTTTAAATCCTTTCATGTTAGTGATGCAGTGCAGTTTACATTGAGAATTACAGACCTCGGCCCTGTCTTTCAGCTAAATTACAGAAATTACAAATTCTTGATGTTTTGAAGCTTGAAAGCTGACGGATTTGTTGACAATGTTTTCTGGTCCATATTTTCGAACTACCAGGTGAATTGCCACAAAAGTGCGGTTGGGTAAGTTTCAGATATGCGTATTGCCACAAACGCATATGCGAGTTGTCACAAATATATAACCCTAAGACAGAATTTCCCTTCTAACTTCGTGCAGACTTGGGACTACGCAACCAGTATTGTCGGTGTGGTGAAACATATTGCCTTTAACGAAGAAAAAAAACAAAAAAACAAAACAACAAGGTATATCTCATAAGCAACAAGGAGGATGCTGAATGCAGTCCTGTCAGAATAATTAAAATATTATCGTATTTTCTTTGCAATTATGTATTGTACATTCTTCCTGCAATAGCTGCAGGTGACACTTGATAAACACAAAATGCGTGATTCGTCCACAGGAGTACTTATGCGTGACCTTATCTAAATATATATATTCCTCAGAAAAGGACTGTCTTAGTATTATTTCTTGTGTAGCACCTCGTAGTTTTACGTAAATGTAATGATATCTAATTTTTTAGGATCAATATGGTTTATACCTTTTATTAGAACATATGGGGTAAGCTATTTACCCTTATTTTTAGGGAAAAAAGTTTTTAAAACTATGGATCAAGGTTGGAGCGAGGATTGAGGTGGTCAGATAATCTATAATCAATCTGTCCAATATTCTCAGATAATTCAGAATTGACAGAATAATAGAATTAAGATTTATTTGATTAGTTTTGTCTTATGGATGATTATGTTGATGATGTTAATTTTATACTTGAATAGCTTATGTAGAGCACAACACTGAAGATGTTGAGGAAGTTTATTAACTTTTAAGTATTTATAAATATATTCTTATATTATTTATACAATGAAAATGTATTGTTTTATTTTAAACTATATAAATGGAGAAATGTTAATGGAATTAAACCATTAAAATGAAAAGTTAGCAGCTTTAATTTGATCAACACATTTCTTTAATTGGAAATACATTTCAATAATATTATTAACAGTAATATACCTCTACTTTGGTTTCAATTAAGGTAAATAAGGATGTAGTCATCTAAGATCAGGTCGAAACTGATTGCAATTTATCGCTTCTTATTTAAGGTAGATTGAGAAATCAATACTTTTTGAGTGCAAATCAAATGTTATAGTTAACTACAACCCTAATGTGCTCATTCTAAAGCCCCTTGGTTTCATTCGTGGTATAATCCTAATTAATAGGATTAATAAAAATATTGTACTAATAATTGATCACGATAGAATATTTGATCAATTTATAATAATGATAACAGAAAATTTCTAGAAATTTGAATATATGTTGATAATGGTAGGAAACGTTCGCGTTCAGGCGTAGGCACTGGTAGCATGCAGTGAATGTAGTGAAAAACATGACTACATGACAATGAGGCTTTGAGCGGCGTACAATAACTACCTCAGGCAAGTATCCTTCCACCGGTACACTGCCACCTCGGCACATGCAGGAGGGTAGCTTTGTGGCAGTTCACATATCCCTCTGCAGGTATTTTTGTGGCATTTCACGTATATATATTCAATTTTACAAACTTCTATTGAATTGTGTGGTAATTCACTGAGCCCACTTTTCCATATATTCATTTCCAGCGCCTGGTATGACTATTACTTCATAGTCCGTATAGGTTATTCCTTTCCCAAGTTAAGGCCCAGAATTAGAACTACACACGCTGTACATCGCACTGCTGTAGCGAAGGTTTTTACACATCTTTACCAAGTAAGGGTGATTCCTTGGAAAGTGATAATTATACGCATAATCTTCCCTTCACCGGGCAAGTTGGCCATGCGGTTAGGGGCGCGCAGCTGTGAGCTTGCATCCGAGAGATAGTTGGTTCGAGCCCCACTGTCGGCAGTCCTGAAGACGTTTTTCCGTGGTTTCCCATTTTCACACCAAGCAAATGCTGGGGCTGTACCTTATTAAGACCATAGCCGCTTCCTTCCCATTCCTAGGCCTTTCCTATCCATCGTCGCCATAAAACCTATCTGTGTCGGTGCGACGTAAAGCAAATAGAAAAAAAACTCCCCTTTATACTCCGTGTATTAAAATATCGATTCTGCCCCTTTAAAGACAAACCACCACCTCTAGGGCATACAAATAGTACTGACGAAAGTTAGTGGCATTTCTAAGAAATCGTGACATATCCTGTTGTGAACACTCTTTTGTTTAAATATTTATAATACTATCCTTAGATTCTCTATAGCCCGTCTGATGACCATGATCGTTAAGGCATTGAATTCTAAACGGTCTGACAGCGTGGTTAGCCGGTTCGAGTCCCGTTGGTCGAAAAAATGTTCACTTTCAGAATGTTGATCGGCAAGGTAGGGAAGGTGGTAGTATACAATTATTTCAAATCACTAGATTGCGTGCGGAAAAACCTGGATTAAATTCCAAGCCTCTCCGCAGTGCTCATATGGAGTGACTGCGTATGACGCTGTTGGTAATTCGTCCGTCGGGTGGCGACGTTAAGCCTTAAGCAGAGCCCTTGTTGCTATTCGACAGGAGTAGGCTATATGCCGGCACCGGTTTTCACACTCTCCTTTCCTACTATCATGCATACCTCATTCATCTCATTAACTCCTCTGACGAGGTTGACGTCAGAAAGGGCATCCGGTCATAAGAACGCGTCACGACAGATTCCTCTCGCCTCATATCCGACACCGTAGAGAAACGGGACACGGGTTGGACAAACAGACAAAATCATAGATTCCCTATCTTCGACTAATTAAATTATGGCCCCTGTGCAGTGAAAATAAACATAAAAATAACTAATATGTAGATTATTAAGCACGATTGAAGATGATTATCTCACCAGTAGGAAAGTTGTTAGTCTTTCAATCGAGATCAGAGCGTGACACTTAATAAGCTGGTCGTAATATGACGTTAGGATAATGTTGCCTGTGAATGCTGGGATAATGAGACGCGAATAAGAAATTTGTTTCACTAGTTCTCACCAGATATGGTCAACAGTAGTTCTGTTATCTAGAGTGGTTCATCTAATTACGCGAATCAGTGTTGAAAGCAAATGTGTGTTCCTCTTAAAAGTTCTGAACCGCGCTGCGTGTTCTTACTTAGCGCACGTTTATTTTCATTTTGAAGGTTGTTCTCTAACCTTCGAAATTTCAGAAGTTTATCTACTATGGGGAATTTACAGTATACTTTTCTGGTGGTGGACGTATTAAAGACTCTTTGCTTATCATTCCATAATTTGTATATAAAATGGGCAGTAAGAAATTTGCTCTGCTGCATAGATATAATGTTTAAATACGCTATTATTACGGCAGTTCAGATATTATTTTGATATATCCTAGATTCCTTTCATTGAATTGAATCCATTCTACCTTTAAGATGCATTTGAAAATCAATTGGTGCACATATCGCACGTAAGTGGAGCGGTTCACTTTAGAGCCATGGTGACTTCACGTTGTCATTCTGAGTTCGGTTCTGCCGCACTCTTACAAACAAAATGCCAGATTAGTTCCTTATACAAAAACCTAGTAACATTCCCCAATCCTAACCTCGAATAAATAACACACTACAACACAGTAATGTGAAGTAAATGCAGATGGGCTGGTGTGCACGTCGTACATAGACACTAACGTTGTGAGATGACTTTTCCTGGAATAAAGGTGGTGATTAGTGGTGACTGCTATATAAGGAGTAAAATAACTAGCTGATCAGGCTTGCAGTTAATATCGGGTGGTTCACCCACCCCTTGCGTTCCAGTTTTATGCAACCCGCCGCGTTTATTATAATGTTATGAAATACATCGGCCCTTGTCTCTAAAACGGGGTAATATGACGAGAAGTGTGGTGATGGACTAGAAGACAGCAGGAATCGTGAGCGCCACTATTAATTCATTATGGATACCCCGAATGAGCACGTAAAAGGTGCACAGATTCCAAGAACACCTACCTTACAGCAGGAGGTGCACACAGACCAGGCGTAGGTATTATATAATACGCTGGAAACTGCCAACTGTATGTCAATCCTCGCAATATCTCACTTGACCGGGGCGTAGTCGGAGGTGTGATAGTGGACTGTGCTCGAGTGTACGGAGGTTCAAATCGTACGCAGCTGTTCTTATTTTACAGCCAATTGCCTGATATGTGGCAAGGTTGCACACTTCATAGTTTCTACAGACTTATTTGTTTGTTTGTTTCTGAAAAGGGCCGTTAGTGTCGTGGCATGGTGTATGGTGCTGAGCTGGACTACTATGAGGAGCGATGGTCTGTGGCTAGGAAAAAGGTAAGCAGGTAGCTACATCGTACGTGTTCCAAGCTTCGTAGGACACAGAAAGAACAAAATGTGTCCCATTGGAATGATAACAACATGCCCTCGTAGGTAGGTATGAACTTTGTCCAGACTGGCTAGACATCACTCTGATTCACTGCAACACGGTTACAGCAGGAGGTACACGCAAGAACAAGAACAGGTATTGTATAGGCTGTGAACTAGCCCGCGACATGTCAATCTTCGCAATAGCTCACTTGGATGGGGCATGGTCGGAGATGTGATACTGGGCAGTGCTTGAGGGTACGGAAGTTCGAATCCCACGAAAGTATTTTTTTAATAATTTACCGCTATTTGCCAGTGATGTGGCAAGGTTGCATACTTAATAGTTTCCACAGACTGATTTGTTTGTCACTGAAAAGGGCTGTTGTTGTCGTTGCATGTGAGTTACAGCTGCGTTGGAAGAGGCTACGAAACATGTGACAGGATTTCAGGTATCTACGTTCTTTAACACAGCGTATGCACGAACTGACGACCTTCGTGTTCGATACAGAGCTGCGCGCGATGTTGTAATGACCTTCTGGCAAGTTGCAACATCTCCGGTGAAACTGATCGGTAGGCTATATCTGTGATGATCTAAGTTGACCACGATTGGCCGTTCCTGTGCATACACCAGTTGTTTCGCATGGCCCTACAGAAAAACAGTTCCGTAAGATCGTAGTTGGCCGTGCGATTAGGGGCGTGCAGCTGTGAGCTTGCATCCGGTAGATAGCGGGTTCGAACCCCACTGTTGGCAGCCCTGAAGATGGTTTCCGTGGTTTCCCATTTTCAAAACAGGCAAATTACGGGGCTGTACCTACTGTAAATTAAGATCATTGCCGCTTCCTTCCCACTCCTAGGCCTTTCATATCTCATCGTCGCCGTAAGACCTATCTATGTCGGTGCGAACGTAAAACAAATTTTAAAAAAATCGTCGTAGACTGCAAACACGATGGGACAGAACTTAAAAGGCATCCGGAGTGTCACTGTTCATCTCAGCGATTCCGAAATCTATGGATTCGGCTGTAATAGTGGTCGTTTTCGATTAGCCCGACTCGTTGCGGGTCGGGGATTTTAGTCGCTTCTGATTAATTCTCCTGACTCGGGGACTGGGTTTTTGTGCCCGTCCCAACACTCTCCTCTTCATATTCATACAGCACACTACACTACCAACCACCACAGAAACACGCAATAGTGATTACATCCCTCCATATAGGGTTGGCGTCAGGGAGGGCATCCGGCCGTAAAACAGAGCCAAATCCACATGTGCGACACAGTTCGTACCCGCGACCCCATAGGTGTGGGAAAAGCGGTAGGAAAAGAAGAAGATTGGTCGTTTTCACCCCCTCCGCACATTTAGGATTGTTTAAACCCCCCCCCCCCCCACACACACACACAGTAGTTCTTCATGATAGTAATAGGTGTACCAGGTTTGGTTGAGAGCCATGCTGGAACATAATACAAATAAATCCATCATAACCAAACCAAACCCCATGGTGCAACAGCCCCGAAGGGCCATGGCCTACCAAGCGACCGCTGCTCAGCCTGAAGGCCTGTAGATTATGAGGTATCGTGTAGTCGGCACGATGTATCCTCTTGGCCGTTATTCTTGGCTTTCTATACTGGGGCCGCCATCTCACCGTCTAATAGCTCCTCAATTGTAATCTCGTAGGCTGAGTGGACCTCGAACCAGCCCTCAGAGACGGGTAAAAATCTCTGACCTGACCGGGAATAGAATCCGGGCCTCACGGTAAGAGGCAGGCACGCTACGCCCACACCGCGGGGCCGGCAGCATCCACAATATCGGTTATTTTGAACATTTTATTTTTCACCCCTTCTCACCCCCATGCCGATGCCGTTGGGGGCTGAACTTGGACTAAAGACATTGCAATTATCACTATTAATCAAAACGACTCGGAAACTATGGATTCGACACTAATATTGACAGTTTTAGATCATTTTTACATTTCACCCTCGCCCTATCCCCCAAACTTAGGTGGTGCTTGGGGTGTCCGACCCCCGTGCGATTGGTCTCCTGATAGTAAGTTGTAAGTGTGCCAAGTTTGATTGAAATCACTTCAGTGGTTTAGGATGAGATGGGATACATACATACATACATACATACATACATACATACAAACAACCGAGCTCGATAGCTGTAGTCGCTTAAGTGCAGCCAGTATCCAGTATTCGGAAGATCGTGGGTTCGAACCCCACTGTCGGCAGCCCTGAAGATGGTTTTCCGTGGTTTCCCATTTTCACACTAGGCAAATGCTGGGGCTGTACCTTAACTAAGGCCACGGACGCTTCCTTCCATTCCTAGGCCTTTCCTGTCCCATCGTCGCCATGAGACATATCTGTGTCGTTGCGACGTAAAACAAATAGCAAAAAATAAAAATAAAAATAATACATACATACATACTCGTACATACTCGTTCATACTTCTAGGCCTATATTTAAATAGAATTTAAGTTGCAAGTGCTTAATAGACAGCCACATATGCAGGGGTATTCACCTCAAATGTTACACAGAAATAACTTCTAAACCATTAAAGATATCGGCATTCTGCTTTCATATTCGTAAATGGTACCCATGGTCTTGTAAAATAACGTGCTACTTAGTCTCATGGGGTGATTAATAACCAAGATATTGATACTAACTTCATATTTTTAAATGGAACGGCACAAATTCATACATCTGGCCTAAAAGTTCAACTGCGTACAAGTTCAAATATGTAAGTATTTTTAAAATCGGACAATTACTTTTTGAGATGTAAATAAGAACAGCATGCGCGGTTTTGCATGCCGCATCAGACGGCGTGAAGTCGGGCAAGTACATATTGAGGCGCAAGCTGCTTCCTGGCCTTGATTCCAGCCACAGAACGGATACCAGGCATGTACTGTAAACATAATGTGATGTACCGTAACATACCCTGGGTGTGCAACGTTATTGTATGACTGGCGAACACACAACGGGGAAGGTAGATTAAAGTTGTATTGTTTTGTTTTGACATGTAATAGATTGCGCTCAGGTTAGCGTTTTTTCTCACGGATGGGAATGGGAAGGATTTGGAAAGGAAGTCGGCCGTGGCCTATCAAAAAGGTACCTATCCTGTATTTGCCTGGTGTTGAACATGGGACACCCTGAAAATCACTGTCAGGTTGGGCGAAGCAGGACTCGAACCTACGCTCTCCCGAATGTACGCTACTACAGTCGCGCTGGAGCTCTGCGGAGATTAATGCGTGTAAAGTAAAACATAAATAATAGCGTTGCTGCCATCTCACCACGATCAGCTCTGAACATTTGCTTTTCTAGAAGGAGCTCTTCCGGTATTTTGTGTTATGTTTATTTCTCAACTCATAGAGTAGTATGAACTGTACACTAAAACCAGCGACTATTATAGCTTTCGTTATGTTCCTTTCAAGGCAAAGTATTTATTTTATTCCTTTAAAAACACATCAACCCTTTCTGTCCTGTCATTTGTTCGCCTGTCATACACACTTTGCAAACCCATCACGTGTGTACGAGGTGCTTACATGCCTGGTATCCATTCTGTGGCTGAACTCACTCCCAGGAAACTGCTTGCGCCTCAATATGTCATTGCCCGACTTCACGCCGTCTAATGCGGATGCAAAACAGAGCATGCTGTTCTTACTTATATCTCAAAAAGTAATTGTCCGATTTTGAAAATACTTACATATTTGAACGTGTACGCAGATGAACTTTTAAATTAGGTGTATGAATTTGTGCCGTTCCATTTAAAAATATCGAGTTAGTATCAATATCGCGGTTGTTAATCACCCCATGAGACTAAGTAGCACGTTATTTTACAAGACCCTGCGTACCATTTACGAATATGAAAATAGAATGCCGATATCTTTAATGGTTTAGAAGTTATTTCCGTGTAATATGTTAGGTGAATAACCCTGTATATAGCCTCTGCAAATTCTCCAACTTCAAAGACTATTTGCATGAAATATTAATCATTTCTACAGTGAATTTTATCTTGAAATGATGAGAGTAACATTTTTATACTTACAGTTCTGCGTTACGTCATTTTATGAACCGGTGAACAGGAGAGAGAGAGAGAGAGAGAGAGAGAGAGCGCGCGCGCGCGCGCGCCCCAGGTGCCACGACGCCGGCCAGCTTGTTAAGCATTGTCCGGCAGACGACAAATAAATCGCGTCGTAACTCCACTACTCAGTTTGCTCATGTATTTCCTTCAAGGGAGTAATGTGGCCCTCACGACATCGCTGTTCTGCTCAAGGGATGAACAATCCTTTGCCATGGATGTACCGTTAGATTGTGCTTCCAGGATTTCGAAATACGATACATTCATGTATAACACTAAATGCACATAGCAACCGAATATTGTGTTCGAGGTAGCTGAATTCAGAGAATGAGATATCTATGAAGAATCCTGATGATCCGCTTGTTTTTTCTTCGAATTGTCTGCATTAGTTTAATTTCGAATATTACCTCTTTTTCTTACATAAAAGTGCTTACCTGAAGAATTAACTTGTTAGGAACCCTCAAGAATAAGATCATTTTTATTTTTAACCGGCTGTTGCGCACCCGTCGTTGACGAGTTTGTTTTTGTTATTGCAGTAGTTATGCCGTGTAACGGAGACGAGTGGCAGCAGTAGTCAGTCAGTGTAATTGTTCATCACCAAGCAAATGTGGGGCTGTACCTTAATTAAGGCCACGGCCGATTCCTTCCGACTCCTAGCCCTTCCCTATCACATCGCCGCCATATGACCTATGTGTATCGGTGCGAAAGTATCCAAAGTGGGAACTCCAGATGGCCAAGCGTATAGAAAATAAAAATAAAAATAGAAATGTTGACGCGGCTCTCGCACCGTATAAGCCACTTACGTTAGTGCGCACGCCGAGCAGTAGTTGGAGTAGCGGTAAGAGCTCAGACTAGTAATTCGATGGTCGTGCGTTCGACTCCCCGAGCGGAGACTTTTTTTGTATTTTGTTTGTGTCTCAACTTTTATATTATTCATTTTCCAATTAAGCAAAGAGGTGAATATTTCATTTTATTTATTTATTTATTTATTTATTTATTTATTTATTTATTTATTTATTTATTTATTTATTTATTTATTTATTTATTTATTTATTTATTTATTTATACGCAAAAGGCATAGAAAAGGTAAAAAAAAATATTGGGATTTCATTGTCACTTTTCAACAAGGGATTGTAATTAAAGCATGGATGAAAAGAGTTTTTACAATTTCTACAATTATGCGCTCATTAAAAATGACGTCCTATATGCCTTTTGCATATAAATAAATAAATGAAATAAGTTATTCACCGCTGTGCTTAATTGGAAAATGAATAATGTAAAACTTGAGAAAAAAGTCTCCACACCGGGAGTCGAACCCACGACCATTGAATTACTAGTCCGAGCTCTTACCGCTACACCAACTACTGCTCGGCGTGCGCACGAGCGTACGGTACGTGAGCCAAGTTCTGCATGATCTACAAATTTGAGCGAAATCCGTGGTAACGAGTAGGGAATGTCCCCTTGTTAGATTGTGTATTGTAGGGAGGTGGATCCGGGACGGTCCACAGACGCTTTCGCAGGTCTGGTGCAGGCGAGCTGCCTGGGCGTTGTGATGAATGGCCTGGCCCAACACGTGTACACACTGGGGATCGAAACTAGGACTCGAACATCATCTAACCATGTTCCGCGAGATATAGCTCTGTACTGGGGCCACTTAATCTTCTAACTACTAATGACGTCATCTGCCCTACATTCGAACGTCTCGACGTATAGAATGGCCGGGATACCGTATTCTACGGTGTGTTATTTTCAGCGCTGTTAATGCATGTCATCTTAGACTCGCTTGATATTGTTTGTAATACTTGCTTAAAAGAAGTACATCGTACATTCAGAAAGCTTTTCCTTCTAATGTGATTTGAAAACGAAGTATGTATGCCCTACCCTTCTTCCGTTATGAAGTAAGATTAATCTTCGTAGCTAGTTTTTATGACCGGATGCCTTACTTCCAACGTCAAGGGTACTTTACACACATATATCAATTTGGAAGTGATATCGGCTGTATCCTATATCATTACACACAAAAGTAATGTAATGACGCTGTTCATAAACATAAAAATGAAGATAAAAGTTAGCTATTTTGGTATTTTGTGTTTGCATTCCGGCAGGTAAAGGTAACTATGTTGCCAACTAACATTAATGAAACAGAGCAAAATTAATTGCAAAAACCCTAGATTGTTACGTTAAAGATAGAGGATTTATTTCTGTCGCTAAACGAGTTTTAAAATATGTCGCAAGTTGTCGTATTTAATTACGAGAAAACGATGATTATCTCATCATTAAAAGATGTAACAGTTGTCAGATACAGTGACAGAATTGGTGGTGACTCTGGATGTTGCTTACATCATGTTTGCTATATGCTGTACTCTAGTGGTTGAGATGGAAAGCACTTTTGACTTGTACTTGTTACATGCTGCACTCTAGTAGATGACATTGAAGCGTTGCGTCACGCAGCTACTCGCACTCTCTCAGTCCTTAACAACATATACAAACCCAAGCCATATAGTCTTTTGTACTCTGTCTTATGTTCGGAAGCGGTCCCTTGAGATCTGGCTCATATACTCAGACAAGCACCGCGAGACCCCATATCGGTTTGCGCGCACGTTCAAATGAATGCATAATACGATCTGCATACATTTTGTTGAAATGTAAATTTGCTACTACTATTTGCTTTACGTCACACCGACACAGATAGGTCTTATGGCGACGATGGGATATGAAAGGCCTAGGAATGGGAAGGAAGCGACCGTGGCCTTAATTAAGGTACAGCCCCAGCATTTGCCTGGTGTGAAAATGGGAAACCACGGGAAACCATCTTCAGGGCTGCTGACAGTAGGGTTCGAACCCACTATCTCCCGGATGCAAACTCACAGCCGCGCGCCCCTGACCGCACGGCCAACTCGCCCGGTGAAATATAAATTGGATATGAGCTCTTATTGGAAGGAAAATAATCTAATTTCTTTATTACGTTGGTGGTGCCATGATACACGGTACTACCGCACGATACGCCCCTGGTATATGCACATAATACTACACACAACAAAACAAAATACATAGTTAGCCTGTGTATAAATAAGACAATTACAAGACTAATAATGAAAATTTCCTAAACTTCATTTACCATACACAAAAATTATCCTCCACAACATTTACTCTACTTATTATAACTGTTAAACCAAGAAGGATATTGAATTTGAACATATCAGTATAAAATAGATATTGAGATATCAGTACATTTGATTAAATATATCGTCTGGCTCCGTGGCTGAATGGTCAACGTCTTGGCCTTCAGCCTTGGGACTCCGGGTTCGATTCCTGGCCAGGTTGAGGGGTTTTAGCCGTAAACATTTAATTTCCTTGGCCCGAGCGAGTTGGTCATGCGATTAGGATTTTTCATTCTGGAGATAATGGGTTTGAATCCCACCGTCGGTAGACCTGAAATAATTTTCCGTGGGTTCCTATTTTCACACCAGACAAATGCTGGGGCTGTACCTTAATTAAGGCTACAGTCGCTACCTTCCTAATCCTGGCCCTTTTCCATCATTCCGTTGCCGAAAAAATCGATGTGTTTGTGCGAGGTTAAAGTAGCAGAAAAAGAAAAGTCGTCCATGGTTCGAGGACTCAGGCCCGTATTCACCAACGCGAATAAAAGTTTTTATCTTAATTTAAAGCTACGTTTGTATTCACCAACATCATTATCTTAGATAACGGGTATTAACTCCTTTAAAATTTTACCGGAGATTGGTTTGCCGGTAAAATGGGAAATCTAAGACAATAGCCTTCCAAGATGGCAGCTCGTAGACGGCTGGAATATCTAACTGAAAGAGAAAGTCACAGCGGCGAGTAATACAATTAGGATTGTGCAATTAATAAACATCCTAGGTGGATAAAATAACTTGCGATATATGTCGAGAACTACGACGGCACTGATTTTCAGACACATTTTAGGTTATCTAATGCTACTACACTGTCAGTGTTCTCCACGATCGAACATAACCTGTAATTTCCAGCATATAGGTAGGCCTGACATGAATTGTAGATCATACCTTATATCTTGGTGGCCGTGATCGTTAAGACGCTGAAGTCTAAACGGTCTGACACCATACTTACCCGGTTCGAGTCCCATTGGTCGAAAAATATTTCACCATCAGAATGTTGTCCAGCAGGGTAGGGGAGGTGGTGGTATACAATTTCTGTCCTCTTGAATTCCAACTTTATCTTCATATTACTGTATGATCTTTCCTACTTTTAAAGAAACCACTCAAAGTTATTCGTCTACTGATGTCATTCCACGCCATCTCTCCACTGACAGCTCGGAACATACCACTTAGTCGAGCAGCTCGTCTCCTTTCTCCCAAGTCTTCCCAGCCCAAACTTTGCAACATTTTTGTAACGTTACTCTTTTGTCAGAAATCACCCAGAACAAATCGAGCTGTTCTTTGGATTTTTTCCAGTTCTTGAATCAAGTAATCCTGGGGAGGGTCCCATACACTGGAACCATACTCTAGTGTGATGCATTGGATGCTTAATGGTGTTAATAGTATTGTATGTGCTTTTAATGGTAGTCTACGTGCTCTAAATATTAAGTGCTTGATAGGTAGGAAATAATGAAATAATTCATTGTCGCAGCCTTATTAGTTTCGGAGTGAGAGATCATTCATGTTTATTATATAAATAATTATGTCTCTGTACAACTGTCAATCGTATCGACGTAAATCTTTAATATGTATAGGCCAATCTGCTTGTTGGGTCAAGACAGTCGGTTTACATACTATCGACCTACGTTCTGCCTTTATTCTCGTTTCCTTCGTAAAGTAATATATTTTGTCGCAGATAACAATCAACTTTGAATGGCGTACCGCATGATACGAATGTGAGTTACATTGTGCATCGAAACACCGAGACAGACATATTAAGCTGCTAAAGTTGCAGTATCGGTTTGGATAGTACAAAGATTAACTGGAATTTGTGGTAGGTGGATTAAATTATGTTGAGGCACTGGGAGGAAATAAGGTAGAGAAACTCATTTGATAAGCTTACTTTCTTAGACCCTGGAGCGCCTACTTTGTAGTAAGACGGCTTTCTCTTGCCGTCTCGCTCCCTTAGAAGAGGACCGAAACCAATAACGAAAGTATTTCGGAAATGAAAAGACTTGATCAGATTCCCAAAGCGGAACACGGGAAGCAGAGGGACTGAGGAATTATCGCAACATTTAACATTTCTCGTTTTCGACGCTGACTACACGGGAGCGTACGATCAGAAAGCGTTTACCGTCGAACTGTAATGAATAATCTTGAAGATGTACCTACTAATATGTGAACTTTTATTCGAAGTATTAAACAACCGGGTTTAATTTGTATTTGCTATTGGTCCATTATGGGGAGGGTTAGGGTGCTGGGCCGATGACCTTAGATGTTAGGCCTCTTTAAACAAAAAGTTACGGTCCGACTCGTTGGCCGAATGGTGAGCGTACTGGCCTTCGGTTCAGAGGGTCGCGGGTTCGATTCCCGGTCCGGTTGGCATTTTTATCGCTTCTGATTAATTCTTCTGGCTCGGGGACTAGGTGTTTGCGTCCGTGTCAACACTTTCCTCTTCATATTCTCACAACACAGTACACTACCGACCACCACAGGAACACGCAATAGTGATTACATCCCTTCATATAGGGTTGCGTCAGGAAGGGCATCCAGTCGTAAAACAGGGCCAAATCCACATGTGCGACGCAATTCGCACCCGCGACCCCACAGGTGTGGAAGAAGAAGAAGAAACAAGAAATTATGGTGTGTGATTAGCTCAGTGGTTTAGCTGCTAGCTTCCCACCCGGAGGGCCAAGGTTCAAAATCCCTGTCGATCCGGGGTTGAGATGTTCATCTCCAAAAGCTCGTGGCGTCAGGAAGGGCATCCGGCCCCCGGTCAAAACTAAAATATAGGAAAATAAAATCATGTCTGTGACTATCGAATGCAGTATGAATCGCACATGATAATTGAAAAAAAAAAAAACCGCATTTTTCATAGTGTGTTTCTTTATGCTGTAATCAAAGCAACATTTCGTTGAAAATGGTGGGAAACCTCGGTAGTCACAATCAAACGGCACTCCTCTTTTGCCATACCGAATGTATTCGCTCTCTCGCGTGCCTGTGACGTAAGCTGCCCGCAGTTACACTGCCAGCCACACTGGGCTAGCCTCATCGGACACCCAGCTGAGCAATTCTTACCTAGAAGGATGTCGATTTGATTCCCTGCGAGGAAACCGAGAAGTTAGAAACGATATTTCCTTATCTGGAGAGGCCCTGAGTAGGAACCAGCATTTCACCAAAAATGAGCACCAGGTAAAGTCGGGGGGGGGGGGGGGGGCAAGGGCGGCCAGGCGTAGAACCAACCACTCTATCTCAACTAGTGCTTAAGTTGCGGATTGTGGAAACTTTGCCTTCACTCCTCAAGTACCTTTATGGCCTGTACTAGGACGGCTGTGCTATTGGTCCACCATCTCTAATATTCGTCCTTGAGTTTTATGGTTTATGCTAAATTTACCATTCATTTTATAAGACTGTTAATTATATCAATGGGTTTTATTTAGTCTTAATGATGTAGACCCTCTGATTTTAGGTTTCAGAATTATATTTTACTTGCAGGTATCTGCAGCTTCGCCCGTGTTTATTAATTAGACAGCTAGACGTTTTAAATAATTCGTTTAAAAGCAAAATAAATATATATTATCACACATAGTTTTAAATTAAAATGCATGAATTACATTATTTTATTTTTTAATTATATTGTTACTTACAATGCTTAGAAAATTGGGTTGGTGGATGGTACAAATAACATAAAAACGATATAAACGAAAATATATTATTCCAAACAAACTATGTTTTCCTTATAGATTTTCCGGATAAACTATATTAAGTGTCTTTCCATTTGGAGCTAAGATGTGTAGTGTATTTCCTTTCCAACTCTTGAACAACCCGCGTACAGTTGACCATGAGAGAAGCACGGTTTCCGTAGATAGAGTCTTACAACTTTAAGCGATTGCCGTTGTGCTTCGTTGATGCACATAGCGAAACTCAAACGAACGGGGAACTGCAGACGTCTAAATTGAAGCAGTATATCCGAAGGGATGATCTGAATCCGAGTAATCAACACTGCTTCGACCGCGGCATGTCCAGTATTCGGCATCAGTTTCTTGACTTAGTCGTATTCCATAGCAGAGGGGTGAGGTTTCATATTCCTGAGAAGGATAATCGCTGCCACAGTCTTCAGCTCTAAGATGTTCGAGGGTACTGCGGGTGACTCAGAGTTGTTCAAAAGCTCTGTCGTGTAGTTGACAGTCTCATCCGTATTGCGAGTCGTGTCGATAGACTTTTAAATTTGTAGGACACCGAGTAATTCGTGTAACAGTTGCTTGTTGATGCTCTTCGACGCAGCCATGTGTGATCGGTGAAATGCTGTGCTCATGTTAAAAATTCCAAATTTTTACGTGCCGTAGATCTGGCTGGGCATAGAGCGCGCGTGCACACACGCACACACACGCACACACACACATTTCCGGACCGAGCGAGTGACTGCGTGGTTTGGGTTACTTAACTGTCACCTTGTTTTGGGGGAATAGTGCGTTCGAAACCCCACTGTCGGCAGCCTTGAAGATGGTTTTCCGTGGTTTCTCTTGTTGACACTGTAACGGTTCAAATTCCGTTACAAGATGATAACTGTATTTTTATTATTTTATTATTTTATCTGTGTTATTATTATTTTTATTATTATTATTATTATTATTATTATTTTTATTATTGTAATTATCATTCTTATTCAATTCAATTCTGCAACGCTTGTCGCTTGCATAATTGTAGTTAAATGTATGCATATATACGTAGGTGTAGAATAATACTCAAGACATGTACAGTGAGAATTGTTATATATCAGATGTTGGATATGACATTGCTGTATTGTGCAATACTGCTGACATTTCTGTCAAGTCATCGCCACGTCATGGCTACGTCATCGTGAGCATTTAGCAATGCGCTCAGATACTCAGGCCGCCCCAGGGGATTTCACCATTACATGCAACAGTTTGAGGCGGGTGGGAGTATATTATAGTTATTTCTGGAGATTACGTAGGTGTGCCATACAACGTCTATATAAGGTGGCTGCATATTGTACAGTCAGTTCATTATTCAACTGGAAGGAGAGGGGACAGTTGGTCGGAGTGTGAACGAGATGGAGAAGACTCAGTGAGCCATTAGTCTTTGGTCATTGAGTGAGTGAGGCCAAAGTTGGTCGGTCACTTAGTTGAATACCATACAGATTTACCAAGAAATTATATGGAGAAGAAGCAGTCACAGCCCTTTTCTATCCCATAGTCGCCATACGGCTTACCTGTGTCGGTGCGACTTAAAGAAAATTGTAACAAAATAAAAAGTAATTTAATAATACCATCAACCGAAACTGGCTTCGTATGCCATTGACTTAAAATGGTACCCTGACTGATATATTTTACTTTACCTTGTTTCTTATTACTTCTTATGTACTAAACTTATCTGTTTCTTCTAAATAATATAATAAGATTGGGTTAATCGAAATAAAGCACGGTTCATTTTTTTTCTAGTATAGTGAAATCCTCGTATTCCCTATCATTTTAAATGAATGAAATTAATATCGGGTAAATACATGACATTCAAAGTGTTCATGTGCATTCTCGTTGCAACTAACATATAAGCGAATTAAATGAATATCTGGTAAATATGAAAGAAAACTTTTAAGACTAACACAAATAATTAATGAAAGCAGATTGTTTTACTTTCATAAAGATTTATCTAAGAATAGGACTATGTTAACAATTTCAGATCTCTGGGCGCTGATGACCTAGATGTTAGGCCCCTTTAAACAACAAGCATCATCATCAGATCTCTGCGTGCTGCAAATTAGGCTAGGCATCGCACACGTACACATAGCCACACTTCCGGATATCACGGACTGAATTTGTCTCAAGTCCGGGATCGAAAATGGCTTCGTATGCCATGGACTTAAAATTGCTCCTTGACTTGTATTATCTTACGTACGTAGCCAATTGGCAATAAGTGTGTACATTTATCCTGGTAACAGCACCCGGGTTTGTCATATGGTAACAAACATTTCCTGCCGATTTTTCGATCATAACTCTCTAACGGATGTGAAAATGAAAAATACGGCTTCGCGGTGCATTTGGAACCCCTTCCACCCATCTACGTAAAAAAATTCATGTGTGTGTGTGTGTGTGTGTGTGTGTGTGTGTGTGTGTGTGTGTGTGTGTGTGTGTGGGCGGGTGGGCGGTTCTTTCTGCTTGTTAATCTCGTCGTGCCCGGTGCAGAATGATTATATCACTAAGTACAGGAAGGTGTTCACCGATACGTCCCCGGGGCTGAGTAGCCCAACTTGGTGAGTTATTCTGGCTCAGTTCCGTGGTATTTGAAGGTGCTCAGATACGTCAACCTCGTGTCCATAGATATACTGGCACGTAAAAGAACTCCTACAGGACAAAATTCCAGCATTTCGGTGTCTCCAAAAACCGGAAAAGTAGCTACTGTGACGTAATGAGGATAGAAACAACCTTCTATTTTCATCCAGTTTTAACTGGGAGAAAGTAAGGCAATGCAGTTTTGCAACTAACATTTAAGTGCGAGTCTCCGTGATGGTTTTGCTTGGTCTCAGTTCAATATTTTTATTTTCAAATGACTGTGTGAATGAAATTTTTGTAAAATATAAATAAATCGATCTGGACATTTCATGACCACTAGACGCCAAAGAGTGGGTTTCGCAACATACTGACGTAGCGATTTTTATGACTGGTTGCCCTTCCTGACGTCAACTTCATCAGAGGAGTTAATAAGATGAGATGAGATGAACGACGTGATATGATAGTAGGACGTGAGAAACCTAGTGCTGGCACATAAGCTACTCGTGTCGAATAGCACCAAGGCTTTATGTCCGCATCTGACAAACGTATCACTATCAACAGGTCATACCACCATCTCTCCTACCGTTCTGGCCAGCATTCTGATAATGAAATTGTTTTCGATCATCGGGACTCGAACGGGCTAATCGCGGTGTCGGACCAGTAGACTTGACGTCTGAACGATCATGGCCATCAGGCGGGCTATGGACACTATTTACATATTATGCCTCTATCCAACATCGACCTCAGTTACAAGGTTACCATTGTAACGATGTCCTATACAGCTGCAAATAACTAATTTTCGTTGGGTATTTTATTGTATTCAGGACGTGTACCACATGGGACTAGATATCTAACACAGCTGTTAAAGGTGAGAGGAAATTTATTGCTGTTATATTCCTCTTAACATGAATCATTTGTTTTGCTGGCGTGTTTCTGTGAAATATCAGAAAATTATGTGGACTATAGTTCATAGCGAAAGGTCATCGCTGCATGTTTCCGGTTTGTTGTTCGATTGATTGGTAGTGCTTGTTCTTTGTCCAACGTATCGATATTATTTTTAAGATTGTGTTAAGGGAAATCCTACTCGTAAGTTTATAGTGATTGCTGGTGGTGCAAAATAATGCCGGAAGTCACGACAGCACCTTTAAAACGACTTGACTTAATTCCAGAAAATGTCCGTCTCCTTAGCGTAACGGTTAGCATTATCAGCTGCCGTCCTCGGGGGCTCGGGTTCGATTTCCCGTACTGCCAGAAATTCAAGAATGGCAGGAGGGCTGGTATGTGGATAAATGTTACATGTAGCTCATCTCAATTTGGGTGTGACTGAAGAGAGCTACACTACCTCGGGACGTGGCCATGAGTTTACTTTATTCAATAAGTCATGTATGATTTTGCTTCTTACTTCATACACACAACTTTTATTATCCCCTTATTATACCGCCATCATTGTATCATAATGGTGACGTGACTGTTCTACAGTCGATGTCAGTGACCTCTTTTGGTGCCAGGAAGGGAAATCTGTTTCGTATCTACCCAGGATCAGCTTATAAAGACAATCATTTTGAGGCTGAATCTCGTCTACTTGTTAATTAAACTATTTATTAAATTTTCAGATTTTTAACATTAAGTACCATGACATTAAGTCATCTTATCATCGAATACCCACTTGCACTTCATACCACTGCAAGCCCGTTGCCAACTTGCAATAAAATAGACCCATCAAATGAAATCGTCTGGAAGAATCTTTGGGTTTTGTTGGTTATCGGAAGTGTAGAGCAAGTTCTTTCAAGACTCAGGACCAAGAAATTATTTTTATTCCAGAGAGATCTGTTTTACTTAACATAAATGGAGAGATGTACAGTTTTGTTTCTTAAGAGCATTTTCTTGGGATAAAATTCATGTACGGTAATTCAGTTCTTTAATTACTCCTATGGAATTACCATCAGTTTTTATTCGCATACCAGTATGCAAGCCTGTCTTTGACAATCGAAATTACTGTGTTACATCCATATAATTTTTACAGTATCATAACCTGTATTATAACATTTCCTTAGATCCATAAGATGTCAGTTGAAGTTTCACGTCTATGGGTCTGCGAACTCTTGAGAAGGCTTTATGCATTTGTCCATGACTAAACACTTGAGCGGAGAGATTTATCCAAATTGTATGTAAAATCTGTCCTTGTGACGTGTTGATTGTTACAGAGATGGCTAAATTGAGAGGAAATTGCCTTCGTTTAAGAACGCATGGTAGATCATGATTAACAGGTGCCAGATTCTTGGAATGAAGAACTTTCGTCCTGAAGCTGACCCCGTCACAGTTTTTGCACGAACGATATTTTTGTCTAGATTCAGCATAGTCAATCTTGTTTCATGAACAATCTTTAGTATTTAGACTGCGAAGAAAAATTACGTCGCATTCACATTCGATGTCGAACTTGTGAGGTAACATGCATGAAGGATAAGAGAATTATGAAATTCAACAGGATAATGGACTGCCTTACTACCCCCACCACCACCACCACCACCACCACGAGAGGAGTAGCGATCATCAGGCTCGTAGTTGAGTCTGACATTCCTGTCACTTTTTCCAAAGAGTTGACCTTGCGGTTAGAGGCGCGCGGCTGTGAGCTTGCATCCGGGAGATAGTGGGTTCGAATACCACTGTCAACAGCCCTGAAGATGGTTTTGCGTGGTTTCCCATTTTCACACCAGGTAAATGCTGGGGCTGTACCTTAATTAAGCCCACGCTGCTTCCTTCCAACTCCTAGGCCTCTCCTATCCCATCGTCGCCATAAGACCTATGTGTGCCAAAAAAAAAGAAACTCTTGCCAAACTCCTCATGTACAACTCTAGTTCGCTTCCAGTAGTTCGTGGTCCTTCCATTTCTTTTGCTGGCACCTTCCTTCTTTAGTCAGAATCTACTATCTCCATTTTCCCTAATGTTTATTATAATTTCAGTTGGGACTTCTTTCTCTCTGTTATTACGATTATAATTAAGAAAGTATGGATATATTTATTGCAGGTTATCTTAAAACGCTACCACCATTACTACCGTGCATCCAAGTGGCTGTGCATAGTAGTTGTTGCTTTATCGTTAACTGAATAATCAGGAATCAGTATACAGGTTGATTGACATCGACCTTGTATACTCACCACGATGTAAAACCGTATACGTTGTACGTGATATCAACATTTTCGGTAAAATGTGACACTGGCCTATTCTCAATCTGAAATTACTGTAATTACGGGTAAAACCGGCAAACGGAGGAAATTGAGTTGTCCTGAAAACTTACGTGCTCTAGGTGTTTTGTTTTTAATATTGAAATCTTCCTGTCCCCCGTTTGACCGGAGCGAGAGATAGCACAAAACTTCATAACAAAATTATAGAAATTATACTTATTTTGATGCATTTACGTCAGGGTAAATTTGCTCAGTTTTTTCCGAACACTCTGTATATGTCAGATATCGTACAGCGCAGCTTAAATAATCTTTTGAGTAGGAAAGAGATATTTTTCTCAAAGTCGTTGTGATAAGAAATCCTTCCTAGAAGAGAGTAATGTAGCTTGTGGCACTCAGTCTTGATGAGAAACTAGCGTTTTAGGAACTAGAACAGCGATTGTGCTCCACAAACTGTGTAGTAATGAACAGACTTCCATCCCGCGGCTTATCTTGTGTGTATTTACGTCCGAGTCTGACGTGCAAAGCTTTTGTTTGGCATCGGTCAGAATCTACTATTCTCATTTTCCGTGATCTTCGTGATTTCAATTACTTTCTTCATGCGGAAAAAAACAACAACAATGTATCTGAAAATGGATTGGCTATCAATATCTGGGAAACCTATCACAATCGCGCAACGGATATGAAATGACATGTACAGTATATCACTTATTGGAACAGTATGCTTTTACTTCTGGAGCGGCAGGATTGTTATTGCACGGTAATAGATCTCGGATCATAGCTTGATCTCTCGTAGATAATCACGCTTTCTGATCAATTTCGCAATAACGGTTAAAATGCAGTGCGAATACATGTTTGGATACATCAGTGCATCACGTGGTATGAAGGTACGTTCTGCTCCTGTGAGTTCCCCATGATTAATGCACTATATAGTGTTTTAGAAAATGAGTTCCAACATGGAAATAAAGGAATTTTGGACCCATGTCCATATAACGTACAGTATGTTGTTCTACGTGTGCGGAATGTCTTGTATAGTATTACACCCTATATTTTAGTAAGATGAAACGAGCACAGTGCATGAAGCTCGTCTTGGCAACATGGATGTTAATGTATTACAGCTCCTTTACTAATATTGTCCTGTCAAAATTGCCCGTAACCTCTCGGTACAAGTAATTCATGGCTATGTTCAGGAGTTCTACATTATTCTTCAAATGACTCTGCCAACGCAGCAAGGGACAACACTGTTTTTGTCTGATTGGCTAGTTCAAGTTCTACGCGGTATAGCTCATTTCATGTTAAGGAAACAGTATTGCCATTACGAAAGCAAGGTTGCCATATTGAACGCTTCTGCTCAACAGCATCACGGAAAAATGGCCGCACATAAATGTGTGAAACTCAGTATTTAAGTCCAAATGAAAGGAGCTACAAATTATTTTTAGGATCTCAAGGGTTCGGGGAGCTTAGAGGGGAGGGGGGATCCTTTTGGTTTTCACAGCAATACGGGAAAACGGTGGAAAAAATAAAATGCGTTTAAGAAACAAGAGCTAAATAACAAAACCAAGGAAAGACAAAATCATAGTGAGTTTCTGTATCAGTACAAGCCATGCCGTGATGTATCATTGCACACCACAGCATCAAAATCTTCAGCAACAACTGCTGTACAGCACAAGAATATTAGAACACACACATTCACAAATAGATAGATGACTTCACTTCAACCGTGGTAATCTGCCGGCGATTCACAGCGTAACGGATTATGCGTTACATGTTATTACATGTACCAGACCCAGGGGCGGCTTTTCAGGTGAAGTAGGTGAAGTGCCACTTCACCACTTATTTTTACCATAATGAATTACTTAAATTTTTCTTATGCTATTTGTTCGTTTTACGGAAAGAAAATGTTTTATTGTACGGCGTTTAGAGTACCTCATCACCTGATGAGAACCAGGGGAACTCACGAAAGCGCCGGCTGTCGGCCACAGTACGCCGCGTGAGACTGAGTGAAGACGAGAGATTCCGCAGCTGCCTCCACCTCCCAAGTGCTCCCTCCTAGCGCTTGGCCTTGGCGGTTGCCATGGCAACCGTGACGTCACCCGCGTACTTTCCACATAGCGGAATGTGCTAGTGAAGTTGTCGGAAGAGCGGAATGTTCCGTCTTCCCTGCGCCATCCTGTGTGAAGTACGAGTACTTACGCTCCGTGGTTCATTCGTAGTGTTGTGCTGTTTTATTTAAATATCCTATTTATGACATAGTGTGCATCAGATCATATCAGAATGAAGTTCTACGTTTTGATCGCCCTACTGAATCACTGCAGATTTGTGCTACAAAAGAAGTGAAACATGCCGGTAAATCTTACAATCTTAGTTTCAAACGATCGTGGTTTAAGGAATTTCCATGGTTGTGCTCCTCTCCAGCTCCACAGAAGTTGTTTTGTTGGGCCTGCTTGCCTTTTATCAATAAAAATAACGTTTGGAATAAAGAAGGATTTTCAGCCCTTTTGAACATAACACGTTCTTTACATAAGCACTCAGACTCTGCAAAACATAAAATACGGCAGCTAGATTTCAAGACATTGGAAACAAACCAAAATACGATCTCTGATGTCCTGAAGGAAAATGCCAGGCTGTATATTGTAATTGTACAGTTCAGTGAAAATGTACATTTAAATAGGCTTTCCCTTCAGTTGGTAATTGATGCAGTGCTCTATTTAAGTAAGCAAGAACTAGCTTTTCGTGGTCGTGACGAAACATTAAATTCAATAAATCGTGGTCACGTGCTGGACCCTCCGCCAGTCACAGGTACGAGGTACGAGTACAAAACAACCAAAAACAACACGTAGTTCCTAAATCTTGTCCTCCTCTGTGGTGTAGTGGTTAGTGTGATTAGCTGCCACCCCGGAGGCCCGAGTTCGATTCCCGGCTCTGCCATGAAATTTGAAAAGTGGTACGAGGGCTGGAACGGGGTCCACTCAGCCTCGGGAGGTCAACTGAGTAGAGGTGGGCTCGATTCCCACCTCAGCCATCCTGGAAGTGGTTTTCCGTGGTTTCCCACTTCTCCTCCAGGCAAATGCCGGGATAGTACCTAAGTTAAGGCCACGGCCGCTTCCTTCCCTCTTCCTTGTCTATCCCTTCCAATCTTCCCATCCCCCACCAAGGCCCCTGTCCAGCATAGCAGGTGAGGCCGCCTGGGCGAGGTACTGGTCATCCTCCCCAGTTGTATCCCCCGACCCAGAGTCTGAAGCTCCAGGACACTGTTCTTGAGGCGGTGGAGGTGGAATCGCTCGCTGAGTCCGAGGGAAAAACCAACCCTGGAGGGTAAGCAGATTAAGAAAGAAAGAAGTTCCTAAATCTGTTGCTCGAAACCGAACGGGTAATAGCTCTTCACCATACTTTAGAGCCACGAGCCGCCACTGACCAGACCAACTCAGAAGGAAAATGAAAGAAGACAAAGCTTCCCCCCTGCGAATGTATGATTGAAATACAGAATGTGAACTAGTTATTAACTCACGAGCAAAAAAGAGCCTCATCCTTTTTCTTACTTTCATAATACAATACAAAGAGCATTATAATATTCCTTAATCACGAAGAATTGTGGGTGTCTACGAGGGGGTGTGTTTACTCCTTGTAGGTCCATAAGAGCAGTACTGTTTTCTTAACATGGAATGATCTATAGTTGGACCAACAATGCGTCATGCATTTACTTCGTAACATTCTAATGATGTAAACGGATAGCCGATAATTCTCTCATTGCGTAATTTAATTCTTTTTAGAAACGATGAGAAGTTCGGTAGTAACAATAGATATGTAGCTGGAAGGTTATATTCCTAAAAGAAAAGAAGGTGGTGAAGAAAAAACCCATGAAGACGCTAAGAAAAAGTTGCGTCAAACAAGCCAGTGCTAAAATCTTAAAATTAAATTTTATGAGATGCCACAGTATTGATTACGCTTGTTGAATTTTCAACCATTAATAATCAATAATGCATAATTATTATTTATGTACATTTATAAATGAATTACGTAATTTTCCTAAAATATAGAAAACCATAGTCATTAATCAATTGCAACAGAACTCTCAAAGTGCAAGTATTTGTATTAGTGATTCCACCATTTACTGCTTTCATTGATCAAGGTTCCGTGACGGAAAAAATAAACTAGTGATGGTTGAGGAGAAAGTGCTTGTGATATTCAGAAAGATAATAAAATGTTTTTATGTCCCACCGACTACTATTTTGCAGTTTTCACAGAAGTCGAGGCACGGGAAATTTTGTCCTGCAGCAGTTATTCTACGTGCCGGTAAATCTAGTGGCACGGGTGCTGTGTATATGAGCACCTTCAAATGCCACCAGACTGAGCCGGGAAAACTTCCGCCAACTTAATCTCAGAAAATCAGTGCTCTACCATCTGAGCCACTGAGTCCGGCTCTGCTCTTGAAAATGCTGTTATCGCAGGATTTACCGTATAAGGAGTTGGAACTGGAAACTATGAAATTACAATCCAAGGTTGACAACGGGGTCGATTCGAGATGTATTTGCTTTCATGATCATTGGAATAAGTAGAGCTCCCTTAGTCGGTCCTAACCTCGCATCTCGTACACTGAAGTAGCAGTATTTCTTCCTTTCTGAAAGCCCGGTTCAACTGTTCTGGAATTATCATCTGAACAACAATATATGAGTGGAATATATTTTAAAATTAGTCTAATGTTACTGGTTTTACATCCCAATAACTAATTTTACGGTTTCTGACGCCTAGTTGCATAATTTTGTCCGGCAAGCGTACTTTCACATACCGTTAACTTTATCTAACACAAAGCTGGAGTATTTGGAAACCTTCAAATACAATCGGACTGACCCGGGATCGAATACGTGGACTTGGATTCAGAATGCATTGGCATTACTAGCGTAATACTATGCGTTATGTGATTCAGTGTCAGTCAAAATGGAGCTATCAGGAAAATTGCTGAATCTTTCCAGTCTGCTTTTCGACATTTATATGAAATCTAGCAGCAACATATAATAAGCAATCTTCTTATAAATTATGTTAATTTTATGATTAACATAAAGGTTGTATGTTTCAAATTGCCTTGTTCATCTGTTCTTGTTTATCGCTGTCGTTCACGATCGGATTCGTGTCTGGCCGTGGAGCGAATGAAGAGACGAATGGCAATGAGTATGGATAAAAGCGTAATTCAACTTAATTGTTCCCGTAGTAATGTTAGCAAGTGATGCCACATTACCTGTAATCTCCGATCACGCAGATAACTTGGGATTTCTCCATATTTGTCAGTATCATTAGAGAAAACTTGAAGTGAAGCGAGGGTAACCGATTTGTAACTAGAATATCCCCCCCCCCCCCTTTCCCATTTCCGCATCGCCGGTAACCAAGGAGAGAGTATTCAGTTTATTGGCAATTGGGCATATTCCTATTAGAGCCAAAACAAGCTAACAAACAAACAAACAAACAAACAAACAAACAAACAAATAAGCATAATTCGAAAGAAATACACTTCGGAGTACATATCAATAAAGAGAAATACTACCAGCTAGAAAATATACAATCCTGAACCCTTGTATAGACTTTCAGCACATAACAATCTTCGCCGGGATAAGTCGGTGACATCACTGAGCTCTCTTTCCTTGTAAGGGATTCTCTGGTTCTTCGTCACTTGCTGACATTACTGCGGGAACAATTAAGAATTTAACTACGTGAAATTAAAGGCGTGGGGAAGGTTAATGTATTACCTATTAGAATAAAATCGAAGAATCAAAATCTTAAAGGTCATCAGTTCTGATGTTCATACTGGGCTAAATTTCATTCAGTATTTCGGAGCCACATCACCATGTTCCCTTACAGTGTTGCCTGAAGGGCTGAATGAAAGAAAGAACCGTCGTAAGTAATCCTTATACCCTAAAAACGATAACAACCACCTCAAGTCTATCTGTCGAATTTCACTGATAACCGCGGATTGTTCCATAGGATTCTGAATATAGCTCCCGAGACTCACGTTCCAGACTCTCTTAAACTGATAAGGCCGCTCACTAACTCAGCATCGCACAGGATTATTGGGAGTGACCTGAGCCCGTAATCGAGTCGGATTGGCCTGCGATGTCATTGTGGATTGACTATCATCATTTATGAGTTTTAGTTACCAGGGCTGATGACGAAAGGATAAGTCGAATCGACCGATCATTGGATTGAAGATCCCAATTAACATCTACTGGATCATGTCAGAAAACAAAGTTAAATAATGCTCAAGTGCATTTGTCAGCAGCAAAACTCTAATGAAACAACTAAAAGTGAATCATTTGGAAGTGAAGCTTCCACAACGAAAATAAAATAACTTCCAATTTAACTCGACACTTGGGTTAAAATTAGTAACTATCACCAGTTATGCTCGTCAAGATCCAATTGTTATATGTAGAATGTTATGCTGATGTACATATCCTGTATAAGTAAAATACTAAAGAAAAGACCGATAGTTTTTTTTCTAAAATTTAATCACAATGAATGTTTTAATCTGGTTTTGTTACTTCAGTGATTGGTCGTTCGATTGACCGTCACACTCGTCTACAGCTTACTGAAAATGGATGTGCTCCTAAAACTTCTTACCATCCTAACTGTTTTCTTACGTTATCTAAATGTCAACTAAAATTCTTACACTACCCTTAACTAAACGTGTGGATAACGCCCCGAACGTAAATATAAAACCATCAATAAAAATAAATATAACACAGTACAGTGTCCGCGCATGATATTGAACCAGACTCCCATGATAACTACTATGTTAAACTGCAGCGGTCCCCTATTCACTTGGGAAAAGCGCCCAGTCGCATCAATTTCGGTCTCAAACACGACTTAAAATATCGATAGAACCTACGCCCGCGATATGGTCATGCCTGCCATCTAACACATCATCCCCTATCGATAAACAAGCACTGCAGTGTCACTACGTCACTACCCGTGAAGACAATAACAACAACAACAACAACGAAAAACAAATTTAACAAGAAATAAATTATCTCCCAAAACACGGAATACTTCCAAGGTTTATGTCAGCTATTCTATTTTACATGAAGGTTTGATTATGTAAAAGGCAAATGCTTCGAGTCTTCTAATCTGTTTCTAATAGTAAAATAGACATCTTTGTAACCAGTACAAGTGACACTGTCGACACAATCATCTCCGCGACAGCTGGTCTAGCTTCGTCCGGCTACCCTCCGTTTGACCGTTTTTATACCTGAGATATCTCTACAAACCAAATAGAAATGGAAGCCCACAATTTTACTGACAGAATTCTAACCTATAAAAATCTCATTCTGTCGAACAACATGAAATCTATATTAACCAGACCTACATCACAATTTACTGACAACTGTTAACAGTAAGTTATCTCGGGTTAAACCACAATTTTTTCAGGAAAATTATCAGGTTACATTGTGTTTGCTTCCTTGTCTTCGCTTTTAATCAGTGGCGATTGCTCGCCAGTTGAAAATGGATGATTGTATGTCTGAGGTAAAAATTAAAAGCGTTGATTGTTATTTCATAGTACAAATTGTTCATTAAACTATATCAGTGCTGTGTGTATTGCTGTAGTG
The DNA here is from genome assembly GCF_040414725.1 of Anabrus simplex. NCBI lineage: Eukaryota > Metazoa > Arthropoda > Insecta > Orthoptera > Tettigoniidae > Anabrus > Anabrus simplex. The sequence continues at coordinate 949,707,030 of NC_090265.1, read as the reverse complement.
GTGTGTATCTTCGGCAGCCCTATTTCGTGCAACAATTTCTGGCTCTAAAGTTTCTCCTTCCATATTTTCTATGACTTACCCTTGTTTAAATTGAAACTACTACTACTTATTCTTTCCTGGCCGTATATGTACCCATAAAACGGGCACTCCCGAGCTTAGAGTCGGCTCGTCTGACTCAGAGTATGTCCGACGTTCTCGCACCAGATCGAATGGCATTTCACTTATCCTAAGGCAGCCTCAGCAGTTCGTTTCTATGTTGCCTTAGGACACTCTCTTCCAGTGTTCGGCTCTTCGATGGCAAGACCATTCTGTACTAAATGGTGCTCATTTCTTCTTCTGACGTGACCATACCAGCGGAGCTCATTTTTCTCCATTTTGTCGCTGATGAGTACAACTTTGAAAGATCCTTTCACATGCTCATTTCGCTCTTTGTTGATATTGAAACTGCTGATAACAAAAGAATTTTTAGTGAAGTGACACTGTTCCTTGTTTGAAAAGAAACAGGAAAAATATATTGTTAGGAGCTGTGGGGGAGACTGATCTAAGCAAGGGTAGCCAGAAAGGCTGGGGGTTGGTTAAACGTCTGAGTTGTAACCCAGCAGGTAGAGAGGGTCATGCGAATGTAACAGCTAAACAGATTGCCCACCAGATCGTGGAAAATGGTAAACCTCAACAACAGGCTTCAAAATTTTACGGTCAGAAGAATTAGAGTCTAGTCATCTTAGCGGTTTTTCTGTATGGCAGCCATTGGCAGTTGTAAGAGCGTTAAGGCAGTGGGGATACACATCAGGTAAGGGCAGATTATCCACGAACCTACTGCGCTGTCGTAGCATGGGGAGAGGTGTTACTCCTACGTGCTGCGTCCCAGGTGGCGTGTAGGGGGGTCTTACCTGGCTTTCCGGTCGACATGAGCGAAATAATATAGCTCTCACGGACCAAACACACAGATCTCTGCGGGTGGAGGACGAGACCAAGGGGTGCTGATTTTGAACCAAATTACATGTGTTTAGTTACATTATCCTTGTGATTAACCACGTCCGTTGACATAGTCTTAGTCTATCACTCGCGGTCGGAATAATAGTGAGTGGAGCGTTGCTAAGACAGGACATGCGAGGATTGTACACATGGTGCAGCACGGTTCGCTGAATAAGAGGTTTTTAAAGTACCGTTTTAGAAACTTTAGATTTTGCATGTTGTGGAATATGTTGCTTTCTTGTCTGTTCTTTATTATATGAAAACAACATAGGCCTAAGCAATTGAACATTAAGCAACTGCCAGTGGCAGTGCAACGGTTCACCTTTCGGGGGTAAAGATTGTTACTGTTCCCTGATTCACTCACTTAATACATATTCCAGTTTCTAGTGCGGCACAGCCTAAATGAAACTAATCCATCCATGTTTCAAATTGTTACCGAATAGCCTACACTTACAACAGGTTATATACCCGGCGCAGGATGTAGACCTGATAAACGACATCCCTAATTTCAATTTACGCGGCAGTACGAGAAGCCAAACTTCCGCAACATACAGGTCATCTCGTTTTGATTTGTTCGCGTAGCTTATCTAACATTGTTCCTCTAGCTTAATGGTGATCGCATCCGGCTTGACTCTGGGAGGCTGGAAGGTGTTTGGAATTAAATTTTCGGACAATATACATCCTCTAAGATATATAAAAATATAGTTAACCATCAAAAACTGATAGGAATATTACAATAGTTTACTTAATCATATTATAATACTGGAAAAAGTCACAATGTCAGGAATTCCATACATACTGTGATGGTAGATGATGATGATTGTGATGATTAGCAGCAGCAGCAGCAGCAGCAGAAAAAAACTACCATTAATCTTAAAGCAGTTCAGATATTGAACGTCTGCCCTGTGCAGCAGTGTTGTAATGACTAATATTCATAAAATAATTTATGTCAGTGAAAAGAAACGTTACTAAAGAATTAGAACTGTAAACATTTCAGTGAACTTTCCATATTAGATGGCATGCCTCTAGGTATTATGAGTGTTATCATGTAAACATGTGCATAAATTTCGCTCTGCATTGTATTTTGAACACATCTCAGTTTCGAACGTCCATTACGTAGGTAGGACCGTACTCTGTAATCTGATTATTACTTTTTTTCTTTCTTTGCAGGTGAGTGGACGATACACACTTCTGAACTAAAGAGTTTCATTTGGTAAGTAGAGTAGGGCACACTCTATGCCGGGAATTTCTTCTTCTTTTTTCTTCTTCTTCTTCTTCTTCTTCTTCTTCTTCTTCTTCTTCTTCTTCCGAATTGGCTAATTAAGGTCCACGACGTTCAACATTCGTGTTTGGAGCGGCCTTTATGTTTGCTCGGTAATCTCGCATTCTCTGGCTGTCACGTTCCTTTCTCTCCTTCGACCAAAAGGGGACGGTCTTACTTCATGATGGTTTGACCTGGAACTCGTTTTGTCTTACAATTCTTCTGAGGAGTAATCGGTCTGTGATGTTTCCTTCTGTTACTCCTAGTTTCTACACGCCTGGGCATTTCTGTTAGTCATGGCGTCTTTATCTTTGTATTGTTCCAGCACCTATGTAAGAAGCCGGTTAGTCAGTCTGATTGGATTCATCCTTGAGTTATGAATGACCGTAGAAGGTTAGACATCTCTTTGTGGCCACGTATGAGATCTTTTCAGGTCTTTTCTGGACCTCCAGTTTGGCCGTCGGCCCTTTTCTGTTAAATATCAGCCACTCATTGACGTACAGGTCGTCTGGACGGATGACTGCATGGCAGTGTCTGAGTTCGGTATTGCGGGAGGGACACTTCTTATTGTAAGTGTTCTTGCTTAGTTGGTATGCCACCTCTAGTTTGTTCGTCTGGGTTATTAGCGCTGCTCCAGCCATTCCCCAAGTTATTTGAACTTGTTGACTTTCTCAGGTTTGCCGAGTTCCAGATGTAGTTTACTGCGGACATCACTGATGTTAGTGAGGAGTTTTGTTTGTTCTACTGACGCCTGTTATCCTACCTGAGCAGCCACGCGTCTGAGTATATTGTATGTTACGAAGAGGTTATTGGATGTTTTCTAATGTACTGTTGTGAAATGAAGATGATCTCGCTCATTGTATCTCCAATGATCGTAGCCCGTATTGGCAGAGTAGTACAGTGCGAGTCTCAGTCGAACAGGTAGAGTTGCCGGTTATTCCCTATGTCGTGTCTGGGCGAGTGGATGATGTAATAGCCGCGTGTACCCATATATATCGCGCCCAGTGATGTCATAGTCTCAGCTCTAGAATATGGGTATGCTTACCCGCCATTTTAGTTCTTACGTGCGCGAGGATAATGTGATCAAACTTCAGTTTCTCCTACAAGAGCCCACTTCACCGCATTGAATGTGTTTCTTTAATGTTACGAAGTTCATTTGTAACTGCAGAAGTCTTACACAGTTATTATAGGTAATGTATAATGCAAAATAGTGCAATTTTTCTAATGAAAGAATAAATGTAAATCTTTCTAATGTGCTGTGATTTTGTGTAAATATTGAGCACTTTTACCAAGTTCGATCATACGCCGTAGTGAATTTTAACATAAATATACGGAAACACACATACACCCACACACAATTGAAGATTTCAGAGAGATAGTTATGTTTATCTTGGTACATCACATTGTGGTATCATTTCTGAGGTTCTTTGTTCAAAGTAAAGTATATATTTCTTATTATTTTGACTATATTGAAAGTGGAGAGTGGAGTGATCTTTACGCAAGTATTATGAGCTCGTACTGTATCTAAAAATGGGAGTTACAATATTTAGCTTCAGTTTCCTGAGAAAATGTGACCGATTACCGTTTCAGAACTCACGACTAAAGAATGTCAAAATACCGCGATGTCCCTCATTTCATTCCGCGATCCAGAGTTCACTAACAATTGTTCCAATTATCAATAGTAATGAACTGCATTATTTGGAAAGTTCTCATATTTCTGCGAGAATATAGTTTGTATGTTAAAAGGCAACCGCCGTCTCGAGTAAAAATTATGTACTAATGAACGGGATATAGACTACAATTTGTTAGTTACCGTTTCGATCGATACTAAGAATGAGTTTTTTTTTTTTTTTTTTTTTTTTTTTTTTTTTTTTTTTTTTTTTTTTTTTACGTCGCACCGACACAGATAAGTCTTATGGCGACGATGGGGTAGGAAAGGCCTAGGAATGGGAAGGAATCGGCCGTGGCCTTCACTAAAGTACAGCCAGGTGTGAAAACGGAAAACCATCTTCAGGGCTGCCGACAGTGGGGTTCGAACCCACTATCTCCCGGATGCAAGCTCACAGGTGCGCACCCCTAACCGCACGGCCAACTCGCCCGGTAATGAGTAATTTATTATTATTATATTAGTTTTTATATGAGTTTGGGGCCAATAACTGCCTTACCAACGAAGAGCAAGTAAGAACCAAAATGCCCTTTCGAGGGCACTAGTGTCAGCGAGTCTGCGATAAGCTTCCATACAACGTAATTGCTTCTTCTACAGCAGTAACTGAACAGTTTAATGCCTCCCATGGCTTCTAATTTAAATGTTAAACAGCTTATTTTCGTTTGCTGTAGATTTTAAAATACAATTCCCATCGAAATTTTGAGTACTCATGACGCTGAATTGCAGAGAGTGAACCGAAAAAAGGTTGTTGTTTTTATAGCTGTTTTTCAATTTCATTATTCATTCGTCGAAGTTGATGGTCTGGTGTGATGGCGACCGAGCTTTCGTTTACCGATAAGCGACATGTAGGAAGGAACACTTCCAGGACTCGCCCTGTAGTAGTAGTAGTAGTAGTAGTAGTAGTAGTAGTAGTAGTAAAATTGCGTAGAAATGTAGAAAACTTGGACATGACAAAAGTAGTCGTATGGCATGGAGACTGTTGCACCTACTGAAAAACTATCCTACTCAGAAAGTAACAGAAAGTAACTCACACAAACGTATCTCCAAATCAGATTGCTCGTCTTCTGCTAAATGTAAAAATGGACAAATACAGTGCAGGGTCTAAAATAAAGAGGGAAATTGAGCTAGAAACTCACGAGCTCTCCTGCGACTTTACTAAAGAAGAATTGCGAGAAGCCATACGATAATGTAAGAACAATAAAGCAGCTGGCCTGGATGATATACAGGTGGAGGGAAAAAACAAAATTTGGATAAATAACCATGAAATGGCTCTTTGAATTCCTTAATACCTGATGCAGACCCCGAAAGTATGGAGAAAAAGCAAAGTACTGTAGTTGCCATCCTGAAACCGGGAAAGAACCATCCAACCCCAGAAGTCCTCGACCTATTTCACACATTTGTAAGGTATTAGAAAGGTTTATAATACCTGAACAGGCAAGCTTCAGACCTTAAAGGAATTGCACAGCACAAATAGCCTATTTAACTCAATACCTAGACGACGAGTTTGAAAAAGGGGATGTCACTGGAGTTGCTTTTGTTGATTTATCTTCAGCCTCTTATACTGTTCAACGACGTAAATGCTCCAGAAGACCTTTAATATGGCACATGGTTGTGGCTTCATGGGAATAATTGGCACTTCATTTTACAACCGTGGATTCTTTGTTGAATTTAAAGGAAGACGAAGTCGTTGGAGAAACCAAAAGAATAGTTTCCCCAAGGTCGTGTCTTGTCCCCTGTGCTTTTTTATGTAGGCCTATGCAGTAACAACCAACCAAGATCTAATACGTGCAAAAGTTTTATATTTGCCGAGGACCTTGGTTTAGCAACTCAAGCAAAGGAATTTGAAGTAGTTCAACAAGTTCTTACAACAGCACTGAGAACCTTCACTTTATTTCATAGTAAGAACCACCTGAAAGAAAATCCCCAGAAAACACATGTCTGTGCTTTCCTCCTCCTAAACAAACAGGTAAATAGAAAACAAAGTTAACTTAGAGGGCACTGAGTTAGAAGACTGCTTTATGCCAAAATACCTTGGCGTCACGATAGACAGGTCTCTAACATATAGCAAACACTCAATACAAAGTAAAGCGTGTCAGCTCGAAATAACATTATTCGCGAACTCACTGGTAGTAATTGGGGAGTCCAACCTCAAGTCATTAGAAACTTTCGTCATGGCACTCTGTTTCTCTGCAGGGGAGTGTATGGCATAGCTCCGTCAAGATTGTTGCACCGAAAACTTGTCTCCCGTAAAGAAATACGAAAATGAACACCACTAAAAGTAACAACAAATAAAGGACGAACTGGGTATGAAGAAAAAGACTGGCTAAGTTCGACGCAGAGCGCATAAGCGAACCGAGGCAACGTCGGAAGGCCTCTGCATTCGTTGTGCCATCGTAGCCATTAGAACTAAAGAATTTAAGTCTATAGCCATTACGTTTCTCAAGTTCTGACCTATAATTTTTTTTCTCCTGCCTTTAGCCCTATGAAGAGGTGTGGAAGTACATTCTTGTTATTGCTTAAAGAACGACATTGCGTTTTGAGCATTCCTTCAACTGGGAGCAGTCATGCTAGACGTTGAGACAAACTCTTCTTTACATCTGACGAAAGACAAGCTGTGCAAACATTGCTCTATGAATACGAACACAGGATTTCCCTTCTGTTGTTGCTAAATAAGTTTAAATTATGAAATGCATTCAGTTTTCTCTAACCTCTGATATACGATCTACCTACTGATCTACATCTTGTGCGTTGAAAATATTTTCTTAGATGTAAATCTGCGTAAACTTGAATTCAATGCTGTTAGTGGATTTTGTATTTATTTTATTTAACCGGCATAATTTACCTATATAGCCGGTGTGGTGGTCGGAAGCACATGCTGGTATTACAGGAGTTACTGTTGAAATCTGTAGTTTGACGCTTGCGTAGACTTTCCACTGAATAGGGAATTTATGACAGTGACGTTTTATCTGGCTAGGTTTAACATCACTCTAACTCGTACAGGTTTTCGGCAACACTGGTATGAGAAAGGGCTAGAAATGGAAAGTTAGTGGCCATGGTTTTAAATAAGATGCAGCGCTTCCTTTCCATTCCCAGTCCTTTCCTATCCCAACGTCGCACAGTGTGTCGAATCCCATATCTAGGTGGAAAAAATTCACTGTCGCCAATCAAAGCGCAACCTAGCTCATTCGATAGTAAACAAACCAGATGTTGACCTTCAGTCTTTCTTTTCGCTTTCTGTTACGTAGGATGGAGGGGACAGGTGCTGAAACATCTTCCTTGCAGTTATCAACTCAGTTGATAGGAGGTGTCGGAGAGAACCGAACGTTGTGTTTCTAGTAAGTTCAACGAGGTGTTGTATTCTGTGGTTCATGGAATAGTGAAAAGAGGTATGTGTTCTCATTTTAAGCATAATACAAGCGTTCTGCAGTAAATAAGTTATTTACAGTGCGTTGTAAAAGGAAGCAGTTGTAGAAAATTAGATTGTTTTTACGATTTGCTCGGAAAAAAAACTTTATGAGTGCCTCATAGTGCCGCTTTACTTTAAACGTCATTCGATGGGAAATTTAATGTAGATTCAGGATCTGTAGTGGTTTGGTTGCGCACGAATGTGCATGATGGTTTATTTTCTTATTTTCAGTGACTATGTGGGCGTTACCGCGAGAAGAATATTTCAACGCGTGGCGGTCATGTCGTAAAAAGGGGCATTTAGAAATCATATTTCTATATGTTATGGATAAATTAGAGCTTACAAATCTTACTGACACTCAATTTCTGGAGCTAAGAAACAAAATTAAATTGATATCCCGTAATATCAACAAAAATGGGAGAGTGCAGGAAGAAGAGAACAACGATTCCGAGAAAAATTCGGTGATTAGGGAAATGTGACGGATTTCATCGTGTTAAGTGAACAAGACGACATTGATCCAGCGTGTGATCCAAAAACAAGTTGTGTACCTAACAAAGCCGGCCGTCACCCTAAGGAATGTAAGGACTCGTCCATAAAGACGAAGAAGTAAAATGTTTGAGATATTACCGAATCGCATAGTTTGGAGGAAGCCGCGTTTGCTGCTGAAGATTCTTTTCGATCAAGCGGGAAAAGATGAAGGCTTAATAAAAAGATATCGTGTATTACTAGCTGCTCTTTCTTCTGGCTCTGAAATAAATGTGAATAAATTCAAAGAATTTCGTGCGCAAACTGCGGCTTTGTATGTCAAACTATATCCATGGAATTATATGCCCGTAACTGTGCATACCATATTAGTACACATTACTCAAGTAATTAAACATTTTCTTGTGCCAGTAGGAACTTTATCTGAAGAAGCTCAAGAAGCTAGAAATAAAGATTGTCGGAGGTTTCGTGAACTTCATACTCAAAAATGTAGCAGCTTAAGATGTTGTTGATCACATCAAATCCCTTAATAAACAAGTACCGAACAATGCCACGTAAAACTCCTGGTAATCTACCTATGGAAACTATTGAGTTACTTACTGACTCCCAAGATCCTTTCACATCAAATGAAGAAGACCAGTATAGCAACGACTACGATTCTCTGGACTCTACAGACGAATCAGGGGACGATTGAGCATTGGACATGTTGTTATTATGAACAGGATGAGATTGATGAGGCAATTACTTGCAAATACTGTAATATGATCCTTACACGTTTTTTATGAAATGTTTCTGAGTGTAATCTTAACCTTTTTTATATGGAAATATAATATATAATATTGTTTTCGTGTGTAAGGTGTGTTTTACTAAAACTACGTATTTAAAATACGTTTTCAATCTGGAAGAATTTACATACAATGCCTTCGTCTATTCCCTCAAATAAGGTGTAACAAGAATACTGGACTAAAATTCTCATTGTTATTCATATTTTATCCAGTTTTCAGTAGTATGTTTACCACTGTTATAAACTATAATATACACATCCAAATCGTGTTTTTACTCCCGTAAATGGACGATTCTTTTGTTGCTTTCGGTCATTTTTAAATCTCCCCTTGCCCCTCACCCCTATATATTTACCCCCGAACATCGTACACTTTAGACGATGCCAGATATGAATTCAGCGACCTCGAAAACGGTATAGTGCCAACTTTTAATAGGATCCCAGGACTATTAACGACGTTATTAATTTTTTCCACCTAGATCGGGGATTCGGCACACTGTGCGTCGCCTTAAGACCTATCCGTATCGGTGTCACGTAAAGCAAAATTAACTACCGGTACTTTGTAACATTTGGTTTGTATTAGAGGAAAATGGAAATGCTCCTTTGGTTTAATATGTCATTACCGTTAGTGGATACACCATGCATTGTCTTTTGCCGTTCCCTCATTTTCTGTAAAATATTAATTTTACTAACTCCTGGCAAGTTACAAGTCAAAAGGTGTTTGTATCTCTGTGCAAACAGTTTTATCAGGTTTACGTAAGAAAGGTGTAACATTTAAAGTGTTGACTTTTTCCCGACTTTTCCCGACTGGAGATGTCCCCTGATGACAAAGTAGCCCTATACGAAGAAAGATATAGATAGATTTTTGAAGTAATTGTGAGTTGATTACATAATGGCCAAGAAACGCATTTGTTGCATGAAAAGGTTCGGGAGATATGGTTCTTCAGGATTCTCTTATTAATGCCTTATTTAATCTTCCCATCTTTAAGTCAAAATGATGCAAAATTCATGAGATTGTGAAGCTTAAAAATTCTACTTTACTGAATAACAAACGAATATTAAATTATTATTATTATTATTATTATTATTATTTAACGAATATTTGTGAATATTTGTCTTACGTATGTATATTTTCTATATTTCATGAAATACTCTGTTATTCGTGAATTTCATATAACTTAGTTTAAGAAAAAAAACGTTATGTTGAAGCGTTTTTCCTAATGGCTCAGTAAGGTCGTCGTCGTCGTCGTTGTTGTTGTTGTTGTTATAGTCATCCATTCGTCATTTCATTATGGTTGAAATTCCTGCCAGGACTGAGCCTCCCGCCCGTAGTGTGGGCCATTAATTATCGTGTAACGCGCAGACGTTATGTATTTTGATTTACTGGTGATTTATTTGCTTTCACTGCAGTAACTAAATTATATTAGCCTGTTCGCGAGGGGCACAATGTGGAGTTCATTTCGGCTTCTCTTTTTCGAAACCGTATGATGTACAAGAGAACAGTGTTACAACGAAAATATTACGTTTATGGTCCATGTCACATTGACACACAGGTCTTACGGCGACGCTGAGTTAGAAAAAGTGCTAGAACTGGGAAGGAAGTGAACGTGGCCTTAATGAAGTTACAGTCCCAGTTTTTGCCTGGTGTGAGAATTGGAAACCACGGAAAATCACCTTGAGGGTTGCCGACAGTGGGGTTCGAACCCACTATCTTCCGAATGCAAACTGACAGAAGAGAGTTAGTTACTGCTACATAGTTGGTGGATATTGTGGGTGTTTGAGAAGAGAGTGACGATGTAACTACAGGTCCAGTTAAGACTTGATTCAGTACGTCGTAAAATGTTTGCGGGAGTTTCCCCAACTCCATTCATTAGAATCTATTGGTTTTACAAAGAACTCTATAGAATATTATTTGTTTACCTTTCAACTCCCTAGTTTTATTCACCGTTGTACATGTCCCATCCAGGATTTTATGGATGTTTTGATGATAGCTGAAATAGGCTAATACATTGTTAATATTTACGAATATTAACAAAATTACTGGATAGTCATAATACCGGAACTAAACAACTGTGTGATGAATGTACACAGATGCATTTTACCTCAAACTCATCATGTGGTCTTCATAAAAGTAAGATCATTACTCTCCGAAACGTATAAAATATCATCCTTTATCACCATTTATTTACAACTGAACCAGTCTTATTGGAAGAAAGTTGGCACAGCAAAAATGCCGAAAAAATAAGGTACAGCGATATATTGAGTCTTCTGTTGTCTTCACATGGCACTGTCAGATGGTCTATCATCGTGTTCAACAACGTCAGGCTAAACTCAGAATTGGGAGAGAACGTGACATTAGTGTGATTAAGACAGATGTGGGATAGAGAAGGTTAATTGTTTGAATTCTCTGTATAGGCCCGAAGTAAAATACGAGCGAATCGTCTTCTTAATAAAAAGTTCAAATGGAAGACATTTTAATTTTTCTTCTCGAAGACTGATGCATAAAATCAAGAAATGTCTGTCCAGTTCCTAAGTGAAATGATGTCTCCAGTCACCTAAATTTACAATTTTCATCATAGCAATGGAAGGGCTGGCGAATGCTACACGAACGTATATAGACATTTGTAAAATGAATGAAGAAAGTACTATTGTTGTATTAACTGTTCGTAAGAGTTCTACATATTCTAATTCAAAGCTGGGGATGTCACCTGAGGAGATGTAGACTGTTGTGGAAAGCCTCCAGCTGCGGACGACGATCTCATAAAGATACACATTGCATGAACCAAAAATTTTTTGTTTGTTTGTGTGACAGCACTTCCTCATACATAGAGAAGCTCCTTTCAACGTCCATAGATGTGACATGGGCATACTTCAAATGTCATGTGCCACTTGATGTTAGTTCTTATGCAGATTTAGGCATGGTAAAATCTTTCCTTGTCAAAACCTGGTTAATAGAACGCAAGATTTTATAGCCGGACTATTTTTTTCAAGAACACGTTTTACTTTAACACACACCAGATCACCTACTTCACCGCGCACACTTGTCAATGCTTTCTCTGGACCCTCTGAAACGCATGAGCGAGGCAAGTTACGTGCACTGTTTTGGAGTAAAACGCGTTGATTTCACCGACAGCCTTGACTGTAGCCTATATAACGCAGCATCTGTTACAGCGAGCAAAACCTCATCATGTTTTACACTCTTTGGCCACAGAGGAACCATTGATTTGTTAGAAGTCTGTATTTATGGCTGTAGCCCAGGTGGCAGATTCTCTATCAATTGGTTTCATTCTTTTTTTTTTCAAAGAAATTGGAAATGTGTCGATTATCTCCCTTGGTAAATGATTCCAATCCCTAATTCATCTTCCCATCAACGATATGTCCTCTTGAATTTCAACTCTGTCCTATGATCTTTCCGATTTTTACGAACTCAGTTCACCGAGCGAGTAGCTATGTGGTTTTTGTCTCGTAGTTGTCAGCTTGCATTCGGGAGATGGGGAGTTCGAGCGCCACTGTCGGCAGCCCTGAACATGGTTTTCCGTGCTTCCCCGTTTTCACACCAGATAGATGTACTTTAATTAAGGTCACAGTCACTTCCTTCCCGTTTCTAGCTCTTTCTTATCCCATCATCGCCATATGATCTATCTATACCGAGGTCGGTAGCTGCAGTCACTTATGTGCGTCTAGTATCCAGTATTCGGGAGATAGTGGGTTCGAACCCCACTGTCGGCAGCACTGAATATGGTTTCCTGTGGAACGACCGCTTCCTTCTACTTCTAGCCCTTTCCTGTCCCATCGTCGCCATAAGACCTATCAGTGTCGGCGTGACGCTTAAAAACAACTCTAAGCTTATTCGTGTACTAATGTTACTACACGCCATCTCTCAACTGACACCTCAGAACTACCGCTTAGTCGAGCAACTCTTCTCAGTACTTGCATATCTTCCTAGTCTAAAGTTTGCAACATGTTCGTAACACTACCCTCTTCTCGGAAATCACCCAGAACAATTCTTGCTACTTTCCTTTGGATCTTTTGCAGTTTTCGAATCAAGTAATCCTGGTGAGGGTCCCATACACAGGAACCATGCTCTAATTGGGGGCTTACTAGTGACTTAGACTATACGCCCTCTCCTTTATATCTTTACTACAGCCTGTAAATACTCTCGTAACTATATGAAGTTATATGTAAACTTTATTTACAAACCTTGTTAATGTGAATACATCTGATGGAGATCTTTCCTTATATTAACACCTAAGCCCTCGAGGTAGTTTCTATGAAGTTCTTTCACTCCATCAGTACAGTAATTAAAACCAGGAGGAATTTTCCTTTTGAGTTTTGGTGGAACTTACAACCTGTCTTTTCACCCCGTTTACCATCGAACATTTCCCCATCTCGCAACTTTGTCGAGATCTTGTTGCAGTACTTCACAATTTTATTACAGCTGGGGCTGTACCTTAATTAAGGCCACGGCCGCTTCCTTCCCACTCCTAGCCCTTTCCTATCCCATTGTCGCTATAAGACCTATCGGCGTCGGTGCAACGTAAAGCAACTTTGATCTACTCTATCAAAAATCTTGGATAGATCAATAGCGATGCAGTTCATTTGGCCTCCTGGAAACTTACAAGTTGAGCCTCCCTGGAATGACCTAAACGCGAACTTCCTTCTACTATACCAGTTGGGGTAATTTCGTAAACTTCAACTAACTCAATTGTATACTTTTTCCGACAAAAGAGTAGTGTTACAAAAAATGTTGCAAACTTCGGGGTTGGAGGACTTGGGAGTAAGGAGACGAGATGCTGTCAGTGCAGAGATGGCATGGAATGACATTAGTAGACGAATACGTTTGAGTGGAGCTTTTAATACGTTTGAGTGGGAATGAGATGAAATGAATGACGTGATATATGATAGTAGGAAGGAAGATGGTGAAACCCGGTGCCGGCACATAGCCTACTCCTGTCGAAGAGCACCAAGGGGGGTCTCCTCAGGGCTTAACGTCCCAATCTGATGGACGAATCACCATCAACAGCGCCATATGCCCTCACTCCATATGAGTACTGCGGAGAGGTTTGAAATTTAATCCAGGCTATTGGCACGCAATCTAGTGATTAGAAATTGTATACCACCACCTCCCCTACCCTGCCGGCCAACATTCTGATGGTGAAACTTTTTCGACCAATGGGACTCGAACCGGCTAACCACGGTGCCAGACCGTTTAGACTTCAACGCCTTAACGGGCTTTTTCCGACAAAAGAGTAGTGTTACAAAAAATGTTGCAAACTTTGGGGTTGGAGGACTTGGGAGTAAGGAGACGAGATGCTGTCAGTGCAGAGATGGCATGGAATGACATTAGTAGACGAATACGTTTGAGTGGAGCTTTTAAAAGGTGATGTCACCGTTCAGTACCACATTAATAGATATGTCATGAATCCCAGTAAAGTATGTGTGCCGTTTTCCGCATCATTTTATGAAGTATTTGGTTGCAACAGCATTTTACGCCCTGTCCGGGATACGAACGACTCTGCGCGAGTTTAGAGGCAAGAGCCCTAATTACGCGTACAGAGAGGGAGAATGAGTAAGCGCGACCTTGGTATTGCCGTCTCGATCGTGCAAGGGAGATAGAGAAATGACGCTACGCTCAAACTGCTGCCTGTTCCAGAGGGCGTGGTTGATTTACAGTGTTTCAACTCAAGAATGCTGGGTCAGTGTTGATTAGGGCGTTAGATCGAAACCTGAGTGAGGTGTTCAAGGATATAACGGTATGATATGGTGATGATATCTTGATCGTAACGCAAACTTTGGAAGAACGTCTAGAACATTTACACCTCGTGTTGGAAGAGCTTAATAGAAACGTGCTAAATAGCATTTTTGTCAACGAAATATTTTGTTCTTGGGTGGATATCATCGCTTTGGAAGTTGTTTCCCGAATCCAGTCAAAATTAAGGTCATCCAAAACTTTCCGAAACCCACGAGGGTTAAACACATCAAGCAATTTCTGGGTATTTGTTGAATCTTTGCAAACCATTGCCCGGCTTACACGACCACGGTTGCTCCTTTGCAAGATCTCCTGAAGAACAATCGTTGGAAGTGGGATTTGACATGTGATGAAGCAAAATTTTTTACTTGGTACTCTGTCGAGGCCCGGGACAGGTACAGTATGAAGATAAAGTTGGATTTGAGAGGACAGTTTAGTGCGAATGTTAATTTGTATGACGTGGAGTAAGGAATTGGAATAATTAAGGGAAACGTTTTTGGAAAACTTTTAAGAAAAAACTAGGGAAGCAATTGAAATAGGGTATGTGCCACCTGGATAACAGCCCTAAATGCAGACCATTGATTGATACATAACACGGACAAAAACAAATAAACAAGGAATAGTAAATACATAGGTACAGGAGGTCAAGGAGCTGTTTGCAGTCCGCAATATAGTCAATCTGAAGCATCAGCCATGTGCTGGACCTGTGTGGCTGGATCCAGCTCCTCACATCAGATATTAATACAGTTATTTGGATCTGCTTGTGTTGCGTCAAGTATATCATAGTGCATGCCGAAGAGAGATTTTAAGTGCAGAACAAAAAATGGCCAACCGGATACCGGCGGGAACCTACGACGTTCGAATCTGATAATGGGGTCGTATCCGGCTCCATGGCTAAATTGGTTAGCGTGCTGGTCTTTGGTCACAGGGGTCCCAGGTTCGATTCCCGCCAGGGTCGGGAACTTCAACCATCATTGGTTAATTCCGCTGGCACCGGGGCTGGGTGTATGTGTCGTCTTCATCATCATTTCATTCTCATCACGACGCGCAGGTCGCCTTACGGGTGTCAAATCAACAGACCTGCACCTGACGAGCCGAAGTCCTCGGACACATCCCGGCACTAAAAGCCATACGCCATTTCATTTCATTTCATTTCATTTCATTTCATGCGGCCGTGGAAGATAAATATTATTATTATTATTATTATTATTATTATTATTATTATTATTATTATTATTATTATTATATTTGCTTTACAATGACTAATATTAGAATGTTATCCCTTCCATGTGGCTTTTATCGTGCTTTCTATTTTAAGATGAAGTTTTCTAAGGACGAAGTGATCTGCTATTGGAGCTGATAAGAGAATAAGAGTTTTCTTAAGGAAAGATAGCTCCTCATTTTCTTCCATTTCGTTTCTTTTCCTTGCAGGTTGCACGATGTTCATTATGTTCTTATTTACAGTCTACTCCCTGGTGACGTGCGTCCACGGTCTCCTTCGACGTAGTTAATTAATTGGGATGCCGTCTTACGTTTCTAGTTATACTCAGAGAAAAAAGGGCTTCTTCCGTATTGAATCGCGTTTCGTTACGAACATGGGGATCTTCTGGCTTCATAAATATTGCCAAGGGTATGAAAGTGTTGTCACTTCTGAAAATTCACGTGCATAAATAAGTATCCCACAGCGGAAACTGTGTTGTTTAACATTGCGTATATGAATATTAGTTTCGGCGTCGATTTGCTTTGCATAGCGGAGCGTTCTTTACCGTTACTACTCTCTTCCTCTTCCTCTTCCTCTTCCTCTTCCTCTTCCTCTCGAGAGTTCATTTTTCCTCTCCGTAATTCGTACTAACTGTGCCAATTACTGCTCCCAGGTTCACTTTTCTCATTAAAAAGATTACAAATATTTTAGTTTCGAGATAACCATTGAGAAGATAATTTCTGTAAGTTTGTTGTATATACAGTAATGTTCCATTTATTGTGAATAATAAACAGCATGTCTGTCCGTTAAGTCATCAGCCCGAAGACTGAAGAGGTGAGGTAGTTTCCAATTGCTTTCCTTCCTGAGCAACAAAGTGATACTGCAGTACTACTCACATTATGCGTTACACCTTTTTCAGTATTCAGACCCACTAGTCGTAGTCTGAATGTCTTGACTCAGCATCACCCATAACTCAGCGCCTTCCGTACGGTGGTCACAACTAGAAATGTGACTGAGGCTTAAGTGGAAGCTACATTTTCTCTAGCTTGTGCCAGGAAGCAGTTGCAAAAGTACCGCACCCATCAGGAAATATCAGTAGGCTTGACAAATATAGAATATATGCATATTTGTGCAGTATTTCAGTAGCCTATATGATGATCCAACGACGTTAATGAGGATAAAGTTTATTTAATTAAGAGGTCAGAAAAATGTTTTGTTCCTTATTAATAGAGCTGGGATTTTATAGTAATTACATATATATTCTTACATTTGGACACTAGGAAATGACAGTGTCCACTACACATTATATTAGGTTTATTTTAACTACATTTCATTTTACATATTTGAAATTAATGTACATATTTTTAATGATATTACATAAAATTTAAGTATTTTTCGTATTCACACATGTAAATTGCTGTTTTGATGTTAGAACAATCTGGGGTTATTGCTACTTGCCATAGTGGGTGGATTAAGAACGATTGACATGTATTTGATAGGTAGAGGATCGCCAGTGTAGGTGAAGGCACCTCTAAAATGCGTTTTATCCGATGTTCCTCGTAGTCACAAAAAACACACTCATTTCCTCTACTTTTACAGCTTTTCCCCACACCTGTGGCTCTGCGGGTGCGTACTGTGTCGCAAATGTGGGATTATTTGGCCCTGTTTTATGGCTGATGCCCTTTCTGATGCCAACCCTATGTGGAAGGATGTATTCACTATTGCGTGTGCCTTTTGGCGGTTGGTAGTGTGGTATGTTGTGTTAATATGAAGAGGAGAGTAAAACACACTCATTTCTAACTTGAATTAATATATTTTATGTGTTTATCTTTACATCTTTCTTTTCTGTTTGGACAGTAATTACCATAATAGGTTTTGACTGAGAATAGCCACCAGCATATTGGAGTTTCCAGAAATAGTTGTTTTTTTTAAAACGAATGTGACGTTCTTGACAGGCAGTTCAGAGGTGCCCTGAGCGTAACTTTAGGCCAACTCACCAACATTCCGACCCGGCATATAGATTTTAGTACCATTCTAACAGTTGAAGGAAATTGTTCACAGTATCAGTTTTCCCTAGTTTGTTATTGTGGCTCTAGCTGCCTCCTCGTTGGTTTATAAGTTAAAATAATGGACTGCAATCCTTTACAACAAAGTAGTGATCTGTCAAGTGTGCAACAATCATATCGGATTTTCCGTCAGGACAGGGTGTATGATGTGCTGTACACAGAAAAAAGCGAATAATTAGTCCTATAGAAGAAACCCCAATTCACAGATGCAGAATCCTTCACCGTCAAGTGCGATGCGATGATGTAGCCAGTATTCCATGACACAAGCTTCAAGTACTCGAATTCAGACCTTTCCTGGAAAATAATTAAAACCAACGTATTCATGATTAAACACTACGCAAGAGTTACGTTTTTAAATATGAAGAAAAATAGGCAATAGGCAATATACGAGAGTACATAGGAAATGCTTTCAGATTGGTTGCTGTTGATGAAACAATGGATATTAAGGGTCGATTTATTGCAGATCTTGTAATTGGAAAGTTAGAACCTGACAAGCCCGCTGTGAACAACCAGACCGCACAAATCGCTCGACTTCTGCCTGATTTGTGAATGATGGGTTAAACGTTTTGTGGCCTACTGGAATGCAAGGTGTCAATGCCGTATTCTTATACTGCAGCAAACAGTATATGCTTAAAGCTGCAGCATGCTTGGTTCGTGGACTGCTACTTGTTGCTGAAGATTTTAGAGCTAACCTCTCACAATTGAACAGATACAATTCATCAGCAAAATAAGTGTTTCTGAAAGCCTCACGAACAGCAGTTGCCCCCGGAACCAGTGTTAACAAGGTGGCCGGTGGTGTTGGTGATGGTGATTACTATTTTAAGTGGAAGTACAGCTAGGCAAACCATCTGCTCTTTACACTAATCATAGGGAAAAAGAAAGAAGTCCAGCCCGTCGAAAAATGAAGATAATGGCAAAGAAAAGAAAAGGGCCACGAAGAGCGTGAAAATGAAAGATTCCACGGGCTCGCAAACCTAGTATTGTCGGGGTGGAAAAAGGACAAAAAGTTGGAATTCAGGAGAACAAATTGGGGCAAATATTCGTTTATAGGTAGGGGAGTTAGGGATTGGAATAATTTACCAACGTGAGATGTTCAAGAAATTTCTAGATTCTTTGCAATCATTTAAGAAAAGGCTAGGAAAACAACAGATAGGATATCTGCCACTTCGGCGACTGCCCTAAATGCAGATCAGTGTTGATAGGTGACGTTGAAAAATAGACCAAGCGATGTCAGATAGGAAAAATGATAGCGAAGAGACTGGCACAAGTATGTAGAAGCACTGCCAAACTCAGCTAAGGGAACCGTAGGTGCCAACACACGTTCCCAAGTTAAGGTACTCTGGTCCACCTTTAAGTCGCCTTTTACGACTGGCAGGAGATACCTTGGCTGTATTCTACCGCCCTCACCCACAAGAATATAAACAGCATGGTGAGGAACGTGAATGTAAACAGTTACATTTTATATTGAGCATGTAGATCTTATAAAGACCGTTGCAGATTCTTCTGATGCCGCAAGTGCATCTGTTCGCGAGTCTCAGAGTGCCTTTAGTGATTCCAGAGTGATCTACTCAATTGCCTACATCAGGGACAACTTAAGCTGGCTTTCAGAGAGCATCGAATGTGTAGAAAGGAACTTCCTCTGCACGATTAAATTGCTGTCATAGAGGATACTATTGAAACACTATGTGCTGTGTTCAGAGAAACTGGTGCAGATGTACTGAGTAAATTGCAAAAACGTTTTGAAAAAAAACCTGGGTATTCAACATTTCACAGTGGGTGCCAAATTCTAAAAAGAGATGATGTTGATGCACCTAAAGACATTTCTGCAGGGTCAAAATCTGTCCTAAAATTTGTTCCAGCTGCATCATGTCACGTAGGTCTCTTCTTTAGATACGTTAGCGTTGCCTCTTATGAGGTATCGATTTGAGAATTACTTCGATCTTGTGTGCTGATATCCTGCTTGCCTACCTGGAACCTCACTAGAGAAAATAGACCTTAATTGTGAGTTCCCAGCTGGGTCGGGTATTTTAACTGTGTGTGGTTTGTGTTCGTCCTAATACTGTCCTTTTCATATACACGCAGCTCACTTTACTACCAACCACTACATAGACATATAATAGTGAAAACATCCCTCCACATGGGACTGGCGTCGGGAAGAGCATCCGGCCATAAAACATGCATAATGCACATGAGCTACCCATTTCGCACCCGCGACCCCACCACTGTGTGGGAGGAACGGTTGAAAAAGAAGAATAGGCGTATATAAATTCTCAAACAGGGTTTGCGTCGCGTAAATTAAACGTTAGTTCGATCGATCAGTCACTCAATCAATCAACCAACAAATCAATCAATTACGTATATCAACCAGTCGTTTAATTAATCAAGGATACTGGCTGAGGAAGCTCAGACAAGTAACGAGACTTATTCCTGTGCAGTGTTAAGAAATTATATTACGCGATGAACTGGGCATTCTGAACGGTGTAGTATAGAAGCATGCTGTCTGATTACGTTCAGTCCATACCTGCAGTAATACAGCGGACAGGGAGGTTACAGAATGTTGTTGTGCGGGGGCAAGGTGGCGATTAGAAGTTGGTATCCAATACCGTCTTGGTCGTCCCCTATATTATGTATTGAAGGCGCGATGTCCCTCGGGGGCTGGCGTCTCTCTTTTAGGCAGGCAGGTCACGTCCCCTCGCACTGGATCAGTAAACGTGTAACGTATTATATAGCCACATCTCAATTCTCGCACCAGCTGGTCGGGCCACACAATGGAGCTTTTAGCTTTTCACACCGGACAAAAGCAGATAAGAGCTTGCCAAATTGACCTGGAGGAAGGTAGCATACAACATTACAGACAAATTGCTTGTAATGACTTGAACACCAGACAGATTACAGACGTCGTAGAGAAGAGAATAGGAGAAGAAAATAGGATGGGCTGCCGATACAATAATGAGGATATTCCTGGAGTAAGAATTTGCATTTCGAAACTTCCCGCATCAGAATATCGAGATATCTCGTGATCTAAAATAGGTCACTGTATACGAAATGGTGTAGGTCCTTGTAGGCTACTATAGTTTATTAAAGTGGGACGAGCTTTACTTTAAAAGTGCTCGTTGCTGATTTTGACAATATAATACTCTTCGAATTTTATTGTATGTATTGTGCCGTACTAAATTCGAGGGGACTGTGATAAATGTGCAACATGTCACTGGCTTAACCAAGGCGGCTGCGGTTCAGATCTCGAACAAATAACATGGGATTTTAAAAATTAAAAATTACGTATTTCTTTTTCCGATTCCTCGAGAAACGGGAGATCCTTGGCTGTGGCCACGAAATATTATGTCATGTAAAGGTACAAGATTACTTTTAATTAAAGACTCCTTGTGAGGTTACTATATGGTACCTTTTTTTTTTTTTTTTTTTTTTTTTTTTTGCGTTCACCGTACTTATTCCAGATGATCTCTCACATGTTGTTTATTAGAATTGTAGTGGCAATAATCTAGTATTAATCAATGGAAGAAATGCATGTCAACGGGAGAGAGAGAGAGAGAGAGAGAGAGAGAGAGAGAGAGAAAATATCATTATATAATTTTGGGGTTGCTAGTTCGTGTGAAACTTACCGTACGCTGATGCGTTTCGAGCCTGCAACTAGGATCGTCTTCAGAGAAATAACAAAGATGTTAGTTGCAACTGTCCTCCATAGTAAAAGGGCCTCCAGAGTCAAGGAAAAATATGTTGAGTTAACTATGGAGGGTAGCCATGATCTACTTACGCTAGCTAAACCGTTAAAGATACATCTGTACTATGAGGGTAAGATTTGTTCAGCATAACAAGTTCTACAAAAACGTTTGCGACAGCAGATACACTTAACTCACTATAACTTAACTGCTTTTATGTTGCAGTTTGCAGTAAAAAAATGGGAAATTTTGAAATAACCTTTTTAATAATTAGTTAATTGTTTATTCCATTCAACTAAGTAATGTGAAATGTCATTCACAGAATAATTTTCATCTATACTTTCTAAGATATAGTCAGTTTTAATTTTTTCGCGCATTCTTTATTTTGAAATACGGAAATGTAAATGATCAGCTCCGGAGCGACCGAGTAGACTGCGAGCCAACGCGCGAACCATCAACGACTTCGACCAGCATTCGTTGAACATGCTAAGATACAATAACGAATCGTTTTCCAGTGATTTTCCGTTATCCATATAAAATATGTCAGTCCTGCCGAGACGGAAAGCAAACATGGTACATAGCATTCGAGAAAGTGCGTTTATCACATAACAATGAAACTGACCAACAAAGGGATTCTTGAATGTCACTGGACAAAGGAAGAATGACTTCACAGAGACAAAATTTACTGCCCAGGTTCAAGTATATTGCTCATTATACCCAGCAGTATGTAGTGTACCATTAACCTACATAATCTCTAAATTCTTCACATCCTTGCGGCTTGTCACCATGCAAGCTGATTTTAAACGTAGTGGGGGGGGGGCTGTTATATTGTTACGTAATCTACACCCGCAATGGACGTGATTAATAGTGAACATTTTGAAAAACTGTTTGATTGAAGCTATTAATTTAACTGGCTGTGGTACATGAGAAGCGATCTTAATACAGACAATCCCTTTGCCTTTTGATTTCAAACTAGTTCAATTTCCGGTAAAAGTCTGCTTTGTAATGACAATAAACAAAGCACAGTGTCAGCCACTTATCGTGGCTGGAGTTGATCTCAGTGGAGAATGTTTTTATCATGTACCGCTTTACGTGACCCTTGCGCGTGTTAGATCAAAGCAAAATCTTTTCGTGTTCAGTACTGGAGTAAACACGACTAATGTCATATACAAGGAAATCGTATAACTCCTCGGTTAAAAATAACCTAACGTCTTAAATTTATAACTGCTCCCATGTGAAGCCGGGGTGGATAGCTAGTTTAATTTACATCTCATGTTTCCAACATTACATGTACAGGGCATTAAAGCGGCTGTGTGACAAACATCTAAGATGTTCGCCCAATGTAGAGGATTGATTCCAATCCGCCGGGATTTAGGAGAGGCCAATGTCAGTGGATTTACTGGCACGTTTGAACCTCCTTCAGGACTGAATTCTATCTCAGAAGCGTTTCGTAAAACCATTTGTTATTTAAAAAAATTTCCTCTTCGATTTCGGCCGTCCATGGACCATGTAAATAACTAACGTGTTTTTGTCTCCTTTCTCGATTTTCGGCCTCTCCAGTACTTCTTCACTGTGTTATTGTCTTCTGTCATCCGCCCAGACAGTTGCGCGCTTTCTGTATTTTTCCTGAAAAGCCTCGAACTTTCTAATCCTATTTCTAAACTTAATCCTGTCTAGAATTTCTGCTTTCATAATCCTCATTTCTGTTAAATCGTTTTTAACTTCGATGAACCAACTGGTTTGTGGTTTGGGATTTTTGTCAAAATGGTAATTTTCTTGCTGGTCTTTCTGGGATCATTCGAACCAAGTGACCATAAAAGAAATTATTTTCCTGAGGTCATCTGATAATAACTTTTCAGATTGGCTATACATTTCCAATACTTTTCTTGGTCCAAATGTCTTCCTTAGTACTTTCTTTTTCACTAATCAATTTCTTTTCTGTTTATGACTAAATATTTCTTTCTTTCTCCATTAGATGCCTTTGTTGGCAGGACCTAGTGTTTACAGTGCACTATGTCTTCTGGTATAGGCTAGAGCAATTTTGTTACTTTCATAGATCTGTGTCTGTCTTATCCTTCGCTTTGACAATATGAAAGTGACTGAGGTATGAGCGATGCTAATAATGCCAATCCTTCTGCAGCCAGTCAGTGCTATGAATGGTGTGAAAATGTTGTTCATAGGGTCGGTTGGTGTATGCATTTCAGTGGGCTTGGAAGACTGATATGTAATTGCAACTCTGGCTCGGTGAGGAAAGCAACGGGAAACTACCTCATTCCTCATTTCCCTAGTACGCCTCTTCAGTGATGCCTAGGCCATCTATGACAGCGGATGGCAGAGCTGTTGAGGATCCCATCAGCGGACGGACTGAAAATACATACATTCTCCACTAGGGTCTTCTAGGGACCACGTGCCAATTTCAGTGCTTCATCCAATACTCTATCTTCTCACTGTCTCCTTTTCCTCTCGTCGGGCCATTTTGAGCCTGTTTCCTTTCCCTCCCGACCTTGAATTCCTTCCATTTTGAACACTTTCTTTCTGAAAATATCTCTCTGTTTCTTCTTCTTATTCTCCTTCTCGAAATCTTTCTTGACTTCATAAATCTAGGTGGTTGGTGACTTCATGTTCTAGATATTTGAAGATATGTTTGGTAAACCTATTGTCATCCATTTTGTGTAAATATCCAAAAAGTATCAATCGCCTCTTCCGTATTCTGTCTGTTACGTTTTCTATGTTCTTACTGTATATACTTCATCATTATTTCTTTATTTCCAGAGTTCTGTAGTTCTTAGCATATTTTAATGTATTTTGAGGTTTTTAGATACACACTTTTTGTTGTAGATATTCCTAGTTGTACCGGATGCTTTTTCCAGCTTGTGTATCCTTTCTTTTACAGCAGGATTTTCTAAACCGTTTTCTGAATTGTTTCTCCCAAATATTCGAATTTTAGGCCTTCCCCTAAACTACAATTTCACTCTGCATGAATAAAATTATTTATAGCCTAGAATATAGCGACTTATTCCCCGAATTTGCATACCGATTTTCATTAAGATAGGACCACCAATAACATAACTATTTGAGAATTAAATTTTAGGCTCTCCTCTAAACTACAATTTTTCTCATCGTGAATACAATTATTTATGGGCTAGATTGTAGCGACTTATTCCCTGACATCTTTTACCGATTTTTGTTAAGATACGACCTCTAATAACATAGATATTTGAGAATTACATTTTAGGCCTTCCCGTAGACTACAATTTCACTCAGCGTGAATAAAATGTTTTATAGCCTAGACTGTAGTGGTTCATTCCCCGATTTTACATACCGATTTTCATTAAATTCTCTTCAGCTGTTTTCTCGTAATGCACAGACAGACAGACATTACGGAAAAGTAAAAAGTGCATTTCCTTGTTACTCTGGACATGACCGATACAGAAATTTCAAATTCTGAGCAATGTACAGACAAAACGCTTATTGTATATACACAGATTCAGCCGGATATAATTGCAGTGTCTGAAGTCGTGCAGTAAATAATACGTTTTCAACTGACCCCCTATTAAATAGCAGTGTCCTTTATTTTTCCCGCAGATTTTGCGTACAATCCATACTTTTCCACTTCGAATTTCATTGGCTATCTTTCGACTCCCCTTACGTCGTCTCTAGATGAGGTAATCTCTCATTTATTCTTGACAGTTTCTTGATCGTTGATAGCAATTAGTGAAATGCTTTTTTCTGGATACCTACATAGCATTCATTCACTGATATCGGGGATCTGAATGCCACGGGGCGTATGTATCACAAGAAATGGCAGTAAGAGATGCCCACTCGAGTTCTATGGATATTTCTCCTTGCTCAGCCTTGTTATTTTCTCAAGAACTTCATTGTGTTTACTGAATGTTGTGTCATAAACTACATATTCCTTCTGCGTAAGTTTGTCATAGCATTGCAACTTCTGTTGACGTTTTGGGTTCTGTATTGAAATGTGTATTATATTGGTTTTTAAGTAATTTGCTAAACAGCACTGCGTCATTTGTGCCGTTGCATTTGCGCAGGGATGTACATGTGGGACCTCAAAGATAACCTTGGCTTTGTCTTCAATTAATAGAGAACAGATGAAGTATGTAACTACTTTATGTTCGTCTCGCTGCTAGGAGGGCTGCTCTTACAGAAAAAAAAAGAGGTCACCTATTTCTATTCCAGAACTTATATTACCTTATTTCTTTTCTTAATTCAGCTAACTAACTGCTTTATCCAAAATGGGATGTTTGCGACCTGGTCGTTGCCGCCAGCTAGACCAAGGACCAATTGTTCCGTCTTTTTACTTCATATCCTTTACCCCACTCCTTAATCCTTCACTTCAGTTCCTGCCCCTCTGAATCTCCTGGCCAGAGAGCTCTCTTCAGGAGAGGAATGAAAATATGTTATGATGATGAATAGGCATTTAGCCAGAGTTTACTTGCAATAGGGCGGGAGTTCTTTTTCGCTCCTCCTCTAGCCAACAGAGCTTCCAAGTACTGACCAAGTCCAATGGTCTTTAACATCTCGCAAGATGCTGTGTTTCAGCATGACTACTCAACTAAATTAAGTACTCGTACATTTGGAATACATAATGTCCATTTAATTGCACTAAATAGATTAAACATTTTTGCAAGGGGAAAGGTGCAGACATTCAACTTTCATTCCTTTAAGTCTATGAACACAAATCTCTACCTCCTTAATGCAAGCCGTCGACAAGTCGGACACTTCTGTACTTTTGTGCTTTTCCCGATTTCAGCAGTTGGAAGGTGGTGTAGGTAAGAGGAAATTTCCTAACTGAATAATTCAATTTTTAGGAATAAAATAAGATAAAATAATATAACTTTCAGAACATCAGTTCGTAGGATTTTTCCGTATATGACTTAGTAGGGGTGGACGTACATTTGTCACCATCTTCGTCTTGACAAGTTCGTTGAAATGACGAATTGGTTTACTCAGCCAATGCTGTATGTGGGGAAGTGACAGCGCTGGCCTTCACAGGAGCCATCCCTCATATGCGCACACATCCCGTTAGTTCGCCCGCAGTAAATTATGGATTTCCCGCTTGCCCCTATATGTTATATTCCGTTAAGTGTATTCAGGCCCAGGACTTGCATGGTACTGCTCCACATAATTCAGTTAACACAGTTAACTTCCTTTATAATTAGTAAAAATATCCTTTTGTAACGAAGACCGTTAATCTTCATATTAAGTAACGCTCGGACAGGGCTGAGTGGCTCAGACGGTTGAGGCGCTGGTCTTCTGACCCACACTTGTCAGGTTCATTCCTGGCTCAGTCTGGGGGTATTTGAAGGTGCTCAAATACGTCAGCCTCGTGTCGGTAGATTTACTGGCAGGTAAAAGAACTCCTGCGGGACAAAATTCCGGCACCTCGGCGTCTCCGAAAACCGTAAAAGTACTTAGTGGGTCGTAAAGCTAGTAGTAGTAGTAGTAGTAGTAGTAGTAGAGAGGATCAGTGAGCTAAATTAGTAACCCTTGATTTCCGTCTAGGCCTTCGGCTAACCTAAATATCATATCGATATTCTGATTAGACGTGCTTTGGGACATTTTCCTCGTGCACAGATTTACATACATATAGCCGCACACCAGTGCATGATATTACAGCTATGCTCTAAATGCTCTACTCACCTTCCGGAGGCGAGTAATTCTCTATGATTCCGGAGGTACAGTACAGTCGCAAGGTAAGCGAACTGTGGTGACAAACACTACACACCCGGACGAAGTTCAGAGTAAAAGAGTGAATCGCAACAATCACAAGAATAGGTTATGTAACTTGATGTTTTCAAACATTCGCTGTGTGTCATAGGTATAGCAGTGTTCTCCCCAGAAATTTTCGTTAGCTGGGTGGCAGGAATGAGTAGTCGGGCGGGGAATACTACGTAGAAAATGAATATGATAAAATTTCAACTTATTCCCCTCAGGCCATTAATAATAATATTAGACAGGTAAACATTAACTGCAAAAATGAACTATTTTAGTGTTATCATGAAGACATAACAGAGTATTTTGAACTTCTAGTGTTCTACTATGCCTTTGCTGGCGGGACCTAGTGTTTACAGTGCACTAAGTCTTCTGGTATGGGCTAGAGCAATTTTGTTACTTTCATTGATCTCTGTCTTATCCTTGGCTTTGACAAAATGAAAGTGACTGAGGTATGAGCGATGCTAGTAATGTCATTCCTTACGCAGCCAGTCCTTGCTATGAATGGTGTGAAAATATTGCTCATAGGGTCTGTTGGTGCATGCATTTCAGTGGGCTTGGCAGACTGATATGTAATAGCAACTTCTGGCTCGGTGAGGAAAGCAACGGGAAACTACCTCACTCCTCATTTCCCTAGTACGCCTCTTCAGTGATGCCTAGGCCATCTATGACAGCGCATGGCGGAACTGTTGGGGATCCAACCAGCCTTCGGGCTGATGACTAAACATACATACAGTGTTCTACTGATCGTTCATAATCACTCGGTTGCTGTGGAGAGCCAGACGGGTTTGTTACGTCCCTCGGAATCGAGTGCTCGCATGCGATTCCACGCTAATCCAGACACCGCTCGCGCACGACACTAGGTGATAAGCTGAACTCCGATGTAACTCGCGCAGTTATGCTGACAATAATGAAGATTTTACATTTAAATAAAGTTTTACAGTTTTTATATTTTAATTTGGAACACATGTATTGTATGTTGGGTAATCAGCCCGAAGGCTGGTTTGATCCTCTGCAGCTTCGCCAACAGCTGTCATAAATAGCCTAGGCGTCACTGAAGAGGCGTACTAGGGAAACGAGGAGTGAGGTAGTTTCCCGTTGCTTTCCTCACCGAGCCAGCAGTTGCTCTTACATATCAGTCTGCCAAGCCCACTGAAATGTATGCACCAACTGACCCTATGAGCGATATTTTCACACCATTCATAACAGGGACTGGCTGCATAAGGAATGGTATTACTAGCATCACTCATACCTCAGTCACTTTCATATTGTCAAAGCCAAGGATGAGACTGTGACAGGTCAATGAAAGTAACAAAAATTTGATATAGCCCATACCAGAGGACATAGTGCACTGTAAACACTACATCTCGCCAGCAAAGGCATTTGGAACACATAATGACTGAAATGTGAAGCCTCCGTGGCTCATGCGGCAGCGCACCAGCCTCTCGCTGCTGGGTGCCGTGGTTCAAATCCCGGTCACTCCATGTGAGATTTGTGCTGGACAAAGCGGAGATGGGTCAGGTTTTTCTTCGGGTACTCCTGTTTTCTGTCATCTTTCGTTCCAGCAGCACTCCATAAACATTTCATCTCATCTGTCTGCCCCAGAGGAGTGCAACAGGCTTCGGCAGCCGGCAGAGTTCCTATCATCGCCGCAAGATGGGAGCTTCATTCATTCCATCCCTGATTCGGTCACTGACTGGAAAACAGGTTGTAGGTTTTCAGTGACTGAAATATGTATTAATATTACGTAAACCGAGCGAGTTAGGAGCGCGCAGTCGTGAGCTTGCATTCGGGAAATAGTGGGTTCGAACCTCACTGTCGGCGGCATTGAAGATAGTTTTCCGTGGTTTCCTATTTTCACACCAGGTAAATGCTGGGGCTGTACTTTTACAAGGCTTCGGTCGCTTTCTTCCCAGTCCTAGCACTTTCCTATCCCATCGTCGCCGTAAGACCTACTGTATCTGTGTCGGTGCGACGTAAAGTAACTTGGAATATTATGCAGGCCTAATTAGTAGATATCTAGGTTATGATAGCCGGGCGGTCAGTGAAAACGGCTGGGCGGTGCGCCCATTTGAAAGGTCCTAGGGAGAACACTGGGTATAGGCACCATTGCCATGGTAATTTGATGGCCACTCATGTGATGTGTTTACGAACACTGGCCACGCGTGCGACGTGGACCAACCTCCGCCCTTTCTTTTTTAACTATCTGAACCTGGTAAGTCTTGTGCTTCTTCTGGCCTTTTCCATCCTTATGGCTGGTAAGGACTTGCGTGCTAAGAAATATCTGTCTCTGAGCAAGTTTGTAAAAGGTTGTTAACGCTTTATTCTCTTTGGTATTTTATCAGCTGGATAATAACATGAGTACTGTAAAGAGAAACTCCGAACTGAAGATATTGTGGAATTATGAGACTATCACATTCTCGCGATCTCGTTTTAGATAGTCTCCGGCGAATGTGAATATACCGGTACCGTACTTCACACTTTCAATATTATCTTCCCTTTTCTGCGGTACTTTCGTCGAGGTTGTTGGAAATACTGTGAACATTTATCTGATTGCTAGCTCAGGTGTTCGTAGCTGAGGAGAACGGGAAATAATTTAGCCTGTGTCGTTTTCTACAGAAACCTCAGAACATACCAATTTTAAAATAAAATGCATTTTTTTAGAGGCCCGCAATTTACGAGAAGTACTTCACACTATTGATCTTTTTCTAGAGTACAAACGGCTATTATTTTTACATCTGTATCAGTTGTTTCTTATATTAAATTCTCTACCTTATTTTTTGACAAAAGTGGGTATCCTTATAGCGTATATTGCATGGTCTTTAAGCCGTATATATAACATTAGATTACGTGGAATTATATTCGCAGTTTTCCGTAGTGGGTTGTGTGGGAATTTAATATACTTTCCTATCAACGATATTTCGGTATTTTGTGTGTGTGGAATATTTGAATTAAACCTTCGTAACTTCCTTACAAAATATCTGAAGGGATATTCGACTGAGCACTAGTTCATAAGACATCTCGAAACAGATACTGCTTGTTCTTAGAAGAAGGTAGTTTAACTGTGGTACTAGGCAGTATCAAACTGATGTACTGAAAAACGATTTTGGAACAGCACCTCCCTTCTCATAATGTAATCTACTTAATAAATATAACTCAATAATATATTTAATAAACTTTTGAACGATTTTTTTTTTTTTTTTTTTTTTTTTTGTAATTTCAGACTTCCCAAGCTTTGTTTATGGCGTTTTCGAATAGTTTAGACTGAGTCTCAATAGAACATCTAAGAAACCTGGGAGGAAATTATGAATAACCCAGTACTTTAGATAAATCATGTAGAGAAATATTTCCTCATTAAATAGCTTGATACGTGCGAGTTGACTGTGCGGTTATGGGCGCGCAGCTGTAAGCTTGAATCCGGGAGTTAGCGGGTTCGAACCCAACTGTCGGTAGCCCTGAATGGTTTACCGTGGTTTCCCATTTTCACACCAGGAAAATGCTGGGGCTGTACCTCAAGGCTACGGCTGCTTCCTTCCCATTCCTAGGTCTCTCTTATCCCATTGTCTCCATCTTTGGCAGTGCGACGTAAAGCAACATTGTGGAAAGAAAAAGAGCTTTATGTAAAATCGTCCATCATTTAAGGAGATACATCAACAAGTTAGATCTCGTACAGATTTTGTACATGAAATCGGAAAAACAGTTCATCTCGTTTCAGCAAACAAAACCAGTTATACCTCATACCTACATGTACTATGGTCGTAAACGTTTTACACAGTGAACCTTAATACACTAGTGCCCAAAAGTTAAGCATAATCACTAAACGAGGCCATACCGCCTGATAAGAATGTCAGACGGATTGCTGAACAAACGGAAGCTGAATCACACACCATATGTCACACAACTTGTCCAAAAACACAGTGTCAGAAAGGTTCTGATAACTAAGGTACACCTTTGACAACATCTAACAAAACTTGACAATGTCTTCCACAACAATATATGCTGTTATTAAGGTGTTTGGTCACCCCTAACGGCTACAGATGTTTCGCAGCTACGTGACATGCTCTCTATCAGATGGTTCAAGAGCTCTTGTGGCAGTCGATCCCATTCCTCAAAAAGGTCTAGGAGGGTCCTTGGTGGAGACTGACGGGATGCAATTCGCCTCCCCAATGCATCCCAGACATGTTCTATAGGATTCATATCCGCAGACCTCGCTGGTCAGTCCATGCGATAAATGTTTTCCTCAGCCAGAAATTCATCCACCGGAGCAGCGCGGTGCGGTCGGGCATTATCGTCCACTAAGAGGAAGTCTGGACCAACCTCAGCTCTGAAGAGTCGAACATGTTGTCTTAGTACCTCATCCCTGTATCTCCGAGCGTTAACAGCGTTCCTCGGACAACCCATTAAGATGTGGAGATCCGTACGGCCCCACACATGATGCCACCACCACCATACTGGTCCCGTTCCACGATGTTCCATGGTTGTATCGGCTACCCGGTTCTCTCCAGATTAATGTGCGACCGGAATCGTTCTGCAAACTGAAGCGGGATTCATCTGTGAAGAGCACATGCCTCCATTCATTCACGGTCCAATTTCGATGTTGACGGCTTCACAGTAAACGGGCCCGTCTCTGTGCTGGAGTGAGCGGAACGCACACCGCTGGACGTCGGGCAAACAGCCCTGCTATTCTGAGCCTCCGGTACACAGTTTGCCGGGGAACGCCAGCCCCTGAGATGGCTGCAAGCTCCGCCGACAATTGTCTTACAGATGCACTCCGATTTCGTCGGGCGGTTCAGGCCATATATCGGTCCTGCTGAGGGGTGGTTACCCATGGTCGACCTGGTACTGGCCTACGACTAACATCTCCTGTGTCTCGAAATCGTCTCCAAATCCTGGAAATGACACTTAGTGGCACATTCAAGGTTACGGTGACTTCGGTCTGTGTCTCGCCTGCTTCCAGGCGGCCGAGTATTCTACCCTGCAAACCGCGGTCCAAATGGCGTCGTTGTGCCATTATGTTGTCACGTTCACCACGAGGCTACACTCCGCACACTATAACAGGGCAAACACGACTGAGGGAATATGGGGTGCAGGCACTGGCTGTGTTTACCTTGCGGTTACGCCGCTAGTCAAAGCAGGGAACACTGCTTTCCTATACAGAGCGAACACGTAAGTTTGGTAGGTGCATATGTCGTGCGATTTGTGTTGCCCTGCTTACTCGTAACTTATGCTTAACTTTCGGACACTAGTGTATGTCGTGAGAAGTGCGTATTGTGTGTTTCGTACCTTTCATGTAATTTGTGTATAATTTGGTGTGTGTGTGTGTGTGTGTGTGTGTGTGTGTGTGTGTGTGTGTGTGTGTGTGCGCGCTCAGGCCGGAATCAAACATGGGACCCTCTGGAACGAAAACTTCGACGCTGACCATTAGCCAAGGAGCAGGACTTCGTATTAACTATTTAAAATTTATTTATCTTCGGGGTTTCCTTCACACTCCTATCCCATCGTCGCCATAAGACCTATCCGTGTCGGTGCGACGTAAAGCAGCTTGTAAAAATACAATTAAAAAAGGCAGTCGGAGTTTTACTATATTTGGAAGTAGTCCGGCTCTTTGGCTTTACGATCTGCATAGTGACTTTCAGTTCAGAATACCCCGGGTTCAATTCTCAACTGGGACGGGGATTTTAGCCACGTTTTGTTAACTTCTCTGAATCAACACACTCCCCTTCATATACACACAACACACCACTCCACCAACCACCACAGATACATAAATACTGAATACATCTCTTCACGTAGGGTTGGTGCCAGGAGGGCCACCCGGGCGTAAAGCTGGCGTAATCCACTTAGTTCCCATCGCAGATAATTGAGAGAAGGCTGGAATGATCTGCTGTATATTTGGAAGCGCTAGTTTGTTATTGATCCGCATTCTGTGGTTACAGAATGAAGCTTTTCTGAAAGTACTGAAACAACTTACACTCCAGCTACATTACAGTTGACTACTGTGTATTTTTTTCAAGGTTCTCTAGTGTAAATTTTTGCCTCGTCCAGTTGGGGGTATTTTTGAATCAACAGGATGTTCTCTCAACCTTACAAGATGTGATCGCGCTATACTCCCGGTCTTCCAACTAGAATTATAGATGCAAAAAGTAAAAGTAAAGAGGTAACATTTTAAATGCTTGAATAGGTATTTATCGCAAAATGGTTGCTAACGGTTAAAAAAAGCATTCAATGGCACCAGCAAATTCCTTTTATTCGTCATAATTAGACCAAAGACGATGTTTTTTTGCTAGTGGTTTTAAGTCGCTCCGACACAGACCGGTCTTATGGCCACGATGGAATAGGAAAGGCCTAGGAATGGGAAGGAAGTGGCCGTGGCCTTCACTAAGGTACCTCGTGTGAAAATGGGAAACCACGGAAAACTATCTTCAGTGCTGCCAATAGTGGGATTCGAACCCACCATCTCCCGGATGCAAGCTCACAGCTGCGCGCCCCTAACCGCACGACAACTCGCCGGATGTTTAGAAGTTACAGGAACAAATAGGCATTTTAGGAAATATCCTCAGCTGACTTAAGACATTATTTTCAGAATTGTTGGGCTGAGTAGCTCAGACTGTAGAGCACTGGCCTTCTAAGCTCGAGTTGGTGGGTTCGATCCCGGCTCAGTCTTGTAGCATACGTTAGCCCCGTTTCGTTTACTGCCACGTAAAAGATCTCCTACGGAACAAAATTCCGGCACACCGGCGTCTCTCAAAACCGTGGAAGTAGTTCGTGGGAGGTAAGACCAGTAACATTATTATACACTGACTGACAGAGCAAATGCAACACCAAGAAGGAGTGGTCAGAACTTTATGCCAATTGCAGGGTAGACTGACGTCACTGAGGTATGCTCATGATGTGAAATGCGCCGCAGTGCTGCCCACGTAGCGAACGATAAATGGGACACGGCGTTCTCGAATGGCCCACTTCGTACCGTGATTTCTCAGCCGACAGTCATTGTAGAACGTGTTGTCGTGTGCCACAGGACACGTGTATAGCTAAGAATGCCAGGCCGCCGTCAACGGAGGCATTTCCAGCAGACAGACGACTTTACGAGGGGTATGGTGATCGGGCTGAGAAGGGCAGGTTGGTCGCTTCGTCAAATCGCAGCCGATACCCATAGGGATGTGTCCACGGTGCAGCGCCTGTGGCGAAGATGGTTGGCGCAGGGACATGTGGCACGTGCGAGGGGTCCAGGCGCAGCCCGAGTGACGTCAGCACGCGAGGATCGGCGCATCCGCCGCCAAGCGGTGGAAGCCCCGCACGCCACGTCAACCGCCATTCTTCAGCATGTGCAAGACACCCTGGCTGTTCCAATATCGACCAGAACAATTTCCCGTCGATTGGTTGAAGGAGGCCTGCACTCCCGGCGTCCGCTCAGAAGACTACCATTGACTCCACAGCATAGACGTGCACGCCTGGCATGATGCCGGGCTAGAGCGACTTGGATGAGGGAATGGCGGAACGTCGTGTTCTCCGATGAGTCACGCTTCTGTTCTGTCAGTGATAGTCACCGCAGACGAGTGTGGCGTCGCCGTGGAGAAAGGTCAAATCCGGCAGTAACTGTGGAGCGCCCTACCGCTAGACAACGCGGCATCATGGTTTGGGGCGCTATTGCGTATGATTCCACGTCACCTCTAGTGCGTATTCAAGGCACGTTAAATGCCCACCGCTACGTGCAGCATGTGCTGCGGCCGGTGGCACTCCCGTACCTTCATGGGCTGCTCATTGCTCTGTTTCAGCAGGATAATGCCCGCCCACACACTGCTCGCATCTCCCAACAGGCTCTACGAGGTGTACAGATGCCTCCGTGGCCAGCGTACTCTCCGGATCTCTCACCAATCGAACACGTGTGGGATCTCATTGGACGCCGTTTGCAAACTCTGCCCCAGCCTCGTACGGACGACCAACTGTGGCAAATGGTTGACAGAGAATGGAGAACCATCCCTCAGGACACCATCCGCACTCTTATTGACTCTGTACCTCGACGTGTTTCTGCGTGCATCGCCGCTCGCGGTGGTCCTACATCCTACTGAGTCGATGCCGTGCGCATTGTGTAACCTGCATATCGGTTTGAAATAAACATCAATTATTCATCCGTGCCGTCTCTGTTTTTTCCCCAACTTTCATCCCTTTCGAACCACTCCTCCTTGCTGTTGCATTGTCACTGTCAGTCAGTGTATCTTTTGGGAATCTTACTAGAAGTAATTATTCTTATTCTCTTGTCGGTTGTAGGAAGATGAGAGCGAGGGTGAGAGTAACCTACACGTTGTGTTTAGCAGATTCTTACTGTGTCATTACCACAGACATATAGATCTAGAATGGCAATGAGCAGCGAGATTCTGAAGTCGGAAACGTGCGGCCGCAGCCATCTTACGTCACTACACTACCCCGATGCATTAATGTAAAATAGTAGGCGAAACGGGAATATTGGACAGGAAATAATTAAAATAATTAAAAGCACATGGAAATAATAACAACACTGATTAATTAGACCTATTAGGTCCTTCATTTTACTGTTACAGAAAGAAACACTGGTATATCAATTTACGAATGCTTAAAAATAGCCTACCTGTTTTAGACCGATCTATGGTCAAATCTGTTACCATTCAGCTCTCTTACAGCACGATTTACACGTGTTTTCAGGTTTGTTTGTTTGTTTTTGTTTGTTTGTTTGTTTGTTTGTTTGTTTGTTTGTTTGTTTGTTTGTTTGTTTGTTTGTTTGTCCAACCCTTGTTTCGTTTTTGTCCGGGGTCGGATATGAAGTGAGATGAATCTGTCGTGGCGAGTTTTTATGACCGGATGACCTTCCTGACGTCAACCTCAACAGAGGAGTTAATGAGATGAAGTGCATGACGTGATATATGATAGTAGGAAGGGAGAGGGTGAAATCCGATGCCGGCACATAGCCTTCTCCTGTCGAATAGCACCAAGGAGTCTGCTCGAGGCTTATCTTCTCCATCCGACGGACGAATCACTATCAACACCGTCATATCGTCGCTCCGGAAGAACAATGACGCAACTGCACAATTTGATCAAATTGAGTTACGTGGTCGTCTGGGTTCAGAAATACCTAGCGCGCACGTGTGAATATCGTTCGAACTGTAGTTATGCTCTAGGCCGCTAGAGGGAAATTGCGTCGTTGTAGAAATGTTAGCTGTTTGTGACCGCACTTCAGAGCAATATCGCCGCATGTCTCAGTTCTGTCTTTTGACTTCGCGAGTGATCCTTCGTGTCCGTTGGAAGAATGACGTAAGCGTGATTCCTGGTCGAAACTTCATTGGTTGAGAAGCTCATTACATGACAGTTTTGTTTTTTCATTACTTTCAGTGTTTATAGTTTTATCCTGTTTCGTTAGCAGAATGGTACCAAAACGTAGGATCTTTTTCGTCCTGATACTACTGACGAACTTCGTTACATATTGATGACAGTTTTAGAAGAACAATGACGCATTTGCAGAAAAGGGGTCATTTTGGGCGAAAATAAAGTAATTACTTTGAAAACATTTCTGTACCCTGTAGTGCGCTTGTATATGTTACAATTTTCCGTGGTTACAATTTCCTACAAAACTAATTTTTTTGCGTAATTGAATCTTAACGAAAGATAAATCGGTTTTTCGCGTCTCCTGTACAATTGCAGTTTTGACAGTTATGTCATTTGTTCTTCCGGAGCGACGATATGCCCTCACTCCATTTGAGCACTGCGGAGTGATTTGGAATTTAATCCAGGCTTTTGGCACTCAAACTAATGACTGGATATTGTATACCATCACCTCTCCTACCTTGCTGGCCAACATTCTGATAATGCATTCTTTTTCGACCAATGCGACTCGAACTGGCTAACCACGGTATCAGACTGTTTAGACTTCAATGCCACCAGGCGGGCTCTGACACGTATTTTCAGGTACAGTAATGAAATTACGGTAATAAGGCAATAGACGTGCGCCTCCTTTGAGTTTAGATTTTAGAGTTTGGAGTTTAGTTTAAATCATAACCTCCAATTAAGTGTGGCTAAGACCCAGCGTATTTGCATAGGTTACACAAAACTCCTGAAAACTGTTGACCTCAAATCCCTCCCAGCAATAAAAATTCTAGAGACAGATATTCATTATAGTGACACCGTTAACAATCTAGGTCTAATTTTCGACAGAACCTTATCCTGGTCTGATCATACGTCAAATGTAATCCGAAAAGTTGTGTCATCCATGCATATTTTGAAACGTAACGTGTCATGTACACCACCTTTCATGCGAAAACTACTTGTTCAAAGTCTTATATTTCCAATAATTGACTATGGTTCAGTCGTATAAAACGACTTATCTGAAACTTTGAACATAAAACTACAGAGGGTACAAAACGCATGTGTTCGTTACGTTACAAATGCCAGGCGTGATGAACACATAACACCCTATTACATACAGCTACAATGGTTGAAACTCCATGAACGTCGGGAAATCTCAGTAGCTGTTGCTACGCAGAAAATTCTCAAACTGAAGACACCATCCTACCTTTATAATGCATTTCATCCTATGGAGTCGGTACATAACAGAGATAATATGTTTACAAAAACCACCCTTCAAATTCCCCTTCATCGTACCACTAAATTTAACAAATCCTTTGTTTGCACTGCATCACGTATCTTTAACGTTTTTAATCTTCACCGTTTCGCAAGTAACACTAACTGTACCCAACTAAAGCAGTTCTTAACATCTATCTTTCTGGAGGAGTACGCAAGAGGCTGAGATCAGGCATTCTTGTGTCGAACAATCAGGAATATGTATATTTCGAAGAAAATTGTTTCTCTGCTTTAGCTTTATATTCTTTACACCCATGTAGTCCAAAATAACAGAAGGGCTTAATGATTTACTTTCTTACTTATTATATAATGTATGTCTTAACCTTACTGGATTTGGTATCTGTATTTTCATTTTTTTTTAAGTTTCTTGTTTAGTTTAATACTTTAATATTATAAAAATGTAGTTACTGTTTTCAAAAATCTGCATTGTATTATAAGAAGACGCTACATAAAGGGGCTTTTCAGTCTCAGTAGCATGTAAATCATGATCAATAAATTCAATTCAATTCAAATAAAGCATGTGAGCTTAAACAAGAAGAAAAAGCCCGAAATGTTTCATACAACTTAGCTGTGACTTCATTAGATATGTTCCCTTTCATGACTGAGCTTAAACGATTGCATGTGTTCTCTCCGAAATACAGTAAGTATGCCTAGCGATGACAGGCTCCAGTTACCTGTTTTGATCTAAAAGTAATAGTTGAAACATACAGCTGCATAGGCTGTGACATAAGGAGTGATACCGTAATTTGTTAGTGTTTGTTTGTATTTGTGTACGTTTTTATCAACATGGTTGCTTGGAGAGATGCTACTTTTATCACAGCCTATTTTCTTTCGTTTTAGTTTTTAAAAGCATGTCGTTTAGCTACAGAAACGATGTACCAGCGGCATAGTATGTGGTATTATTCTGCTTCAGAATTGTTCACAGGAGAGTTAAGCATGTTAAGCCACTAAAAAGTAAATGCCTATTATTTTGTA
This sequence comes from Anabrus simplex, assembly GCF_040414725.1. Lineage (NCBI taxonomy): Eukaryota > Metazoa > Arthropoda > Insecta > Orthoptera > Tettigoniidae > Anabrus > Anabrus simplex. The sequence continues at coordinate 949,668,449 of NC_090265.1, read as the reverse complement.
TGTCGTTGCGTATGGCCCTGGTTATTATATTGCTCGACACATTTTATACAAACGCTGAGTTGAACACATTTAATTATGTACGTCTTTATATCCTTTGGGAAAGTATTCTTTCTGATTATATAAGACATGTTTGCGAAATTAATAACTGGTTTGATAGAAGGCAGTTTGGGTTTAGGAAAGGTTATTCCACTGAAGCCCAACTTGTAGGATTCCAGCAAAATATAGCAGATATCCTGGATTCAGGAGGTCAATTGGACTGTATCGCGATTGACCCGTCTAAGGCATTTGATAGGGTAGATCATGGGAGGCTACTGGCAAAAATGAGTGCAGTTGGACTTGAAAAAAGAGTGACTGAATGGGTGGCTCTGTTTCTAGAAAATAGAACTCAGAGAATTAGAGTAGGTGAAGCTTTATCTCTCCCTGTAATAATTAAGAGGGGAATTCCTCAAGGCAGTATTATTGGACCTTTATGTTTTCTTATATATATATATATATCAATGATATGTGTAAAGAAGTTGAATCAGAGATAAGGCTTTTTGCAGATGATGTTATTCTGTACAGAGTAATAAATAAGTTACAAGATTGTGAGCAACTGCAAAATGACCTCGATAATGTTGTGAGATGGACAGTAGGCAATGGTATGATGATAAACGGGTATAAAAGTCAGGTTGTGAGTTTCACAAATAGGAAAAGTTCTCTCAGTTTTAATTACTGCGTTGATGGGGTGAATGTTCCCTTGGAGATCATTGTAAATACCTAAGAATTAATATAAGGAAAGATCTTCATTGGGGTAATCACATAAATATGATTGTAAATAAAGGGTACAGATCTCTGCACATGGTTGTGAGGGTGTTCAGGGGTTGTAGTAAGGATGTAAAGGAGATGGCATATTTGTCTCTAGTGAAACCCCAACTGTAGTATGGTTCCAGTGTATGGGACCCTCACCAGGATTACTTGATTCAGGAACTGGAAACATTCCAAAGAAAAGCAGCTCGATTTGTTCTGGGCGATTTCCGACAAAAGAGTAGCGTTACACAAATGTTGCAAAGTTTGGGCTGGGAAGACTTGGGAGAAAGGAGACGAGCTGCTCGACTAAGTGGTACGTTCCGAGCTGTCAGTGGAGAGATGGCGTGGGAGGACATCAGTAGACGAATAAGTTTGAGTGGTGTCTTTAAAAGTAGGAAAGATCACAATATGAAGATAAAGTTGGAATTCAAGAGGACAAATTGGGGCAAATATTCGTTTATAGGAAGGGGAGTTAGGGATTGGAATAACTTACCGAGGGAGATGTTCAGTAAATTTCCAATTTCTTTAAAATCATTTAAGAAAATGCTAGGAAAGCAACAGATGAGGAATCTGCCACCTGGGCGACTGTCCTAAATGCAGATCAGTAGTGATTGATGATGAAAGTAGTGATTGATGGTTCTGCCACACAGTAGTTTGTCGAAACATTATTGTGAAATGTGCATTAAAACAACATAAAACAAAACTGCACGTAACAGAGTAACATGCATGTTTACTGTGGCTCTGTTGTGACGTAAGATGGCGGCGGCCACAAGCTTCCAGCTTCACTTGCACCAATGCTACGAGATAGGGCGCTGTCAGTCTATTTACTATATATCTGTGGTCTTTACCCCCTCTACACAGAAGTGGTTGGGAGGGAGAGTGTGTGTATCCTCAACATAAGCACTTGGTCAGCTAATTAGCGTTTGCTATGTTTACAGTTAACAGCGCCCAGTTACGTTCTTAATTACGAAACCAAAACAAACACAGAAATATTGTTCTCGTTAAGGATATCACTGGTGTCTGATCGCCACCCACAAATCAGCTCCTACTAAAACAAGGATACCGTCGAGTACCATCACTGGTCCAGAAATTGGAACTACTGTACCTTTTATGGTACTGCTCTATGAACATAGAAAGCAACTTTCATCAGTCGCGAAAGCTCCCTCACCGGGCGAGCTGGCCGTGCGGTTAGAGGCGCGCAGCTGTGAGCTTGCATCTGGGAGATAGTGGGTTCGAACCCAACTGTCGACAGCCCTGAAGGTGGTTTTCTGTGGTTTCCCATTTTCACACGAAGTGCATTAGTGAAGGCGACGGCCGCTTCCTTCCCATTCCTAGACCTTTCCTATCCCATTGTCGCCATAAGACCTTTCTGTGTCTGTGCGACGTAAAGCAGATAGAAGAGAAAGAAAAGCAAGCTCCCTCTATGTGGTTCAGTTCGTTAGAGTTTCTTCGCCTCTAGATCAGGATAGCAGATTCAAACCCGATAGAGGTAGTCGGATATTTGAAGGGCGGATAAAAGTCCATTGGACATTCCATGTAGTACGATGTTGGCATGTAAAAGATATCTGGTGACACATTGGGTGTTCAACCGACAAAATGAATTAAAATTCAGCCATAGACGCCCAGGAGAGTTTCGGTTTACTCCGCCATTTAGTAGGCCTAGAAGTAAAATTGACCGTCGAAGTTGACGAGCAAGCAGCCAGATGGCGTCAAATGTTTCTCAACGGTAGCTGAGGAATTTATTATTATTATTATTATTATTATTATTATTATTATTATTATTATTAGCCGCGAAAATTGAAAGATACTGGAATCATCTTTATTTCTGTACTTCATCTTAAAAATAGAATATTAACGTTATCTTCATCACCATCGATGAAGAAATTTCTATTTCTAAAACGTAGAACGTCACTTTCCAACACTACCAGGGACACTGGATCTGTGAAAATATTACAAAAAAAAAAAAATTAATGTGTACATTTACGGCCACGGGCGCTACCTTTCCAATACTAGCCTTTTCTTATCCTTGCGTCGCCGAAAACCTTCGATGTGTTAGTGCTACGTTAAACCAGTAGCAAAAAAAAAAAAAAAAAGGTTAGTGCATGTGTAAAGAAGACAGACAGATCATATGGTTGTTTCTTATAAGGACATCATCTTTTTTTTTCAATTTGAAGTTAGGAAATTACATGAGAAACTATAAGGATGGCGATGGTGTAATTGATAAGAATATGTCCTCCTTTGGAATCGAGGGATTTAATTATTTTTTACGGTAATTTAATGGAATTTTATATGTTGGGTGCTGTTCTTAGGCTTAGCGTAGTATTATGCTATACTGTATAAGTGTATTAAGGTCACTCGATAGAATTATCTTACGTAGTTTGTTTTAAATTGTTTGCTGAGCTTGATAGTGGCAGAGTTCCAAGCGAGGAACAAGCACTGAAGTGTTAATAACAGAATAGCCTTTCCTTTCATGATCGTTAACGAAGAGTGATTTGTGTGTGGTGCTAATTTCTCTTGAATAAGCACGCTTTGTATCGCTATTTGCTTGCACATCTGTGGTTTTATGTTAATATATCGATGTGAAAAGTTTTTTCATGTAGCTCATTACTAGGATTTAATGAACACCAATCGTAAAGCTTATTACGGTGATATGATGGGCGCTGTGCTTTTAATACTATAGTTATTGAATGCACTGGAAATTCTATTTCGTATAAGTATCTTATTTATATGTCACCCATGTGTGCGCAAGCGCACGTTTGTGTGTGCCAACATATTAAGTTCGTGCGGTGTTCCCGTTACATTTCATTGCAAAGAGCGGGTAATTCACACACTGCCGGCCAGCAGCCTTTGTGCGCGACCGGACTCCCATATAAATCATTGGCAGGAGGGACGTTGCCTGAGTATTGATACACGCGATGCTCATCCGCCTTGTTAAAGTAGACCTGCTTACTTTTTCACCATTAGCATCCTTTCATTACATTTTTGAAGGAATAACTTCTTGATAACTGGATGGCTCGGTAGGTTACAGCACGGTTTTTACAGCTCAAACTGAATGCATACCGGGCGAGTTAGCCGTGTGGTTAGGGCCGCGTAGCTGTGAGCTTGTATCCGGGAGATACTGGGTTCGAACCCCACTGTCGGCAGCCCTGAAGATGGTTTTCCGTGCTTTTGCCATTTTCACGCCAGTACCTTAACTAAGGCCATGGCCACTTCCTCCCCATTCCTAGCCTTTTCCTATCCCATCGTCGCCATAAGACCTATCTGTGTCGGTGCGACGTTAAGCAAATTGTAAAAAAATATATCACCATATATTTAATAATAATAATCAAAAGCCTAAAGACTTATGAGCTTGAATGTTTTAATAACAATAATACTTCCATTCGAACTGTTAACAGTTCTGGTCTCCTGGTTTCTTTAACGTGCCGGAATTCATAGACTAGGAGATGCTGCTTTTAAATAGAAATTCCGTCTATCTTCACCTAGACCGAATTATTATTATTATTGTTCCGAGGTATCTGTGGAACAGCAGAGGTGAAAGAAGGTGCGGGGGTGAACAGGTCTCAGGCTACGAAATTAAAGTTAATTTAAAATTTAACAAGGTTATATTTTCTTTGCAAAATCAAGAAATAACAAGCATGGCAGGTACAGAGTAGCAAGGCAACAAAAGTACAATTACAGTATTTACAGGATTTGGGCTTCGAGCCCCGAACTCACAATTCTTGAGCAATTAGCCCAGCTTTACCCCAAAACAAGTTTCAACAGAGGGGCAGGAAACCCCATTCATGCCCAGGAGCACTTGCTCCCAATTACACAGTAAAGCCTCCTCGAGGCACGCAGAACCAAATTTCAAAAAGAGCAAACCGCTCTCAACGTTCAAGCCTAGAAAAGGCCACATCAAACTCCACCTTCAAGTTGTTCTCTAAGGACATAAACACAGGGGTAAAATACCCAACCTACTGAGGCCTATTAAGTGAGAAAAGGTTAATTACATGGCCTCTAAAATACCAATTTGAGAGGAGGCGATCTGCACTCCTAATACATTTTGTTTAAAACCTAATCTGGCTCTAGGCCGCTAATGCAAGGGCTAATCCCATACTAAAGAGGTGACTTTAGAATGAAACAATTTACATTACGTTAAGGAAGAAACGGTTGAGAAAAAAAATAAGTTCACCTCAATGCAATATGAGTGGGAGCTCGAGAGGGTTAAGCACTCTCTATCCCAATATGCAGCTTAAGAGAGAATAGATACTAAGAGTCTTTACATTTTAGGGAAAGGTTACATGGTGGAAAAGCATGGGACCTGCCCCGAGAGTTAAACTGCTGAGCTAGCAAGAAAAGAAGTTATTAAACGGCCATTACCTTGTTGTTGAACTGCTGCCCGAAGAAAGAGGCGCTTCCCGCCCCCTGCTATGTACTTTACACACCAAAAGATGTTACTGGAGTGGCGCGGAGACCCGAAAATCAGCAGTTTATATACTCTCGCGGAAAGTTCGATGCGTTTCAGGAATGAGTACACCCGCCCACAATCATTTTATTGGCTAGGGTTAAGCAACATATCCCCTTTGGGGAGGATACACCTGATTGGTCATAAATTAACTAAAGAAATTCGGGATTGGCTAAATTCAAAACAAGGGGAAAGAAAGGGTTAATATTGCCAACTTAAACCATGACTGCAAGAAATTTAACAAAGAACAAACTTATGAATTCAAATTTTCTCCAAAAAATAGTTCTTCCACTTCGCACTAGTGTGCACCATTGTAGTTCTTCAGTAGTGTCCTCTAGAAGAGAAAGTTCACACTTCTTACTACAGGCAAAACAAAAATACATCGAAAACGACCCAGTTCAGAAACTTCAAAATTTCCAAGTAGTGACATCTTCTGAGAAACTTGAAAATTAACACCTTAGATAAAGTTCAGACTTCTTCCAGTAGGGGAGTTTCAACTGGCGCAAAGTTTGAATTAGCGACGTGGAGGTGTACCGCCCGGTACAATTATTATTATTATTATTATTATTATTATTATTATTATTATTATTATTATTATTATTATCATCATCATCTTATTACCGAGCTCGATAGCTGCAGTCGCTTAAGTGCGGTCAGTATCCAGTATTCGGGATACAGTAGGTTTGAACCCAACTGTCGACAGCCCTGAAGGTGGTTTTCTGTGGTTTTCCATTTTCACACGAAGTACATTAGTGAAGGCCACGGCCGCTTCCTTCCCAGTCCTAGCCCTTTCCTGTCCCATCGTCCCCGTAAGACCTATCTGTGTCGGTGCGACGTAAAGCCAATAGCAAAAAAAAACTTACAGCTTTCCGGCCAACCTTTTCTTATTTTCCCGGAAGCTCTTCATTCTTTTGCTTTTTATCTTCCTTTGTTCCTTGGATATTATCGATTGACCTAATTTTTTTAGCCATTTTTCTTGACAATGTTTGAAGTCGGCCCGATTTCTGAACTCTTTTCTGTTGTGGATCAACTCTGCTGTGATGTCAGTCGCTTCTGCATCCTTCTTTACATCCTCCACTATCTTTTTGGTCAATAGGCTTGATCCGTTCTCTCTAGAAGTTCGTTTTCGCATTGTGTCTCTGATCTTTTCGGTATACTTGTACAGACCCTTATATTTCCTTTTCTTCAGTCTCCCTTCTGAAGTATTCTGTAGCCTAAAATTGATATCGGAATTTTCTTCTTGATTTCTTGCAGCTCCCTTTTCGTACTCAGAATAAGACACTCTGTGCCACACAAACCCACTGGTTATACTACGGTGCTATAGTGTTTAATTTCGGCCTTGCACGTTTATTGTTCCTGTTTTTTTGTCAGTCTATAGGTCAGTTTCATTTTTCGCGTGACCCCCATTCCCTCCTATATAGGTAACCCAGTTCCCTCTCCCATAGACGGATAGCCCTATTCCCTTCCAAGAGGAATCTTAACGTTAAAGTCCTTGTTTAGTTCCTTTCCGAATCGAGTTGTAATGCCTGATAATTAGCAAAATTGTAACACTATACCATTCCTGTAAAAAAAAATTTTAAAAAATGGGCAGTTATATTTACAGGTACTGTATGTTATTGTGCTAAATTTCGTGTTTCTGACAGGCTAAAATAATCTATAAGTTATATTAAGTGAGTCGACACTGAAAACGTATGGCTTTCTTCTTAGAGAGAGAGAGAGAGAGAGAGAGAGAGAGAGAGAGAGAGAGAGAGAGAACTACTAGGTTTTTATCTAGATTCCACGATATTCATTGAACATTAAACATTAACAATCTGCTGTGAACACCTTTTGATTTATATTTAACAAAACACGGTAAATTGTATTTTCCCAATTTATTTCTTCACAGCAATAGAACCCAAAATCAACATAATATGCATTACTGGAGTGAGGATAATCCCCATCGGGTACCACAAGCAGCTTTTCTGGTACAGCGGGACGTGAACGTACGGTGTGGCATCGTGGGTGATCACCTCATTGGTCTCCATTTCTTTGAGGGATCTCTGACGAGAGAACGCTTTTTGCAGTTTCTCCAAGATGAACTACCACCGTTCTGGGAATATAGGCTACTTCTTAACTGCTGCAGGATGTGGTTTCAACATGATGGAGATCCACCGCACGCAGTGGTAGTCGTCCAGAACCATCAGCATGCGGCGTATCCTGATAAATGGGTAGGAAGGGAAGGGCCTGTCCCCTGGCCCGCCAGATCGCCCGATGTTACTTCCCTGGATCTTTTCTTTGGGACTCTGTAAAACAACTGGTGTACGCACATGCACAGGAGCCGGGCATTGATGGTCACCTTAGACAGCTCATCACTGAGGCACGTCGATCCGTTACGCCTAAGTTGTTGCGACATGCCCTACGGTCCTTACAATATAGCGCAGCTCTTTATCGACCACGGAGGTCGTCAGTTCGAGCAGGTGCTACAGTAAACGACGTAGGTAACTGAAGTCTCGTCACATGTTTTGTAGCCTCTTCGACCCAGCTCCATACGATATGCCACCATGCGAACGGTCCTTTTTAGGGCTAGATAAAGTGGGATTCGAACCTCCGAACCCTCGAGCACTGTTCATTTTCAAATTTCCGACCGCGCCCGTGCCAAGTGAGCTGTTGCAAGGCTTGGCATACAGCGGGTAGTTCCCAACCGATACAATACCTTTTACCCGGTATATAGCAGATATACGAGGGCAAATCAAAAAGTAAGTTACACTATCACGCCGTTAGAGCACGCTGTGTGGCCTAACCGTGAACAATGCGGAACAAGCTACAGTAACTGCTGACACATCCGATAGGAAGGTTGGTGTGGTAACTCGTCGTGTTGTGTGTGCAGAGCGGGCTAGGTTCAATGGCAAGTCAACTGGATGTTCACTCCAAATTGGACGTGCGTGCAACTCGCAGTTTTCTATGGGATAAACTGCTCAATTGCACGGACATTAATCGTGAAATCACTGCTGTATATGGTGAGCGTACAATTTCTCGCCCAGGTATGGTGAAGTGGTTTAAGCAATTTGACGCCAGACGCACGGATCTCACGGACGAATATCGCGACGGCAGACCCGCAACGTCCAGGACCGTTGCAAATGTTGACCGTGTGGATGGGATCATTAGAGAGAATCGGCGCTTAACACTGCAGGAAATTGCCAGCACACTGAACATTTCGTATCGCAGTGTGTTCTCCATTGTTCACCAGCACCTAGGATTTTCGTAAACTGCGTAAAAGATAGGTCCCACGTCTGCTCACAGATGTTCACAAGGGACGTTTCCAATAGTCACTGGCATGTTTACAGTGGTATTCTGTGGAGGGCAACGAGTTTCTGCGGCAGATCATCACAGGGTATGAAACATGGGTCTGCCACTTCACCCCCGAAACAAAGAAAACATCGTTAGAATGGGGCACACCACATCACCACCACGAAAGAAGGCCAAGGTCCAACCTTCAGCAGGAAAGGTAATGGCGACAGTGTTCTTTGACATGGAGGGTGTGGTGCACGTAAAATTTATGCCGAAAAGCACGACAGTCAACTCGGCTTCGTATTTTCAAACGTTGAACCGGTTGGGTAAGGCAATTAAAGGAAAGCGGCGAGGTAAATTGAGCGCCGGGGTGATTTTGTTGCACGATTCCGCACCAGTCAAATGCGTTGGCTAAAGCTTAAGTAAGGTCATGGGCGCTTCCTTCTCGGTACTAGCCCTTTCGTAGTTCGTCGTCGCGGAAAACATATCAGTGTTAATATGACACGCAGCATCTGTAGTTCCACAAGAGGCTGGCATCAGCTAATCTGCGTATCTCCCGAACACTTTCACCTCTATCATGTGCACCTACGCGACGAGCTCCACGAACGCGATTTTGAAGCTCAGATGGACTTCTGTGCTGCATATGGCAAAAATAGGGTAGCGGTCGTTTCGAAAATCTTGTTTTCAAACTTGGAGATATAACAGCAATTGCACTGTATATCGCCATAATGTGTATTGTTGGAATGTTGACAATTCCCAATGCGTAAGGCAGGCAGCATTCCAGACACCGTGAGGAGCAAATGTCTCGCGTTGAATGTTGGTTGAACACCTAAATCGACTATGGTTCTTTGAAAGCTCTGTGAAAGGATAACATCCTCAACATTTTCTCCTCAGTGAGCTACTACCAGAAAATTCAGAGGGCTTTTGAAATCGCAATAGGCCGGCATGGAGGTCCATTCCACTAAACATGTAACAACGTTCCAGACTATCAGTTCGAATGCATGCTGAGATGTGTGCAGTTAAACTGGTAATCGTTTCTAACACTTCGTTACTGAACATTACTGCTCTTCAGCTACCTTGGTTTCCGTCCATTGGCCATTCTATTCTCGTCCAACCTTTCTAATATAATCCTCCCCCCGAGGTGGTGCAGGTCTTTTCAGAGACACCCGCAACGGAGGTGAGTGCGCGTACCATTTTATCCACATACCACGCCTCTACCATTCTTACATCTCTGGCAGTACCGGGAATCGAACCCGGACCTCCGAGGACCGCAACTAATAATGTTAACAGTTACGCTACGGAGGCGGACGTAATAATAATAATAATAATAATAATAATAATAATAATAATAATAATAATAATCGCCTGACCTCAACTAGCATGCGCAGGCTTCCTCAGTGTCAATTTCGACGTTCCGTTCTATTGTGCCATATAGCAGAATCTCTGAGCGAACCTCCGTCAACTTGAATCTGTTGCTCACTAAATCCGAGCCCGTATCATTTGAGGTAAGAGAATTGTGGCAAGCTGCATATTTTAGCATCTCCAGCAATCCCTGCGTCGATCTAATGCGTACTTCATCTCATGCATTTCCTGGCTCAAAAACTGAACTGACACTCGCAAGGAAGAATCGGTGACGAACTTCGTATACCCGTACCTCCCCCCGTGCTATAATCCTTAGAAATAAATCTTGTCTTACTATTTAATATACATTTGTCCAATATACTCGTTACGAATAAACTTGCGTGGTTTACTGGCAAAATGTAGACGAGTCTCCGTATATTAACTAAGAAATTTCTAGGTTAATGTGCTTGTACTTGGTGACATACAACAATAACCTGGTGAAATAGAATATTTTAATGTAACATATTTCGTAAGGGTGCCTAACTGTTTAGATTTCGAAACAATGAAGAATTATTTCTAGTATTTTATATGTATCTATACAAATGAAATTATAATTTTGCCTATACACTTCAAATTTTTGCCTCAATCGTTTTTTCTCTCTGATTAGGTATACAAAAGTCGAAAATAGACCCAGTTCAGTGTTTGTTTGTTTAATTGTTTGTTTGTTTGTTTGTTTGTTTGTTTGTTTGTTTGTTTGTCAGGAGGTAATGGATAAACGCTTAACAGAATTTCTCGGAACTCGATGTTCAAGTTCAGAAGTAGCTGGGTTCTGCACTAGGCTAATTGATCAGTATGCAGTGGCGTAAAAGGAGCCGAAACGGGTGAAGTTGACATTCTCTGTTGATATTAGCGGTGTCGAAAAACAGTACATAATAAAAGTTGTTCAGAATGTAATATCCTATCTTTTATGCCCCATAGGCTTTTTACACGATTACTCAGATATTCGCAATTATTACATTTTTCACAAACTTTCAAATATCTCCAGAATTATTAGTTCTTTCTAAACGTGTACATAACAAAAGTTGTATAAAAATAATTTTTTGAATTTTTGTGTGTTTAGTACATTTACCTTACGAACTAAGATAAGAGGGTCGTTTATGGATTTAGATTGTATATGTGGAAGTCCATGAACGGTGAACATCCCTGGCAGAAATATTCAGTCTTCACATTAACTAGTTAACTTGCGATAGTGGTAGTTATTGTGATTGATTTTATTAGGTGCAAAATGACTTGGTTTTCTGTTGATCAGGGGCGGCGGTGGTGGTGGTTATGATAACAACTAGGCAAGGATCCACGAGAGTGTTAACTAATAAACTTTTCCTCATAACTCTGTGTTTTGTAAGTTGTTCAGTAACAATTTTAAAAAAGGAAAAATGTTCCACCTTTTCAATACAATAACACTGCTGCACGAATCAATGTAGCAACATATTTAATTTATTAAGGGACCGGTTTCGACATCTGTCCATGTCATCATCAGTCTACACACAAAAAATGGCAAGAAGTTAAGATCAGCAAGCGTGCTCAAGAACCTCTACATGAACTATTTTTAATTCAAGAAAAGTGTCATAAGTGCTACCATTGTGTGAACTTCTTGCCATTTTTTGTGTAGGCTGATGATGACATGGACAGATGTCGAAACCGGTCCCTTAATAAATTAAATATGTTGCTACATTGATTCGTGCAGCAGTGTTATTGTATTGAAAAGGTGGAACTTTTTCCTTTTTTAACATTGTTACTGTTAGTTCAATACGGATCAGTTACGGAGTTTTTAACTTTAAAAGTTGTTCAGTAACCCGTCAGTGACGGGTTGTACAGTTATTTGTTAGTGAAAACTACTATTAATTAGAGGGAGAATATTAGGAGGATTAGTGGGATCTTGCTGCAAGTTTATAGTAAAATATTTATTTTGGGATCAATTAAAGGGTAACGTTCTTCATAATGCATTATGAACTGTAATTGCGCTAATCTTAAACATAGTATTATACATCACATCTCATTTAGAATATAAACTAATTTCTTCTCTGTTGTCTTTGTAAGGTTATAAGGTGGAGTCGTACCTATACTTCATTCACCCATCTCAACACCACCCATACTCGGCCTGGCTTGATTCTACCTCCATTCGATCCAGTCTCTGACCTAACGGACTCCGCCCTATTCATCTTAACGCTGTATAGACTCTTCTGGCCCAATTAAAGTCTCTTATTAAAAGTTTTAAAATTGTCTTATTGAATATCGGATATGACTGCTAGGATTAATGACCTTTTATTGGCTGAGAATTATTCAGTGAATCAAACTGCGGGGATATGTTGTGGTTTCGTAAAACGATATTTTAACTGCCAATAATCACCAAAGTGTGGCTTTTTTCATGTGAAGGGGATAACGTGGAACTCGCCCACACCTAACTCCTACGTTGTGGTACTGTATTTAGTATAATTTAGTATTCGGGATATAGGCCTATAATATTTTCGTATATTGTCCGCGGTGTGTTCTCAGCGAAATTCTGGTTTCGTAAAATGATATTTTAATTGCCAGTAAAAAAACAAATTGTGTATTTTTTCACGTGAAGGGCCTCGCGTGGGTCTCGTCCACACCTGACGGGGAATCGAACCCACAGCCTACATTTGGAGAGCTAACTTTTGAAATATATATAGTATGAATGAACGACGGGTTTAAGTAACCGCAAGTGAACTTTATGGAACTGTATTTCACATACGAATGGAATATTATTGGCAAAAAATAGTATTTTATTTTTGTCGGGTTGCGTGGCTCAGACGGTTAAGGCGCTGGCTGTATGAGCCCAAGTTGGCTGGTTCGATCCTGACTTAGTCCGGTGGTATTTCAAGGTGTTCAGAAAAGTCAGCTCCTTGTCGGTAGATTTACCGGTAAAATAATTCCTGTAGGATAAAATTCTGGCATTTCGGCGTCTCTGAAAACCGTAAAATTAGTTGAGCGTAAAACCAAAAACATTATTAACAGTGGTTTTATCTATGTGTTATCATTAGTCAGTTTTATTGTATTTTGGAATCTGTTTAACGAACGCACGTTCGCAGAAGGCAATATGACACTGTTGTGCTGTTAGGTATTTATTTACTGGAAGTTCGTTAAGAAAAATATGTCATTGCTCAGGGGCACATTTGGAACATATTGTAAGCACCGTATGTAAATGGAGTTCATATGAGCTTCGTTTTTGACCAGTGGCATCTAGAACTTAGTCTACTCCCTTTCAAAGATGAAAGAACTGCTCTTGAAGGTCTATGGCTAACGTTACGCTCAGACTTTGTACTTTGTAACGGCAACAAGAAATAATTAATCACAAGAGCAACAGGAATACAAAATGAACTCGGTGATGACGAAAATTAAAATTACAGAGAATATCCTTACGTTGAGAAGATTATGTAATGTTTTAAAAGTTCGAACACTATACAATATTAATAGCCTGCCGGTTGTTGACTGGGGAGGATGTCACACGAATAAGTGCTTTACCACTAACACTAGCAATGCATCGGCGTGTGTCAAGCTACGTCGTTCGTTCGTTCGTTCGTTCGTTCGTTCGTTCGTTCGTTCGTTCGTTCGTTACAGTATCTAATTTAGCAGCAAATAAGTAATTTCACTCGATTTTATTTCATGAAGTGTGTTGGTATTGACATGTTGGAACGACAGGCATGGACGAGCATTCTGATTTTGATTAACGATAATGAACTTTTTTTTGAAATAAACTTACATTCTGATTTCGTTTACATATTTCAAAAGTTCGTTGAGCAACAGTAATTAAAAGTAGTTTTAAAATATGTCACTGCTTTTGTGCGAGTGGCTTTTTAATCAAGGATCTGCTTTCATGGAAGGCTACTCTGCATGTATTTTCATCTCTGTTGCTGTATTGACATGAGAGTATGTATGTGTCTCTCCATCTACCAGCTTGGCAGGCTCATATTAATCCCTTACAAGTCTTACACACATACGGAGTAAACCAATTTTCAGTGGCGTACGGCTGTTTGCTTATTTAAATGAAGTCCGCATTTGTCGGAACGTGGGAGTCTCTATTAATTCTCATTTAGGTCCATTCGTACATACGATTCTGCCGGTATTGTGCGTCACAGCGGTAGTGAACACCACGGGACTGTGTACCATATAGTCTGTAATAAAACCTGTTGGAAATGTGTTGTGCTATTGCAAGCTACGAGCTACTGCCTACTTTGTGCAGTTCACACAAAACCGTTCCTTACACTATGTCTGCCCTTTTCATTGTTAAGACATTTCTTAGTTGATTACTCTGTTTCTAGTCTACTTTTCTTATCGACGATAAACGTAGTCTTTATTGCAAAATACACATATATCTAAACAATCTAAGGGGAACTAACGGGAAGAGAACGAGTGATTTTTTTAAAAAGTTGTTTTACGTCGCACCGACACAGATAGGTCTTACGGCGACGATGGGACAGGAAAGGGCTAGGAGTGGAAAGGAAGCGGCCGTGGCCTTAATTAAGGTACAGCCCCAGCATTTGCCTGGTGTGAAAATGGGAAACCACGGAAAACCATTTTCAGGGCTGCCGACAGTGGGATTCGAACCTACTATCTCCCGAATACTGGATACTGAGGAGTGATTTTGTTCCGATTGTGTGTAATATCACTTGCATGATACTTATTCGTTTTGGTGCGTTTATGAATCGTCTTCATCCATATTCCACAACAGAGTTACTTTTATAGTAATGCCAATGCATTATTTTTAGTCGTGAAACACTGAAGTCGAGCACTATCTCATGGGGAAATTAATATGGTTAATATTATTTGTTTAACGCCAAATTTGCAAATGATGATAGACAATTTAACTACCCATAAGCGAATCTGTGTAAATATTGAGCGGTCGGAATCTCGTAACATACTGAAATCCAACCGCACGTTGCTACGTTTAAACCCACTCTGTTTCTGCCGATCTCTACTGAAGTCGAGGCAGTTATAGCCTAATAGCAGTAGAGGGACGACTGATAACATACCAAGCTACGAAGATCTGATTAAAAGAAATTATTTCCTCTAGGCACCCATCACACAGTTTTCCATCGGCCTTTAGTCGTTCCTGGAGCGTTATTCCGATCAACGGGTGGGAAACACACACACTCTTTCTCTCTCCGTGTGTGGTGTGTTTGTTTTGTGTTTGTAATTCATTCGGGATCGAGCGCTGCATTCCGGCATTAACGGATCAAACCTTCTTCATATTTTGGAAGGAATCCCACCAAACGCGATGGGAACCTGACTAAATAACTTAATAAACAATGTAGAGAGAGAGAAAGAGTCAGAGTCCAAACCTTGCCCCGTTTCTCTACGGGGTCGGGTATAAAATGAGATGAACCTTTCTAGTGAGTTTTTACGACCGACGACGCCAACATCATCAGAGGAGTTACTGAGATTAAATAAATGACGTGATATATAACAGTGGGAAGAGAGAGAGGGTGAAACCCGGTGCCGGCACATAGCCTACTCTTGTCGAATAGCACTAAGGGTTCTGGTCAAGGTTTTACGTCTCCATCCGACGGACGAATCACCATCAACAGCGTCATATGCCCTCACTCCATAGGAGCACTGCGGAGCTGTTTGGAATTGAAAACAGGCTTTCGGCACGCAATCTAGTGATTAGAAATTGTATACCACCACCTCTCCTACTCTGCCGGCCAACATTCTGATGGTGAGCTTTTTCGACCGATGGGACTCGAACCGGCTAACCATGGTGCCGGACCGTACAGTTTCACACCATGGCCACCAGGCGGGCTACTTAATAAGCAATATATATGTATTTGAAATAGAATAATCGGGCATTTTCTTCATGTTCTCATCCCAAATATGGCGTCACACGTTTCGGGAATGATGTTCATCAAATTTGTGCCGAAATTACGGTTGAAAACCATCTTCTATAGATTTCCTAGTCGCAAGATACTGAAGTGTCGCTATGAGCCGTTCCTCAGATTTGATTGACATCCTCATGAGAATGGCTTTTTTGGTTATTGCCAGGCATATTATTGCAAACAGTTTTTGGAATGAATTTGAACTCCACTTTCTTAAAGTTCACGCAATAGATTGAGGTGATGAAATTCGTCCCGTTTTTGCAACCAATCCATATGTCTTTTCCTTGGGCAACGCTGTCTTCCTCTTCCTCAGCAATTCACATCACAGCAGCAGCTGCACGTGTTCTCGTCTCCATGAGATTCACCCTTGACCGTAGGCTCAGCTCGGTTTCGAAATGGCAGCGAAACGGCGGTTCTGAATTGAATGTGTGTGGAGAAATGGCGTCATTCCATCGTCACTCTAGGATTGATGCTCGGGGAGCGACACGTCGTGCAATGAAACAAAACCGTGCGGGGGGGCGGGGGGGCGGGGGGGGGCGCTTTAGAGCTCCCCAGTAAGTTATATCTTCTTCTGGAAAAAAGTTGTATTGACATCTGTTGATGCCCATGCGTGCTTGTCCTTTTGAGTTCTTCGTGTAAAATTTATAAATACAGAGCCCATGTTGTCATTGTGTTGTGATTTCACAACGGCCATTAGGGATTACGAGTGATGTAATTTAACTGAATTAGTCTTATTCTAGAATTTACCTCTCCTCAGTCCTCGGTCATCATCAGAGAAGCGTTCAGGTCTGTTCTGATAGGGCAACATTCCTTTTGGTAGAAAACGTTTTATTTCAGTTATATTTTTTAATAAGCTTCTTTACGACGATGGGACAGGAAAGGCATAGGAATGGGAAGGAATCGGCCGTCCCGGTATTTGCCTGGTGTGAAAATGGAGAAAATATGGAAAACCATCTTCAGGGCTGCCGATAGTGGGGTTCGAACCCACTAACTCCCGAATGCAAGCTCACAGCTCACACTTCAGTTATCCTGAGTGTTTTTATTCAGATTATATATTTAATAATTTTCTCTAACTAGTAACTTATTGGAATATTTCCAACAGGTAAACGTGAAATTTGACCGAACGGTCTAACGGTGAAAACTAAACTGAAATTCTAGGAGACAAACGCGTGTAACTTTACTTCTGCCAGGTAAATAACATAATACTCTAACGATCTTCCCGTGTCTCACCAACTCCTCTTTTAATTTGCTTCAGACGTCGGCAGTACTGAGCTATCAGTATAATTTACGTAGCACAAGCTGTTTGAACGGCATTGTAGTCTCTTTGTGTCTTCGCTGTTAGCTGTCGAGAGCGAATACCGACTATCTGACGATGTTAGATACCATCAGTTATGCACAAGGTGACATAATATGGAGGATATTATCCTCTGCACAAGTCGTATTTTTCTCCATAATCTATGATTGGAATGCGCTGAAATTTGTTTTCCTGTGAAAATATTTTCAGCAGCTCTTGAGCTTCTCGGTGATTTTCCGATTTGCGTTCATTTGTTGCTAGCTTTAGAGCGGTCAATGGATATAAATATCTTGCTTGCACTGGGACTAGGGGTGATTGTGGAAATTACTGTTTCAAGGCGAAAATTTTCCAGTTTATAGGGCCGACCTAGCAGGTATCAAACAAGTTCAATCACCTCAACATTTCCACGCTTCTTGAACAATCGTGTAATTATAAGATTAAAATCACATTTGCATAGCGTTATTACCGTTCATCAAAGAAGAGTGGTCCGTTGCATGTGGTATGACGTACTGAAGGTTATTTCATTTTCACAAACTGTACGGCCTTTATGTTGTTCGTGTTTTTCTTTTACGGATATCCCAACTTGATATGAACAAGTATTTCATAGTAATCTGTTATCCGTGTATTGTCAATTATTTGCCAGGCTGAGTAGCTCGGACAGTAGGGCACTGGCCTTTTGAGTCCAACTTGGCTCAATTCGTTAGTATTTGAAGGTGGTCAAATACATCATCCTTGTGTCGGTAGATTTACTGTCACGTCGAAGAATTTCTGTGGGGAAAAATTCTGGCACCTCAGCGTCTCCGAAAACCGTAAACGTAGTTAGTAGGGCGTAAAAACCAATAACATTATAGACATGATATAGGCTTTTGGGCTTATGCCGTGTCAAGAAAATAAGGTGAAATTCTTCTCGTGGACAGTCGAGATTTCCTTGTGAGGACGCAGAGCAAAGTTCTCTGCGAAACGTAAAAAATTTCACCTTATTTTCTTGACACGGCATAAGCCCAAAAACCTGTAAGATGTCTGTAAGTACGGGCCGTGAAAGCATCAATGGCAACAATAGCATTATTATTAATAATAAGTTTAATCAGTTTCCCATAAGTTTATGTACAATATTTATGATATTGGACAAAGGCCATGGTATAAAAATACTGCCGTAGCATCAGTTTTTTTTTTTTTTTTTTTTTTTTTTTTTGGTGCAAGTTGCTTTACGTCGCACCGACGCGTTCCAATTTTTGGTGAAGTTTTTACTACTACTACTACTACTACTACTGTTGATCTGTTGAAAGCATGAATCAGGAAGATAATGATGGGGCAGTACCGAAAAGTACAGTTTAAACGGGTGTGTGGTCGAGGCGTAGACTATGTTCGTGGTTGAGACGTACAGTGATTCGCAAGAAAACCACGGACCGTGTCTGTGCAGTGCTTTTCGATTTCAAACAAGGAGCAGATAACGGGAAAACCCAAAATAAGTATTTCCGAGGACGCTACGGACCGTAGGAGAGGTTATTCCTTAACTCTGTAAGGGCCAGTTGTATGAACATCAGATTTCATTTTAACACAGTTAAAATTGATGTCACCAAGATACGGGCTTATGGTGCAAGTGTTAATTTGGAAACATTGAGTGTTTTTCTCTAGTGAATATATGGATACTGACATGGTTGGCTGTGTTGTACCATACTGTAGAGAACATTTTATAATTATATTTACCCACTGTATCGCTGAGTGGAAGGATAGAATTCTCAAAATAACCCACCTTCACACTTCACCCAGGCTGAGGAATGGCATGTTTAAAAGTTGCTGAGAAACTTTTTGTCAAGTTATTATACAGTTAAAAATATAACATTCAGAATTTTGTTTTGGACATATCAACGAAGATATCTTGTTAGTTTTACTCTTTTCAAAAATGTATGAGGTGCAGAGGAAACTTCTTGCCAGTACTCAGAACCGGGACCAGGGGTAACCGAGGTACTCCTGGCTGAGTCTGGCATTGCTTCCACTCTTATTCTCTTCCGACCCTGACGGTATTAGAGCATTACAGGTCTAGGGAGTCTTTCATTTTCACGCCCTTCATGGCCCTTGATTTTCTTTTGCCGATACTTTCATTCTTCGAAGGATTACACCTCTTCATTTTTCCCTCTGATGAGTATTAATAGCGATGATTGCCAAGTTGTACTTCCTCTTAAAACAATCACCCCCGCACTCGAAACGTTGAGTGTCGTAAGAGACAACTAAAAGGGGGCCCAGGGGTTTTCATCTTCGGAGCTTGGACTGACGACCACAGGTGCCCTAGCTAAGTCTGCTTCATTTTTCGAAGTGTCGAACCTGTTCTATTTTCCCTTTGATTTAGTTTTAATAGAGGACGCTTACCGTCCAGTTGTACTTCCTCTTAAAACAATAATCACCACCACCACCACCACTACGGTCGTTAGGCATCACGTCCTTATGGTCTGACGCCGTATATCGCCGGTTCGAGTCCCGCTGGAGGAAAAATATTCAGCATCAGGAGAGGTGGTTGTATAACATTTCTAATCATGAGATTGCGTGCCAAAAGCCTGAATTCAATTCCAAACCTCTCCGCATTGTTCATATAGAGTGAGGTCATATTACGCTGGTGATGGGAGTTCGTTCGTCGGATGACGACGTTAAGCCTTGATAAGCCCCATTCGTGCTTCGTATTATTAGACAGAAGTAGGATGTATGCGGCACCGGGTTTCACCCTCTCTCTACATCATCGTCATCGTCATCATCATCATCATCATCATCATCATCATCATCATAATAATCATCTCAGACCCAGACGTGCAGGTGGTCCATGGGCTTTAATAGAAAGACATGTCTTTGTGCATGAGGCGAGCCGAACACGTCTTAGGACCCTCCCAGCACTAAAAGCCATACTCTAAAAAATAATAATAATAATAATAATAATAATAATAATAATAACCAAGGATGTTTGTCACCTACGCGTTTTACACTGACTGACAGAGCAAATGCAACACCAAGGAGGAGTGGTTCGAAAGGGATGAAAGTTGGGGAAAAAACAGAGTCGGCGCGGAAGAATAATTGATGTTTATTTCAAACCGATATGCAGGTTACACAATGCGCACGGCATCGACTCAGTAGGATGTAGGACCACCGCGAGCGGCGATGCACGCAGAAACACGTCGAGGTACAGAGTCAATAAGAGTGCGGATGGTGTCCTGAGGGATGGTTCTCCATTCTCTGTCAACCATTTGCCACAGTTGGTCGTCCGTACGAGGCTGGGGCAGAGTTTGCAAACGGCGTCCAATGAGATCCCACACGTGTTCGATTGGTGAGAGATCCGGAGAGTACGCTGGCCACGGAAGCATCTGTACACCTCGTAGAGCCTGTTGGGAGATGCGAGCAGTGTGTGGGCGGGCATTATCCTGCTGAAACAGAGCATTGGGCAGCCCCTGAAGGTACGGGAGTGCCACCGGCCGCAGCACATGCTGCACGTAGCGGTGGGCATTTAACGTGCCTGGAATACGCACTAGAGGTGACGTGGAATCATACGCAATAGCGCCCCAAACCATGATGCCGCGTTGTCTAGCGGTAGGGCGCTCCACAGTTACTGCCGGATTTGACCTTTCTCCACGCCGACGCCACACTCGTCTGCGGTGACTATCACTGACAGAACAGAAGCGTGACTCATCGGAGAACACGACGTTCCGCCATTCCCTCATCCAAGTCGCTCTAGCCCGGCATCATGCCAGGCGTGCACGTCTATGCTGTGGAGTCAATGGTAGTCTTCTGAGCGGACGCCGGGAGTGCAGGCCTCCTTCAACCAATCGACGGGAAATTGTTCTGGTCGATATTGGAACAGCCAGGGTGTCTTGCACATGCTGAAGAATGGCGGTTGACGTGGCGTGCGGGGCTGCCACCGCTTGGCGGCGGATGCGCCGATCCTCGCGTGCTGACGTCACTCGGGCTGCGCCTGGACCCCTCGCACGTGCCACATGTCCCTGCGCCAACCATCTTCGCCACAGGCGCTGCACCGTGGACACATCCCTATGGGTATCGGCTGCGATTTGACGAAGCGACCAACCTGCCCTTCTCAGCCCGATCACCATACCCCTCGTAAAGTCGTCTGTCTGCTGGAAATGCCTCCGTTGACGGCGGCCTGGCATTCTTAGCTATACATGTGTCCTGTGGCACACGGCAACACGTTCTACAATGACTGTCAGCTGAGAAATCACGGTACGAAGTGGGCCATTCGCCAACGCCGTGTCCCATTTATCGTTCGCTACGTGCGCAGCACAGTGGCGCATTTCACATCATGAGCATACCTCAGTGACGTCAGTCTACCCTGCAATTGGCAAAAAGTTCTGACCACTCCTTCTTGGTGTTGCATTTGCTCTGTCAGTCAGTGTATTTCTATATTGCTATCACACTTATTATACTGAAATGATTGTCAAGACATGTCCATTCATTAATTGTTGTACTAAAGACTTTGCGTTGGATGGCACAACCATTCTACTCTTTTGCTGCTCATTTCATCTTCCTGTAACTTTCATATCCGTTCTGCACTTAACGGCCTCCAGATTCTTTCTTAGATCGATTTCTCCTGTTTTTCCTTTCGTAAATACTGTTAATGGATTAGTTGTGCCTGGTGAATACCCCAGATAAAAATGTTCATTTATTTTAATAGCCTTCTGTTGATTACTGAGCGTAAATGTATCTCATATGTAGCAAGTCTATTCTTCTTGGCAAATACAGTATATAGTACTTCATATTGAGTATTTCGTATTCTCTTCCAGATTTTATTGCAGAGATGGTCCAGTTACTTATCGCGTGGTCTTTGGTAGTGTGGCAGTTTTAAATAATCCCTTCTCTTGATTTTCCCCACCTTTGTTGGTCAGTTTACACGGTTTTAGGTATCTATTGAACTTGTATGCTTAAGTTTCTGGACGGTGATTGAATGTTAAATACGACAAATCGCGCTTGAAACTCAAGGATGCAAATAAAATGTGATAATGCCCTGTCGTGAGGGCTAATTTTAAAGTCGGCAACATTAAAACGAGGTCTTAAAGAACGGTCGCTATTTGCTGTTGTTTTATTACAATTATGTGAAAAGGAGAATGCATGCATTTTTGGTAGGCTGAGCATTAGTTTTGATCTGAGAGATGGGCATGCATCATGAAGTACTTGTATTTGTTGTCACCACAAGCACTCTGGATCAATATGCCATCATCCGCTATGCTGCTTTAGCTTTTAAAAATAGACTGGTGTTAATTATTGTGCGCGTTACAGATGACCTGGTCTCTATATTATCATCGACCATATGAAAGAGCGTTTAACGCGGGTGTTTTTCAATGCGCTCATCAAAAGTATATTGTTTTTTATACTGGGAAGTCTTTGCTTTTGTTATTCACCTCAGTCTCTCCGTATACGGTGTAACATTTTTTTCTTGTCTGTGTAGATTGCAGTTTTCCAATATTTACTCTAGGTATTAGGGATATTACGAATGAGATTGGAATCGATAGGTATCCTATTTAAGATTTGTGTGATAGATGTGTTGTACATGTTCTTTACTTTAATATAAATTGAGATGTTCTTTACTTTAATATAAATTGAGTTTATGGGAGACACTTTTTAAATATGTATATGTGTAAAATGGTTGTTTAGAGGAAGGCCTAAAATTAAGTTCTCAAAAATATGTTGTTAGTGGTCCTATCGATAAATTCTACACAACTAAAGTTATATATAATTAAATTTATGATCATGTATGTCTTATACATTTTTACCGTACCGGCTATGATAAGAGAGACTCATGAATTTTGATTTTTATTTAATTTACTTTTAGGCACCTCCCCTTTACTACCATTTCATCCAGCGTGAATGTTATTATTTATAGCATAGACTGTAGTTCTTATTCCCCGGCTTTACATACCGATTTTTATTAAATTCTGTTCACCCATTCTCTCCTGACTCAACGTTGAAATAGCAACAAAAATCGAAATTCATGGATATCTCTGTTATCAAAGCCGGCACGGTAAAACTGTGTAAATATAAATGATAGGACATTTAATTCTATATAACTTCAGTTATGTGGTAGTATTTATCGATAGGACCACTAAGAACTTAGATTTTTCAGAATTACATTTTAAGCCTTCCCTTAAATTACGGTACTGTTTCACTCAGCCTGAATGAAATTATGTATAGCCTGATTTTACGTACCGATTTTCATTAAATTATCTTCAGCTATCTTCTCGTGATCCGCGTGCATACATACATACATACATACATACATACATACATACATACATACATACATACATACATTACATACATGTATATTCGGGAGAGTCGGTCAAAACAGGGTACTTAACATAGTACTTATGAACTTTTTGTACTAATCTGTAAAGTTTTTAATGACTAATTGTTTTAATCTATCTACTTACAGTTGGCAATGAACGAAATAATTTTTAAAATGCCTAACCGTAGAATCAAAACGTTCTCTAAATTTGTGTCAAATCAGCCGAGTCGGATAAAACAGGCTACAAGATTATAGTGAAAATTACAAAATAGAAACTCCGTTTACAAACATTGAAATTCACTTCATGTACAAAAATCGCATTTATACGGTTCATCTTCATTATCCGTACTGGCACACTGTTTATCAGCCCTTTCTCTACACTTACAACACTTCACCCAGCCTTCTTCGGGCCTAGAATTAGGGACTATTTGATTACAATGTGTTATTATCTCCTTCCTCTTCTGACGATGCATTATGCACACACACGGCTCATTGCCGGTACACTGGACATTGGCGGGGAGCCGAACTTCCGCTGCAGCGAGACCTACAGAGCCACAGCAAACTGAAAGAATCATACGCTGTAACGGACTCCCGCTCTCAGCTCATTTCAAAATAAGACCCACTTGCAATCACTACCCTCTTCTTACAGGGTGGTTTAACCCAAGAAGTGCCAAGGATGTCTGAAAGTAACTCACTACGCCTTCCTGTGGTGTCAGGATCGCTTTTTGAGATCCTGAGTAAATGTGCGTTTTCCTGACTGTTATGTCATCTGTTGGTGAAACATTCGTACTACATCAGCTTGAATGTCTCTAGTTCACACTTACCACCACCGTTGACGCTTTTGGCAGTATTTGTTTGAGGTTTGTGTCTATATAAATCTCGTATCTGGCAGTTGCCATGTGACTGTAGTTAACAAACATGGCAGCGTTGAAATCAAAAACATTGCTAACTGAATCGGATATTTTACAAGCTTTTTATAAGGGTAGTGACTTTAGTGAGATTGATAGTGAAAATGATTCTGAGGACATGGAAAATCTAGGTGGGGTTGGAGGAAATCTGGATAATTTGTTAGATGGCGATACACCATTGCAGGCAACTGAGGAAGTGCGCTGAATGTGCGACAACAGAAATGCGAGGGCAATCCAGACATTGGTATCCAGGATGTAATGTGGGAGTCCATGAAATATGCTGGGATCAATTAGAGCACTTCTTAAGAGCAAGGGGACACAAAAGAAAGAAAGCCCAGGAAAAGGAAGGAGAATCAGAATAAGCTGCAAGTAAAAAGTGAATGTTTTCTTTTCCCCCTATTGTGACAAAAAGTGTTTTAGGAATGCTAATTGCGTACAGATTTTCTTGAAACTTTAATGATCATTTCAGTATTGCATGGGGAAAGTTTCGTATATTTCTATTTTTTTTCTTATGATGACATTTCTTGTGCAATTTCACTTTGTGTTTTCAAGATAATAAAAATTCAATCCCACAAAAAGTGTGCTGTCTGTAATGGCTCTTTCGTTCCAATGTTTTCAGATTTTATATGTCTTTTTATTGTGAAACGAGTCTTTTCGGATCAAAATGATGCATATATTGTTGGTTTCTGATCATATTTACCAATTTTATGAAATGTTTTCTAAACCAAACAGTTTCAGCATTAACGCATGGCACTACAGAATATAGGATTGGCACTTGTAGGGTTAACTAATAGATGGATTTATTTGCAATGTTAAAAAGGTAGTCAAAACATAATTGAAAAGTACCTATCTAGTAAGTAGGTAGGCTAAAGTTATTCTACTTATTAATTTAATGAATCAATGTTATAACTTAGTTGATATTCGACAATTAATTCAACTCAACTTTCTAGCCTACCCTATTACTGAGTCATGTTTATGACCACTCAAAATGTCTGTTTTATATTGGGAATAACCGCTCAGTATTTTCTCAATTCGTATGTCGCTTCATTGCACAAGACTTTAGTAATCGAATCACGAGATCACCGATGTACGAGGACAGTGAGTAAGTGAGCCGACTGACGCAGTAGCTTAAATAAAAAAGATGTTGAATCAGACAACCAGACAGTCAGACATCTCGGATAGCCTATACAAAATATGACGATTTAAAAATCCTCTGCTGATAGAAAAACATATTTTCAAAGATGACCGAGCGAGTTGGCAATGCGGTTGGGGTCGCATTCAGTGGATGGTGGGTTCAAATCCTACCGTCGGCAACCGTTAGATGATTTTCCGTAGTTGTCCATTTTCACACGAGGGAAATGGTGGTGCTGTACCTTAATTAAGGCTACGGCCGCTTCCTTTCCTCTCGTAGCCATTTCCTATCCCATCGTCGCCATATGATCTATCTGTGTCGGTGCGACGTAAAGTCACTAGCAAAGAAAAGATAAATACTGCAGAACTAAAGTTATATATAGAATTAAATTTTCGATCATTTATGTCTTACACATTTTTTTCCGTACCGGCTGTGATAACACAGATATTCATGAATTTGTATTTTGTTGCCAAGTCCATATCAAGCCAAGCCACGAGAAAATGGGCGAAAAGAATTTAATGAAAATCGGTAGGTATATAGAATCGAGGAATAAGAAACTACAGTCTAAGCTATAAGCAATTATATTCACCCTGGAGGAAATGGTAGTTTAGGGGATAGCGCCTAAAATGTAATTTTTTAAATACGTATGTTAATGATCGTAACGTAAAGTACTAACTTAGGCCTACATAGCAGAAGTTACAGAGAATACAATTTCCGATCATTTATGTTTTATTCACTTTTTCCGTACCGACTATGATACGAATGGTATTTGAGTCGGAAGGAAACTAAATGTGAAGGCCTACAACATCGAAAGCGCAAAACACGGATCAACAATAACATTACATTGACCATTGTTTGTTGTGATGTTCTTTGTCTCTTAAGCTGCCACTCAGCTCCGATAGATGGGATTACTGCTGCGTACTGAGTATAACAGCCGGACTGTATATTGGTGGGAAATAGCTGGGGACTTAGATAACTTTCTTCTTTAGCATGTCATTCCCCTGGTTCATACTTTTTCTGATGCACCTGGTACGTAACATGCCGGTATCATAGTATTCCACCTATTCGATCCCTACACTGACGCTCTGTTTTAAATGAGCAGTGTGCACACTTAAGGCAGAGGCTCACTTAAGTAGGAGTAGTATGACCTGGTCTAGAATTACAATTTAGGCCTATTCCAAATTACAGCACCACAATTCACTAAATAACTCAAAATTCAACCCTGAGAAAAGCCGTTTCTTAAGAAAAGCTTCTTCCTCTTCACTTTTATTAAATTCTACATTCGTTTTATTCCAAATTAGCGGCGAAGCATTGCATGCTGTTGCTGCTGTCTTATCAGTACATACCACACAGATGCAATAGGGAAGGTAATGCCGTGAATCGGATCACTGTATCGATTCAGTAACGTGAATGGAATCAAATAAAACGAATATCCCATCACTAGAATTCAATCCACCAACAATAACATCATTCTCAAACTGCTGCTGTTTAATCTGTTCAAAACGTATACATTCGTCCCTAGTCGGAATTTCCTCCGAAATACGGAAGAATTCGGCCAGCAACAATGGATAACACAGTCCGCGGTCGCATTTTCTGCGTAAGAGACCAGGTATGGACTGGAGAGAGCCTTCACTTTGTCCATATGCCTGCGCTCCGTACATAAAATATTCTCCCCTGCAGGTCCCCTCCCTTGTCAGCCGAATCGGTACTGCTTCGGCCGGGCCTCTTCCAACGCTGCCTCGCCGCAGGTACTGCAGCCGTTTTTCGGAAACACGGCTTGGCCTGACCCAATGTAGGGCCCTTCCATACCCACCCACTGTTCACACTTATGCTTCATTTTGCGTGCTTTATGAGTGCTAATAAGATCTGGAAGATCGAAGATTCAGCATCATGCCGCGTCGGTTACAGAACATAGTAATTTATCTATTTTGTATCTCCACGCTACATGAACTGGGGAAATATTTGGAATGCGGAAGATTCTTTAAACCGTATTACATAGTAGTGAATTTTTAATTTAGTAATCCAGAACAGTCTCTGATTTGATGAACTTGAAAGATAGCTAATGGTTGAATGTTCTTTTCTTTCTCATTTCTTTGAATGTTGCCATCAGTAATGAGGTTCCGATACCCTGTTGTGCGGGCTCCTTACTGAGAACGATAAGTCTCGTTAATGAGGGCGGCTTCTACAGGCTCGTATTAATGGACGCATTCCTCATTTTGAGATGGCAAGATATTATAGATTAATGCTGGTTGAAGAATTTACCTGCCGTACGCACTTAAAAATAAACTGCTTTTCAGTCAGTAGTTTATGTGAATATTTTTTTCATTACAACTAGGGCCCTATTACAGAAGAACCTACGTCGACCCATTATTTGTGTGTATGACATGATACAAATTAAAGTATAGTAATACTCGGTTGGAAATCCGTACTAAATTGGAAACAAGCGGTTACTGCTTATACCATTTGATGATAATCTGGTAGAGTATTGAAGTTACTTCCAATGACAGAGTGTATGTTGTATGTTGGGTATTCAGCCCGAAGGCTGGTTGGATCCTCAACAGGTTCACCATTACCTGTCATAGATGGCCTAGGTGTCACTGAAGAGGCGTACTAGGGAAATGAGGAGTGAAGAAGTTTCCCGTTGCTTTCCCCACTGAGCCAGAAGTTGCTATTGCACATCAGTCTGCCAAGCCCACTGAAATGCGTCCACCAACCGACCCTGTGAGCGACATTTTCACACCATTCATAGCAGGGACTGGCTGCATAAAGAATGGCATTACTAGCGTCACTCATACCTCAGTCACTTTCATATTGTCAAAGCCAAGTATAAGACAGAGACAGGTCAGTGAAAGTAACAATTTTATTCTAGCCCATACCAGCAGACATGGTGCGCTGTAAACACTACATCTTGCCAGCAAAGGCCTAATGACAGAGTAGGAAAGTTAAAATCCAGAATGAGATAGTCCATTCCGGTCCCTTATATAGGTCTACTGATATCTTTCGCAAGCTTCATTGGTTGACTGTTTCATTTGTGTATTCAAGTAATTTCAAACAGCGACAGAAGTTCGAAATGCAAGAAAAAAGTAAAGAAAAAGCACCACGTCGAAAAGCATTTCTCGTATTTGTATGTCTGTAGACAGATATTTCTTAAGCAAATAGAAAATAAGAAACCAAATTTACACAAACTTCTGACTGCAGTACGACATTTCCATGTCATGAAGTTTTATATTTGGCTACAGTTGCTGTGCACCATCCTCGAATACTAAAACACGAATATTTTCGCTACTTCTCATAACAGGATTCTTGAATATAAATACGCTGTGATGATATATATCGTTTTGCGTTTTCTGTGACCTCAAAAATGTTCGGAATATTGTGGGATTAGGTACGTTGTGTTGTAAGGAGTGTGTAGTACTATTGTGAGTGGTATAGAGCACTGTATACACACAAGTAATTCAATCGTTTCTTTACAATACAGCTGATATCGCTGCCTACGGTCTGTGTCGAGTCTGGGGTGAACTGTACCGTTTCAGGTGAAGACTCGTAGTACGAGCTTCAGCTCGTGTTTATGTTCCGTGTACAATGCGTATTTCCCAATTTGACCGTACGAGAAATTGTGGCTTTGATTCAAGTTTGACATTCACAAGCAGCAGTATTACGCGTCGTACGGGTTACCCAAAGTGCGATGTTAGAAATGTAGAAAAGGTACTGTGGGACCAATGATGTGACTGCCAGATCGAGGGAAGGTTGCCCGAGGATGAATAAGCCACGTCATGATCAGTACATCCGCGTAACAGCGCAGAGGAGACCAACTTCGACTGTTCAACAATTACAAGATGACTTCTGAGGGCAACCGGGATCCGTGTATCTGCACAAACTGTACGCAGTCGGCTGCATAGTGCTTATTTAAGTTATTTCGAACCTCTTTTTTTTTTTTTTTTTACGTCGCACCGACACAGATAGGTCTTATGGCGACGTTGGGACAGAAGAGGCCTAGGAAGCGGCCGTGGCCTTAATTAAGGCACAGCCCCAGCATTTGGCTGGTGTGAAAATGGGAAACCACCCATGGTGAGGGTACATGGCACTGTTGATAGTAATTAGTCTGGCGGTTGGAGACGTTAAACCTTGAGAAGACTTTGTTTTTATTCGACAGGATTAGGCTGTGTGCTGACACAGGGTTTCACCCTCTTCTTGCTTCATTGGCGTCACCACTACCACACACCTAGGCGCACAGATCGCCCATTGATGTCAGTTAGAAAGACCTGCATCAGGTCAGGCCGCGTCAGGTATTTAAACCTTTGTTCGGCTAATTCTTATGGCTTGAGTTCTGGGTATTTGTGCCGTCTGCAGCATTAGATAACATTACACCACACTTCGCACTGATCTAGGTTGACAGTATGACGACATTGTTCAAGTGTTGAAAAACTATGAATTAAGATAAATCAATCTGCTAAGCAAAGTCGTGCAGGGGCGTGCCAATCCAACTGATGAGCCCAAATGGCACGTCTGGGCAAAACTGTGCAAACTCACACGGGCTAACCACCCAAAATCTGGTTCTATTCCCGTGATTTTTAAAGGTAAATCAGTTAATTTTGTGTAGAACGTAATCGAATATAGCAACATTTCAATTCTTATATAGCAAAAAGAATTCTGTCTAGATGTCTTAAATCATTATACGTGTGATGAAATTTTCTCCATTGCTGTCGTCTTTGTTTCATTCGATGAACTCCAAGTCTGTTCTTTTACGAATCTGGAATTAAGTAATGGAGATCTCCTGCGCAACAAAAACCTGATTTTACAGGAGAGAGACAAAGCTCGATAGCTGCAGTCGCTTACGTGCAGCCAGTATCCAGTATTCGGGAGATAGTAGGCTCGAACCCCACTGTCGGCAGTCCTGAAGATAGTTTTCTGTGGTTTTCCATTTTCACACCAGGCAAATGCTGGGACTGTACCTTAATTAAGGCCACAGCCGCTTCCTTCCCACTCCTAGCCCTTTCCTATCCCATTGTCGTTATAAGACGTATCTATGTCGGTGTAACGTAAGCCAAATGTAAATTTACAGGTGAGCGAAAAGAAACTGTCCTGCAGTTGCAAATGAAAATTCCAAATTATGAATTCAGTTAATTTTTATACATCGATATGATTAACATTGTTGTTCTTTTAAATATATTCATTTTGCACTAACAAGGTATCTGTAGACATGTGTCATAATATGAGATACTAGACATCTGAGTTGGTTCGTTTTATGTCATTCTCTTGGAACTAATGTTACGTCGTCTCCACAAAACTATCCCGAGGCTTCGTATATTGTCACAACGAAATGATAAAACAATATTGAGGAAAATTGCAGATACGAGGTCTCTGTTCTAGAGCGACAATAAAAATCTTAATCAGACGACGGTAAGATATATATACTGGCTGCTGAAGTACTTCAATGTGACCATATCGGTGCAAGGGACTAGGCTGCTTGAGTCAATGTTAAGAACTGTGCTAAGGGTGGTGCATGTTGCGGTGCTACGTTGTGAACAAGGCCTAAGAATCTCCCGTGGTAGTTGAAGCGGCAGCATTTTTATTTCAAGGTACCTTCCGCACAGCCGAACGCGGTGAAAGAAAATAATTAGACTCGGTATTTACTGCTGTAAACGCTTGCGGTCATGTCCAGGTAACTCATGAAAAAACGAATATCACTGACGGACTGACTTTGACTTTGGTAATCCCCTGTGGGTGACGGTAGTAGAACAACATCCACTGTATCCCCCGCCCGTCGTAAGAGGTGACTAAAAGGGGGGCCAGGGTCTCTCAACTTGATAGCGCGGTTGCGGCCACTGTTCTCCTAGCTGAACCTGGCATTGCTTCCACTCGTGTCAGTCTCCTCGCTTTCATCTTTATCCGACCCCGGTGGTACTAAGTTTACGTGGCCTAGGCAGTCTTTCATATTCATGCCCTTCATGGCCCTTGCCATACCTTCATTTCTGAAGTGTCGACCTCTTCCGGTTTTCCCTCTGATTAGTGTTAAAAGAGGATGGTTTCCCAGTTGTACTTCCTCTTCAAACAATAATCACTAGCACCACCTCGACTTGATTTCTGGTACTAATGACGTGGAGAATGGAAAGTTTTCCTTGGAAGTAAACCTTAAAAATAAAACTGGGAGCATTTGGTACCTGCGGGGTCGTTTTGCGTGCTCTTAAACATGATAAAATTAGCGATAATAAATACAAAGCATTCTTTATATACTTCAGAGTACTGTTACCGTCTTACTTTTGTGAACTTCTCTCTGGCAATGGCGTAAGGACGAACGCACCACTCGATCACTTTCCTCATATTTAGTTATACAGAATTCGACTTCTAAGAAATCATCTCGATAATACCATGCAGAGAGTTCAACGGACTGCACCTTGTTCTGTGGTTTTGACAGTACGGAACTAGTTTTTAATCACCACGCGAGCTAGTCTTTCCAATAGATCTACCGCTAAACTGAAGTTCTTTCTTCTCTTATCCGATCCGATTATGGTAGGTAATTTATGTTTTAGATTCTCCGGGGAGAATACTTCTTTTTACAGTCTACAGTTATTTTTATTATTCAATATCTCCAACTTTCCAGGGAGGATGCTTGTAA
The DNA here is from genome assembly GCF_040414725.1 of Anabrus simplex. Classification (NCBI taxonomy): domain Eukaryota; kingdom Metazoa; phylum Arthropoda; class Insecta; order Orthoptera; family Tettigoniidae; genus Anabrus; species Anabrus simplex. The sequence continues at coordinate 949,636,493 of NC_090265.1, read as the reverse complement.
TCGGATCTTCCGCGAACTTGTAGAATATAGCGTTTGGCAAAGGGTAATCTCACCGCGCCACGATATTCATTTTAATTTGCCTGTCGTAGCTTATCTGTTCGCTGATCCTCTTACAAGGACATAACTTGTAGCAATCCCTCGTATCTCAACTGTAGACGTGCCACTGTCCTGAGTTATACATTTGTATTTCAGGTGCTATATAAAATAAGATTTCTCCATAGAACTACTGTATATGTATGTAGTAAAAGTACTTAGACGTTAACGTGGCTGCATGCTACTACTGAGACCACATAATCGAACCGCGTTATTTATTGGATGAAGCCACAAGTGAAGAAATTATTTGAAGACATTAAAACAGCTGTAATCGCTTTTTGAGGGAGGGTACTTATCGAGCAAATGTAGCTCGCAATTTCAAGGTATCTTTACAAATAATTTAAGTGTGTGGAATACACTGTTTAAGAAGAGGGGTACTGTTTGCAATACATCAGGGTTTAGACGAGCTAGAAACACTTCCAGAGGGACAGATAATCTCATCAGAAGGAAGTCTGTGGTAAATCCACATCGTACTGCTTTTGACATACGTGATGATCTATGGGCAAATTATAGTGTAAAATTGTATATCTCCACAGTAACAAAGGCGCCTGAAAGATGTTAATTTATATGGTCGGCGACCAAGAAGCCTCTCATACAGGGTGAATCAGAACTGTACCGACAAAAATATTACGGATGCTTTTCGTGTTATGTTAAGAATGATGGTGCAGTCGGATTGGCGGAGACAATTTTTTTCTTCCGAGTGCGCGATTCAAATTGACGAACTCACCATATTTGCTATGCCAGAGCACAAGCCGCTGCCGTACTTCAGGAAAGAAGGGGAGGTAGGGAATGTATGACGGAGACTTGTGCGTATGCACAAGTGTCCTCGTTCGACTCGCACAGGATTGTCCTTGTCTCTTACAGACAATATCCACAGTTCGTTTATTATACAGCCGTAACTGCACACACAGTACAAGAACACACTGTAATTAAGGCGCACTTTCAGTCGAGGAATGCACCAGATCGTTTCTCCTCTCATCTGTTGATCGCAGTAACGTTCTTTATTATTTAACATGCTCGAAGATGCAACGCTATCGTCCCACGATTGTGTATTCTTCCGCTCACAACATTGTAAATAGAATGAAATACTGAACGAAGGAAACAGTACGCCCAATGGTTTGATTATAGTCGATGATCAATATATACACCCCACCCCCCTCCTACTTCGATGCACAGTTCATAACGGTGTAGTAGTTATCTTTGGACTCCGTTCAGGACTTGAGGTGTGTCGCGAATGAACTGGAAAGCTGCCCGTATTCTTAGTACAAGTTCGTCTTCTCTTTCTAAGGGTTCGCATAGTAGTGAATTTGTGCAGAACAAACTGTACACTGCCTGCTGGGTCTGGGAAGCGGCTATGTGAAACGAAAGGATAACTTGCGCATTCGCAACGAGCATTACCTTTGTCTCCCACGTCCCTTCCGTTCCCTTGTCTGACGCACAGCAGCAGGCAGTGGCTAACTCTCTGGCGTAGCAAATACGTCAAGTTCAACAGTTTGAATCGCGCGCCCGGAAGTAACGAATTAAACTAATTTTGTCGAAAAGAAAATTTTCTCCGTCAATGAGATTCCACCATCGTTTTCAACATTACACGAAGAGCATCATAATTTTTTGGTATAATTCTGATACTCCCTGTAAAAATAAACAGGACGGCCTGACACAGCATTGCTTAAAAGTACACACACCGGACTTCCGCGAACTGGTCTAAAATTATCTGGAGCGACGAGAGTAAATTAAGTTTACTTTTTTTCGGATGGAATTCATTATGGTCGAAGTCCACCAAATGAACGAAACAAATGTGCGACATGAGGTTTCTACTGGGAAATATGGTAAGGGCACTATTCTGGAATGAGGATGTTTTTCTCGCCATGGAGCAGGTCCTTTGGTATGTGTCGATGGGGCGATGGGTCGCTTTCAATTTTGGGATATATTGAAAGAGCATATGTTTTCGCATTCCAGAAGGACCCCTCTTGGAAAAAGGCCTTTCTGGAAAATGGATTTTCCAAAATGACGGTGGCTTCAAACATACGCCACAGCATGTAAAGGATCACCTTAAGAAAGCAAAGGTTCAAGTTCTTGACTGGTCTAGTCAAAGTCCGGAATTAAATACCATAGAGCACATGCGGGCGGAACTAGACAAACGTGTCAGGTGCCACAATTACACAGGTTTTTTTCGTTTGAATTTTTGTGTGATGTAGGGAGACTACTGTATATTTACTGACTTTATGAAGAACTTGTTTGCATCCGGGAGATACTGGGTTCGAACCCCACTTTCGGCGGCGCTGAAGATGTTTTTCCTTGGTTTCCCATTTTCACGCCAGGCAAATGCTTAGGCTATACCTTACTTAAAGCTACGACCGCATTCTTGTCACTCCTAGCCCTTTTCTAACCCATTGTCGCCATAAGACCTATATGTGTCGGTGCGACGTAAAGCAACTTGTAAAAAGATAAAAAATATTCTATACGGCTTATAAAGCTGAAAATCTGATTGATGGCGACTGTAGCAGCATGGGTGTTCCTCAGTAACCTCTAGAAATACTCATTTTTCCTTTTACCTCATACGAAACATTATTGGAAGTTAATTATAATCATCGTGTTAAACGGGCAGTGAAGATGAGCATGGTATTATTATCTGTTCCCGTTTCCGCTGAACAACGGAGAAAAAATACCGTTAGGAATGGAAAGTGGTGGCGAGTTATTTTTTTACATTTAGAATAAAAGGGATTTGTACAGAATATTTTCGTGTGTGTTCTATAATGGATGTGAATGTTAATTCGAATTATATATCATTAATAAGTCAACACTGGCTTGTTGGGTCACAAATTGCAGTGTATGTTCGAATTTACGTCGTGCTTAACTAGTATTGACGCATTTCATCAGTACTGAAGTTATTATTAGGACATTCCTCTACAATTCATATGCAATTTCCTCCTCGTTGCCCCTTCAGCCCCAGGATCGAGTGTTGCGTGTTACGTGGGTAACAACGGAAATGCCTTAAAATGCCGAGCTAAATCTCTTGTGGAGGGATGCAAATTGTGCTGGATTGGTGGGTTAGTCTATCGACTATTGCAAACGCTCATTTTGTCATGGTATTAGTAGAGTAACGCAAAATGAGCTGGGGTATTACCACATGCCGTGCGTTAATGTCAGGCCTTTAATTTTTAAGCGTGTTTGCCTGCATGATTGAGTTCTCTACGAGGTCATATCTGCAGTAAGCATTAAATCAACACGTCGCATTTACGTTCACTTTACATCAGATACGGTATGTTCTTTGTGGTGAGAAAGTTATGTCAATACGGTCAGTAAACTTTAGATTTCTGATCATAGAGTCTAAGTCAGAGTATTATTGTTGTAAAATCATTGGTACTAAGTTATTTGTAGCCTCAGTTTTATATTGAACTATCAACCTCTGCGATAAGTGGGACTGCTGCTAAAATAAAGAGGATGAAACTTTGTAGTTAATGTTCCATAATGCTTCCAGTTTTTCATAGCAAGAAGCGTGAATATAATTCGGTCTTCTGATTTTCATTCCCTATTACTTTACTCATTTGTAATTAATTCCATGAAATGTTGTGATCTAGAAATGATTGAAATAACTGGTACTGGCGGGGGGGGGGTGTTATGCAGCAAGTTTCACTATGCTGGACATTAAAATAATAGAGGCGTTATTTCTATCGGGATGGATCAATTTTTATACGACTTGTCAGGAACAGTCTGTAGTGTAATTTTCAGTCGTAGAGGATAGAGCGGTGTATTAGTATTCCAAAAAGTCCAAAATCACTTACGTGGAACGTCAAGAGGGCTTATCGCGAGCGTTTCGAAGTAAAGGCGGCCGAGTATCGTGAGGTGAGTTCCGCACTACCAGACCCCCAGCCGAGTGCACCTACTGAACCAGTGGTGGAAAATGATTAAGAACTCATGAATTTGGACAATGATCACCCTGGTCTTGATCGACTTTGTCTTCAAGGTGTGTAAATTTACTCAGAATTAAGAAATAAAATATCGACAATAAAATCTTGCGGTGCTGACCTCTACGAAGTCCCGAACGTGAGTATGATCGGGGAATGTTTGGATTTCAAGTATCTCTCTGCAGTTGTATTTAGGACGGCAAACTATGCGTAGTCTCAATTAATAAATGCTGTACATAGATATGCGAACATTATGAAACAAGAGTGGATAGCGCCTAAGTTCAACTGGACAAGTTTATTGTGCGTTCTAATTGCTCCAAGCAGAACGGTTATATTCTTATCAGATGCCACGATATGTCTGACAAAGTAATGCGGGTGGAAATCGGTTAAATACATCACGATTATGGGTCCAACCATTAGCTCTTGTTTAACAGTGGTGCTGTTGAAGCCGTCAAGTGTCAGATTGTAATACAACAGTGCAATCAATTTCGTGAGTTTGGTGGCAAATGAGAGAGTAGTGTGTCTTTTAGTGAAGTGGCACGGTCGGTGAGGGGCCGTATTTATGTTGTGCAGAGTACATCATACAAGGAATGATTCGAAGGACTTGCCACACAGAAAGAACGTTCTTTGTAGTCTGAACCTGACAAACACTAAAGGGATGGCCAGTGTTTCTGAATGACCATTCTTCATTTTCTACCTTAATACAGCATTGGTGAATAGTATCATGCTGTCCTGTGTCTTATGCAACATTCTCTAGTTACAATTCCATGCTTTTCGCCCTCTTCAACGGCTACCGTCGACAGACGATCATAATAAATCATTGACCTCAGTACCCTGCAGTGGTGCATCGAATGGTATGCCTGGAGAGAAGAGTTTTTCAAAGAATCGGATTTCTGTTTGGCTTGGTATATGTTTATCAAACGATAACGTGGCGACTGGCGTCATCAGAAGTGTATTGGCACATTATGGTCTTGTTTTATTAACGAGGATAGCTAATCACAGTGGAAGTAGTCGTGACTCTCGCGTTTGCGTAGTTCCGTTAAGGTGGATTAACTCATGCCTGGCATTTTTTGTTTCAAAGGCACGCCGGTTGTTTAATCTCAAACCGTCATTATATTCTCCACGTGGAGGCCATATACAGAGAGGCAGTGGGTCCATTCTAGGACTTGGCATAGCAGTTCGGTTCGGGCTGCGCCTGTGAGCAAGACGTCATGTACGTAAAGGACGATTAAGGAACACTCCTTTGTAGGTCCCTAGTGATGGTGCTCATGAAAAGGACGAAGAGCAATGGTGACAAAACTGAGCCTTGATGGTCTCTTTCACAAGGAAACTTTGCGACTCCACAGAATACTCTGTCTACATAAAACATCCTGGCACTGTTGGTGAACAGTTCAGGAACGTCATGATAGCGAAGGGCATACCGTATCAGTTGATGAGGAACACGGTCGGAAGCCTTCTCTAGATCGCGGAAGGTGATGTGGAGCGGCTGACATTTTTTCTCAGTGCTTCTCCATTATCATTCGTGTAGCGAAGATACCGTCAGTTGTTCCAGTTTCCTTGAAGCCGCCCTGGTTGATGCCATGTTGATGATCTCGTGCTGGTGTCGATCGATACTTCTTTCGAAGATAGTTAATGTATGTGACGAAAGACGGATTTCGTGGTAATCTTGAAGATTGGGACTGTGATACAGTCCAGTTCACGGAGATACGGCCGATTGCAGCACCTTGTAATTTCTGACCTTCTAAAAGTCGCCTGGTACAGTAGGTTGCTTGGTCCCGAGGCTTTTTGATTTTTCATGCGTTTGATAACAAATTTCACCTCCTCCCCTGTGATGCGTGGGATGGGCCCAGGCGTTGAAAACCTTCTAGAATCGGTGCGTGAATTTAATGTTAGAAATCTTGTCAAAATGCTGCCGACATCGAATAAGGATGTAATCTCAATCGTACGAGAATGCATATACTGTAGAATATTTTTATGACCTGCACTGATCTAGTTCGAGATTCAGCAAAGTAGTAGATTCCTTTCTCGCCCTCTTTGGATCCTAGTTTCCTGTAGATGTTGTAATGAACTCTAGCGTCAGCACCAGCTTGTCCCCTCGTTTTGCTGTAACTTATTTCTCTCTGTTCTCGTTGGGCTTTTGTATTAGCCAGTTTTTGTACACATTCTTATTTTTTGAACCTGAACCGCCTACCGCTAGGTTTATCGACGCGGCGCGGTGGTGGCCTGGTTTTGTCATGCGCAGGGATGCGTTAGTTCGGCACGAAGTGAAGTCAATGTTTTGTCAGTAGAGTCTTGGTTTGCGGAAGGAAACATTACGTTTCTGACTAGTCGTCTCCGTTGCCACCTTTCTAACATGAGTGGTTTGTGCTGAGGGAAACACAGAGTGATGGTAGAACCTTGACATCAGGGGCTTGTTCGGAAATCGCAGATTAGCACAAAGGTAAAATAAATCTGACTGCTATTGTTGCCATTGGTATAGGTGATAAAGTGACTTGTGCGCTTCTTGAAGAATGTGTTGATGACCAGGTTGTTGGTTTCAGCGGAGTTCAGGATACGCAGTCCGTCACCGTTTCGGGCACCGTAGCCATTGCCTCCATGGAAGTGGTAGCTATCGTTAGTACGTCCGACATTTCCATATACGTCGCCGCAAATAATAATTAGCTCTTCGTGGGAGCACCTGGAGACATGGTCTTAGAATTGCTGTCAAAACAGTTCCTTCTCGTCACTACTGCAACCTATCAGTGGCGCATAATAAGATAAATCGCGTAGCCGGCGATTTGGAGTATCAATTACTACAGACATGAAGTGGCCTGAGTAGAAATGGACCTCAGGAATATGATCCCGTAAGTTTTCGCAAATGATGACAGTGACTCCATTCCTATGGATTGTTCTATGACAGATTAGTTTGTACCTGTTTCCAGTGTAGCGAGATTTTTGACGTTTCCTTCTTGTTTCTCGTACACAACCATTGTCTTCATTTCGTTGTGTGGACATCCCGGCAAGTTTGCGGTCACAACCTGTTAGAGCTCCAATATTGAGTGAGGCAACACTTAATGATGTACTGCGTTTATTTTATTTTTAATTACACGAATAACCCGTAAACCTGATAGCTTGCGCCCTTATAATCGGGAGTTTACTATATTTCTTTATTTCCTAAAATGTCGCTTCTCTTCAGCCAGCCCTCTATTTCGAGTTATCAGCCTAATAGTGCGTGCATGTAATGCATCCATGATATCCCCTGCCTCTCATAAGGGGCAACTAAAATGGACAACTCTCTAGGGGCTTGAGAGCGTGGAATGGTGATTTGTGTGTCCCTAGCTTTGTATCGCTTCCTTCTAACTAGTGCCAGGCTCCTAACTTTAATTGTTCTATCCGGCCTCATTTAGTCATTTCTTATTCTCTTCCGACCCTGACGATATTAGGTTTGCTAGGCCTTGGGAGACTAAATTTTACGACCTTTGTAATCCTCCCCTTGTGTTTACTCATAACATTTTTGAAGGGTAGAATTTCTTCCATTTTCTTCCCTCTGATTTGTTATGAAAAACAGAGGTTATTGACCGGCAAAAAATGCGGAACACTCCCGTATTGTAGACAAAATTTAATATTACTCCATGCGTAACGTTTTAAAATTCAAATATTGTCCCATTACCAATAATGTGGCAAGTGTATTAAATTAATTAGCCCATTTGAAAAATTTAGCGCAAGTCTTGAGAAACATTGTTGATCATGACAATCACAACAGTGTACCAACACGAATTTGGAAATGTCGAACTCTGGAGCTCTGCGCTGTAGTCTGGTAGTTCATTTGTCCACTTGTTTGCATCATGTTTCCATATCGTAGGTAACGGGTACTACCTTCTCTTGACGCAGTTAACAGCGATAATTGGATCAGATATGTACAGAATGTAATCTCGAATGTTATCTTGTGGTATGAGCTTCCATTCTGCCTGGAGTGCAGCCCGAAGGTGAGCCAGTGTGTCAGAACAACTCATAGCATGTCTCTCAAGCATATTCCAGACATGCTCTATCGGGTTTAGGTCAGGACTATAAGCAGGCCACACGATGCGCTCAATCCAGATTTCGTCTAATTACTTACGTACCTAAATGGCAGTGTGTGGGTGATTGTTGTCACGCATCAGAATAAAGATCTCGTCGATGACAGGTGCAAAAGTTGATCTATTCAAATCTCGATGTATCGGTGAGCTGTCAGACTTCCATTCTCGACGAACACAAGTCCCATTCATGCATCTGATAATCCCAGCCAATTCCATGACATCCTTGCAGAGAAAGAGCTGACTAAATAACGTCCTCCGGGTTTTCTCCAAACTCTCCCTCCCCTTCTATCATGCTTCATCCGTAAACAGAACTGAGCTCCACTGCTCCATAGTCCAGTTTCGATGGACATTGGCGAACTGCATCCGAGAGGCACGGTACTCACGTGTAAGCAAAGGTCCAGTGGGAGGTCTCATGTACCGTAAATTCACTACATACCACCTCCTTATTTCGGTTTTCCACTTATGTTCCTGCCCCGTACTTGCTACAAACGATCCTGCCCTCAACAACATTTGTATATCGATCACGAAGAACTTGCATTACGAGAAAGCGATCGTCGCCCTCATTAGTGCTTCTCCACGCCCAGAACCGGGTCTCCTGGTGTAGATAGAGTCCTTTCTGTACCTTTTAACAGTTTTTCACACGTTACGACTAGACATGCCTTTAACGTCTGCCACATAGCATATACTGCGCCCATCCACTACTAATGCCACGGCCCATGTTGCCTTTTCAGGAGAATGAACCATTATGACCTAACTTATTATAGTCGTCTGACGATAAGTCGCGTGGATGCAGGGTAGGAGGTACCTGTTACTCGTGCCGTACCTACAAGCTGCCGCAAGTTACCTTCAGACGCATAGAGTAGGAACGAGACTATTGTAGACAAGTATGAATGTCCACAGAAGTATGCGGCGTGAGAATTCACAGCAATAAACCGTAACACGAATGTTCACCGGAATGATAATTCCACCGACCGGTAGGTAAACCGTGTGGCCTTGTCCACGGAGACTGCAGGCGTGCGGTATTCCACTCCAGTCGATTAAGTCAGCGCTGTAGAATGAATGTACACTGACAGCAAATGTCATGGGATAGCGGAACACTGATGCGCAGGTGTGTTGTCTGCGCACCAAACGCCCCCTGTGCCAGCGGCAGTTTTATAGGGGAGCTTGTGAGCAGTGACTGTGCATGTGACAGGTGTAACATGGAACGTCGTCGTGAGCTGACACCGTTCGAACGGGGTATGGTGGTCGGTGCCCGACAGATGGGAAGTGCGATTACGGAAGTGGTGCGGGAATTCGGCTTCACACGATCAACCGAGTCCAGGGTATATCATGAATGGTTTAATGCGGGTGTCACCGTCCACAACAAACGAACGACCGGGCGTCCAGCCACCCTCGATGACCGTGACCAGCGACATCTTAGACGGATTGTCAATAGTGACAGACGGGCAACCGTGTAACAAATCGCTGCTCAATTCAACACAGGCCGTGCTAGACACGTCTCCCAGTGGACAATCCGTAGGAACCTGGGTTCTAGGGAATGGGAGCCGGCGCCGCACGCGGGTGCCACTGTTAACCCAACGTCATCGGGCACAACGACGAGCATTTGTCGCCAGTCACTAGGGATGGACACTGGAACAATGGCGTAACGTGATATGGTCGGACGAATCACGATTTCAACTGCACCATGCCGATTGTATGCATCGTGTATGGCGCAGACCACATGAAGCGATGGATCCCGCCTGCCTCGAAGGTGTGGTCCAGGGTGCTGGTATCTCTATTATGGTCTGCGGTGCATTTTCCTGGTATGGAATGAGTCCCCTAGTTGTTCTGGAAGAGACTTTGAATGGTACGCGGTATGTTGAGCTGCTCGGAGACCATCTCCACCCATTTTTGGCCTTCCAGCGCCCAGACGGCTCTGCGGTGTCTCAAGATGAAAACGCGTCGCCACATCGCCCGGGAATGGTTCCAGGAACATGCAGCGGAGGTCCAACGACTGCCATGGCCACCCAGGAGCCCCGATATGAACCCTATTGAGCATATCTGGGATGTCCTGGAACGCAGGCTACGTACCATGGATCCTGCACCTACGAACAGACCAGCATTGGCGGCCGCTCTGCCAACGATTTGGTGTCAGCTGTGTCCAGAGGACTACCAGGGACTTGTCGACTCACTTCCACGGCGTCTCACTGCAGTTCGCAGTGCCAGAGGAGGCCCCACACGCTATTAGGTGACTATCCCATGGCATTTGCTAAGTCAGTGTATACATGCCTATCGCACTGTACTATTTCAACAATAAGAAACAGCGGCGACCTAGAAGGTACTGCGTGCATCCTATGTTGCCAGACAGATTAACATTTGGTGCATTTAGCACATTGCTTGAAAAATTACAACAGGACGACGCAAAGCATGTTAAATTTGTTAGTGTCAACAACAAGAAAACATTTGACAAGTTAGTAAAATTTTTGTTCATCCATTTGAAATATGAAGACACCAGAATGCGGAACTCTTTATTTCTTCTTCTGAAATAACACTAGTTGTGACACTAAGGTATGTACACATTCACATTATTTATCTTCGTGAAAATGAACACTTTAAACGAAGAAACTCTGTAAAACAAGTGAAACGAACAATAAATAATTCCTTTTATCTAACTTAGCACGTAATGAAAATTTCCCTTTTTATTCAGTAAACTCAAAAACCAATTTTAATATCCAGTATTGATGTCAACTAATAAAATCTAGTAACACAAATGACAAGTAGGCTACCTCAAATTAATGTTATGTTATTAAAGTAGAAACCAAAAGTAAAATGTTTTATCATTTTTTCGCATGCGCATTCTCAAAGATGAAAACCACTTCATCGTTTTTGATTCGTTTAAAGAACCTATAGTCTCTGAAACATGAGATGAAGTGGACGCAGGACTAGTATTAGATTCAAAACATATATTACGTATATCTTCGCTCGATGCAGCAGTTCTACTAATTGAGGTTTCTGAATGATCGAAAGGTTGGCCACGCTATTGATTAATCCATGTTGTCTGGTACTATGATGGACCTCCGGCAGTTTGGTATCCAAATGTGGATGATGTTGGTTTAACGAAACTTCAGAGGATTGTAGATGCATTCCATTATTTCCAAGTTTTGATGCGATACCTTTAATCAACTTCATGACTTCGTATTGAAAGTCGACGAGATCTTCGTCTCTAAATTTGACTGCAGTTGATGCAGTTCCCTTAAAAAAGGACATACTTCTGCTTTGTTCCCGTTCAAGTGAAGCGTCAGTGATATTCATCTCTTTTTGTCCAATTTAGTTTTATCTCCCTTGTTTTTCACAAAAGAATTTAAGATTATAAAAATATATACCTATATTGTTTTACTCTTTATCTCTTTATCGAAAAATTCTTCCAGAGGTGAAGAGTGAACATAATTCCTTCCAACCTTGCAAATTTAGCCGTCTGTCTTTGTACTCTTCAACTGCCTTGTCCCAAAGGACTGGTCTTTTGTCAACAAGCGTAATTAATAGTTCATTACCAATATTCAAGTCTGCACTCATTATCAAAAGAATATCACAGATACTCCGTAAAACTTGTACGCTAAATCAAACTAATATTGCAGATACTCCGTGAAACTTGCACTCGATCTCGCTACCAAGTGATGGCCAATGGCGAATTCGCCGGCTCGTAGACACGTGCTTGTGCCATTGCATGTCGCACTGATAACACGGTGTACCGTCCAGCTGCCGTCTCCACAGTGGGGATCTGGTTCTGCATTTGGCGGTCAAAACGGTGGATTTGCCGTGACTGCTAGTGGACAAACTGCCATATATAACAATGTCTCAGTGTTGGTCCGGTAAATCTGCCAGACAGGCGGACGGCGAACAAGAGGTTTAAGATAACGTTTTGTGGTTATTCTTGTCCAAAAGCGGGAAACGACAATATTGGTGTTGCGATTGTTACAGCAACAATGTTTCTCAGTTATTGCGTTGAAACTTTTCAAATGGGCTATAAAATTTAAGCCTACATATCCATATTGCTCTAATATTGCGAAGCCTATGTTGCGAAATGAGGTGCTTTCGTGAAGTTTCAAAGTGGTAATGCAGTTTTGCCTTAGTTGCACATTTACTGTATGTACCGGTACTGCATAATGGTGGGCATTGATTCATACAAGACATGAATCAGATCAACATTAAATTTTTCCTGAAATGCGTAGTATTTTTTTATTTTTTTCGGCGAGTGTTAGTTGTGCCTCCCATTGAAACAGTTACATCCATCCCTCCATCTCCACTTGTGCCTTATATTCCACAATTGAACGCTTTCCCATTTCTGCATTTGGAATGAATTATTTGTGACAGTAAGGAACTAGTCCGAAGTGGCCTTTATATTGCGAGTTGTGGATGATGTGAAATCTTCTGCTTGTGAAGCTTATAACTGTGCACGACTTTTGTTGTAGTCATGAGTATGCAGTTTTCACTATCGATCTTTACCCTCGTATTAATAAATAATGTGCGTGAAATAGCGAGGACTGTGCGTATTACTAGAGCTTTCACCGCGGCATTGTCTTCTCTCTCTCTTGCTCATGTTAATAGTAGTAATACCTGGTTTATCTTAAAATAGCGGGGTGCTCCACTCGTAAATCATTGACACTGCTGTAACAATGAGTCCTTTTGTTCTAAAGCTGGCGGAATTAATGTACTCTCTGAATTTTGGCGACTCCGTGAGTTATAGATGAGATAGTGACGACCATCAAAAGGGGGTGTCAACGTTTTTTTGTTGTTTTTTAGGGAGATTTTGGTTGGGCTTCGTAATAACGCCATTTGCATATCAGAGAAGAGAATAATGTAAAAATATGGGGAAGGAGACCTGGGCCTTATTGTAGAACTCATTATGTTATAATTAGTGCGAATGTTAAGCATAATTAATTAGACATATTTTCACTTTTAAATCTTATAATGAGCTCCCGTCAAATACAATGTGTCGTCCTGTGAGTGGAGGCTGTAGAATACAACCACGGTATCCCTACCTGCCGTACGAAGTGACTTAAAACTCGCCAGTGGTCGCTAGGATGAAAGTAACGCGAGTGGTCATGCGTTGAGCAAAATGCTCACGATATGATATGATGTGTTTACATAATAAATGCCAACCGATTCCAAGCGTAAATGTATTAACACATCAAATGAACTTAAGAATAAATCTCAAATGGTTATAACAGTATCTGGAAAAATCATTTCCCATATTTCTAAAATAGTGTGTGTCTCTCACAATGCCCTTTACAGGCAAGGAGAATGAGTCACTATATTTTCAGCACAGGTACGTGAGCGTGGGTTTCTTCTTGGTGGATGTCTGCCCCACTTTATCACTTTATCTTTCACTATATTAACATTGTCACTAAACATGACATTCTTATTTACCTCCAACATATGTTGTTCGCCAGCTATAGATTTTTCTCCAGATACAGTACCATCAGCACGTTCTTCTGGCTCTGACTGTTCAGTATCCGTAGTATGTTCTCTGTGTTCACTTTGACAGTCTGAGTGCCTGTTTTCGCCCTCGACTTGATCACTAGGAATTTCATCAAACCAAGCTAAATGTTACGACTTGAAGCCATCGTCACGCACTAATTACACAACACATGAACACAATAAGTTGCAAAGAACTGTTTCAACTATGAAACAACAGCGAAACTATTACACACACAGAAATTAGCGCAAACGTGACTGGTCGTTCGTGAAGCAAATTGCTCACCTTTGACGGTCGCTGATAATTCCACCCTCCCTGTTCCTTCTCAAGGTCACAGATGTGCGTTCATATAGCAACCACTGCACTGGCGGGTTTTAAACGTGGACTCCAAAGGCTCTCAGTCTGGGAGCGTGGATTGGTGACCGTGGGCCTTAGCTGAGTCTGGCATTGCTTCAACTTGTGCCAGCTTCTTCACTTTCATCTTCCCTGTTCGACCGCCCTTGGTCAACACTTGTTCTGTGCCAGCTCCGACGGTAAAACCCTGTACTGCATAGTGTTGCCACGAGACAACATATCACTTTTCACGTATGTATGTGAGATACAGGTTGTGGACAGAGGTAGTTTTACGGCACATCTTAAACTGTACAACCAGTCGAACACACATACCAGTGACGCGCTTTTTTAACATTTGTTTATAGGTAACTACTTAATTTCACATTCAATGCTAAGGAACTTTCTGTCCACCTTGTACGTGCATGAAAAGTGACACCAATATTACACAACGTGTATTTGTAACAACATCTTAAACAGAATAAAAACGGCCCTACAACCGAAAGTACTCATTCCACCCTGTTAACATCCACGCGTACCAACCACCGTTTTTATTCCGTGGGCTCTCCCCATCCAGTTACCACAGGCTTCAGGAGTACCTCTGGCTCAACTTCAAAGACATTACCGACCTACAGTCGTGCAAGTATACTTCCGCCTTACAATACGTACCTTGGCCAGTAGTCAGCAATGATCGATTTTTGAATGTTCAAAGCTTAGCTTCTTTTTCCTTTGTTACGAGCAAGTGCATGAGAGTCCCAGGACGAAAACTATGCCCACCGGGCGAGTTAGCCGTGCGGTTAGGGGCGCCCAGCTGTGAGCTCGTATCCGGGAGATAGTGGGTTCGAACCCCACTGTCGGCAGCCCTGAAGATGGTTTTCCGTGGTTTCCTATTTTCACACCAGGCAGATGCCACGGTCGCTTCCTTCCCATTTCTACGGCTTTCCTGTCCCATCGTCGCCATAAGACATATTTGTGCCGGTGCGACGTAAAGCAAATGGCAAGAAAGAAAAAACTATGCCCTCTTACTCATTTGTGTCCAAGAAATATCCGACGAGTCGGAAAATTTCCATTGTACTGCACTGGCGGGGGATAAAGGGATCTGTCGTGGAGGCGGTATTTGTTCCCATGTCAGAAGAAACCGCACTCATCGCTAATAATTTTGAAATTCAAATGGCACTACTAAATTTAGTGTCTGAAGAGAGGGTGGGGGGGTGGGGGGGAAGCTAACCTTCGTAACAAACGGGCCTTTTTGGAGATTTAATTTTATTATTATTATTATTATTATTATTATTATTATTATTATTATTATTATTATTATTATTATTATTGAGAGTGTCTCTTGGATTTGGAATAGGCGGAAATGGGAAGTTAACCAGTTAAACAAGGTGATATATTAGCCAAGGGCCGCGGTGTTTGAAAAGAGTGTTCGACTTCTCGGTCTTTACAACCCGTTTAAGAGTAGGATGCCTCGGTCGTTAATTTGACTGAGGAGGATTCTAGATTTGGTCATCTTTACTGTTTTGTTTACCTGAGATCTAATGAGTATGGTTCGTATCTTTTTATTAGATATCAGTAACGGGGCTCTTGTCATCATTCATAATGTTTTGTTATCAAAAAGTTATAATTTGGAAACCGGAGCCGTACGGCAGGATGGGCCTGATATATTCTAAATAAATGTTTCTCTTAATATTTAAAGTGACACACACACACACACACACACACACATATATATATAATAAGAGTTTTGTCTGTACATTGCTCAGAATTGAAAAAAAAAAAAAGAATGGTATTTCTGTATCGGTCGTGTGCATAGTAATAAGGAAATGCCCTTGTTTACTTTTCCGTATTGTCTGTCTCTATGTATGTATGTATGTATGTATGTATGTATGTATGTGCACGCATCACGAGAAAACGGCTGAAGTGAATGTAATGAAAATAGGTATGTAAAGTCGGGGAATAAGCCACTACAATCTAGGCTATAAATCATTTTATTCTCGCTGAGAGAAATGGTAGTTTCGGGGAAGGCCTACAATTTAATTCTCATATAATTGTTATTAGTGGTCCTATCGATAAATACCGCATAACTAAAGTTATATAAAATTACATTTCTGATCATTTATGTCTTATACATTTTTACCGTACCGGCTATGATAAGAGATATTCATGAAATTTTATTTTTGTTGCTAAGTCTGTATTAGCGCCGAGCCATGACAAAATGGGTAAACAGAACTGAATGAAAATCGGTATATAGAGTCGGGAAATAAGAAACTACAGTCTAAGCCATAAATAATATTGTATTCATCCTGAATGAAATGGTAGTTTAGGTGAAGGAAGTTTGAGAATAATACTACAATACATCTTCTCTTTTCTAGGATGACTTTCCATATAGGCACTGCTTGAAGTACAACATATATTTACGGATTAGTGTTCTCCCCTTGGGATAAAGCTGAGGCTTTCACGGATTCAATTGAGAGTCAATGTGTAACTCACGATATTTCTGACTATGACGAACTGTAATTTTAGTTACGACTTAAAATATTGACGAATTATAAGATCAGAATTCGAAACCTACTCTTAATATTATGGTACATATATTATGGTTCGTAGGTGTTGGAGGTTGTTGGGAGCTTTAAGCAGTGGCAGCTTCAGGTGGTTCGCTTATCTTCATATTCCGTGTTAAAGTTCATGAAAACCTGGGAACTATAACTGTTTGTAGTATATGCTACCGGATATCACAAGACTGTGGGGGATGAGCCATCTAATGAAAACTGTGGAAAGCGCCCGGAGCTATTGTTGGCTCGAGTTCAGCCGCAACAGAAACCATCGTCCGACGGACAGCGCTTGCACTTGCGATCAACTTGGAGGTAAAGGGTGCTAGCCACTCATCCCGCTTGAGAGGCCAGGGTCATATTACTGAAGAATGGTGGCGAGATGAAAGCCAGCAGAAAGTTAAAAGCACCCACTTCGCTAGACTACTCCAGGCTACAGTGTAGTGTAGTGCATTATATGCGGCACCCGGTAACGACATATCCTACGAGGAAGAAAGATGCACTCCTCTTTAACATACTAGTCTCCAGAGTTACGACCGACATGACTGAGATGTCGTGGCCCTTTAAGACTAGCACTGATGGTTCCGGCCCCAGCATTCCATTCTTAAGAGCTCCGCTCCTAGCCCTAACCCAAGCATTATGCATCTACTCCATCTTCTCTATAGTTGCTGTTAAAGCGTGGTTATATCCATCTGGAGTCTAATTCAGAATTCTCGTAAAGCCTCGGCTCGCATAACATAGAAAAATGATAACGCAGCCAGTGAACTGTCGTGTGCAACTGATTTATTTAATAACTATATCATAGGTAATTTAATTCATTCTATTGGCTAATATCACTCAACGACATTGAGTCGCCGTCTTTACAGTAAATTTTAATGGATGGGCCTGAGCGAATGACAAATGCGTGAAGAGTCGCATACATTGTGTGATAACTTTTAACATTAACACAGTTTTATAGAGTAAAAGTATGATATTTCGGCAGAGATAGGCTACATATGATATTTCATTTAATAATAATATTATAATTGATAATAATAATAACACAGCAACTGTAGAGGAATATCACTTCTTGCGGTCACATTTAAAATATTTTACAAGATACTAGAACGGCATGTAACGTGAAAGCTGGACTTCGAGTTACAATACCAAGCAGAGTTCAGAGCATCGAGATCCTGTACTGAACAGATACGAAACCTCAAGACCATCCTCCAATATAGTACAGCCAGACTGTAGGTAGTTTACTTCTGTCGACTTCCAGAAGGCATACGACTCCGTGGATAGAACCTCTCTTCAAAACCCTAAGGGAACTAGGACTCAACGACAACATCAATAGGTTGGTGCAAGCCACCCTGCGGAACACTACTTCCAATGTAAAGTTTAGAGGACAGCTCTCTTAGCGCTTCCCAATCAAAACTGGGGTGAGGCAAGGAGACGGGATGCCATGCATATTATTTAACTCTGTCCTGGAAAAGATCGTCAGGGGATGGAGCAGATCCCTACCAGTGAACACAGGATTAAGAATGAGGATCAAAGCAAACAACCTAAGGATCCCTTACCTGGCCTTTGCCGATTACCTAACCTTACTAGCAAACGACAAGCAAGAGGCTGTTACGCAACCCCCGAACACTGCACTCAATAGCGGTTTTAAACAGGTCTCCTGATCAACATCGGAAAGACAGAGTTTATTACCAACATCAAATATACTTTCTAGAATGATGAGAGTAGTGATACCAAGCATATCAAGAGAGCCAAAGCTGTTAAGTACCTAGGAGAGTGGATTTCAGAAGTCCTTAGAGAAACGGTTGCTCACGAACAGAGGATAATCAAACCAGACAAGGCATACCATGCCTGCACAAACTAAACATATATTCAAACCAAGACACTACAGTGCAATAATCAGACCGTCAGTCCTCTACGCAGTAGAGTGCCTATCTGTAACTAAGAAGACCCTACTAAGAGCCTTTGAAGTATAAGAAAAGAAATTCCTGAGAAAGGTAGTAGGACTAAGGATCCTCGCAGATGGAAGGCGATGGTACAGATCAAACCGCGAACTCTACCAACACCAAGAAACCCTCACAGATGTCATCAAAAGTAGTAGGTTTTCAACTTTTTTCAATGACGTTTAAATTCATCCGTTTTTATGCACACGTTCTGGTTCTGCTATTTTGATTCCTAAGTCAGTTTGTAATGTTCGTTTAGCATGAGCATGCTGATGTCAGGTGTTTGTGTTAAATTTTGTGTTAATAACAATGGGTCTTTAATTTCGAATAATGTAATATTACGTATAATTTTAAATTGCATGTGCAGTGCTGTCCTCAGTGGACAAAAAGATAATAAAGGTAACAATTCTACTAATTCAGGAACCATTTGGTCACCGTGTCATGTATCACATCCCAGTGTCATTTTAAGACGGGTGAATCGACTAAAAGATGATCAATCATTGTGACGTACCCACTCAGCCCACAGATGTGTGACAGTATTATAACGTGGCGGGTCACTTTAATAGTAATATACAGTATCCAGTATTCGGGAGATAGTAGGTTCGAACCCCACTGTCGGCAGCCCTGAAGATGGTTTTCCGTGGTTTCTCATTTTCACACCAGGCAAATGCTGGGGCTGTACCTTAATGCCACGGCTTTCCTTCCCACTCCTAGTCCTTTCCTGTCCCATCGTCGCCGTAAGACCTATCTGTGTCGGTGCGACGTAAAACAACTAGCAAAATAAAAAGTAATATAAATGATATCTCATTGTTTCTCAATAAACAATATCCCATGGACGCCAGCCTTCAAGCTTACGGCTTGAAAACGATAGTTGATAATTAATAATAATAATAATAATAATAATAATAATAATAATAATAATAATAATAATAATAATAATAATAATAATACGTCATGAAACTCAAAAAACTCCCAGGGGTAGGGTGACAGGACACTAACCATTCAGTACACTAACTTGGAATTTAAGGATCATTAGTAGTATTTTCAGAAAATGCAAATTAAAACAGCTCTTTATTAGGATGAAAAACGTGACGTAACGGCGTATTAACGAAATCTGAACTTAGGGAAGCAAAATAAATATCGAATGAAATTAACTCTAAGAAAATGAACTGTTGCGCGAAGACTTGCAGTAACTTATGCCATAAGCTCACCATTTGTAGACTTGTCTTGAAGCCGATGATCGATGGATCTCTCGTACCGGCTGCCTCATCCGTTGTTGGATTCCAGTTCTACTTATGCTTTTCCTGCCTTCAACACTTCGTACTGTACTCCTTACATAAAGTCGTAATGAGTCCTAATTTTAAATGCAAAACCACCATGGGTTATGTTCATGGAGAGAATACACTTGTATTCTTCCGTATTACGGAAGAGTAGCGTAGCTAAATTCATAATAAAAGCTCCGCTCCCCTATACTAGTCAAAACCGGCCTGCCGTTGACTACCTCTCGTCATTGAATAACAGGTCCCAATGAGAGTAACTTTTGAGTAGTATATACTCAGATGCGAAGTGAACTAAGTTAAAATATTCTCCGATGTGCAGACGTAGAATCGTAGTAAAAGTGTCTTCCAAGAGTGTCTCTGTGTCTGAGTCACAACAAGAATGTCCTCTCCAGCTCTTGTCTTCTAAGTATATCGGTTCAAAAGACTCCCTCCATCAGCCATATCACATGGTCCAATAAGATTCGAGGTATCATCCCTTCTCCTATGTATTGCTGTGAATCCATCACGTTGCTTCATTACGTCCATTCACATAGGCTACACTTTCCCGCGAAATCAAAGCGTCAGGTAGCGAACTTCGAAAAGTCGGCGTTCATAATGTTTCAACTGTCTCTTCAGAAAGTGGAGAGGGTAAAGTCTCTTGTAACCTTGATAACGTACTTTTCCTGGAAATGGGCTGAAATTAGCCTGCTGACTCTGGTCACCTCACAACGGCTATTGGAAAATTTACTGCAAGCTATTAATATGAATGATGTTGAAATGCTTTACCCAATATGTGGTTCGTTCAGAATACGTTATAGCCGCGATACAAAGAAATGAAATGATGTGAAATGGATGATTAAAACCCTATATATATATATAGATATAATCAATTAATTACACAGTTCAATAATTTATTACATGCTGTGATGTTCCAAACATCACATCATATTTGGCTCTTGGATTTACTTCTACAGGTAATGGTATTTCTTCGGACGCCACTTGTGTGCTACCGTATGCAACAAACTAATGTTCATATAATATAAATAGGTACGGATGGTTTTTATAATAGGATTCATTTGATGATCCGTGAAAATGTTTCCAAGTCCAAAGGGATGCGTGATAAGAAAAGTTTAGGAACCACTAGTCGAACAAAATTATGCGACCGAAAGTATTCTAGTGTTTAGCAACACCGTACGGGAACTATTGTGAACTCTCATACTTCCTGTATAGGAAGAAACTTTCTAGTAACCAAGTCTGAACTATGCAGGTCTCTGTCTTGGATTCCAGAACAACACATATTTTCAAATATTAATGGCAGCACTAAGAAGTTGCATCATTTGTTGGTGCGAGGTTTGACTTTCAACGCGAAATATTTTGCATCGAAATTTTCAACATCGCCCAAGGAGAATGTATGCATAGTCCCACTTAACCCTTGGGTGATCAGAGATACCTATGAAGTTCCTAAAATTATGATTATTAGAATTTGTTTTACGTCGCACCTACACAGATAGGTCTTATGGCAATGATGGGATAGGAATGGAAAGGAAGCGGCCGTGGCCTTAATTAAGATACAGTCCCAGCATTTACCTGGTGTGAAAATGGGAAACCGCGGAAAACCATCTTCAGGGCTGCCGACAGTGGGGTTCGAACCCACTATGTCCCGGATGCAAGCTCACAGCTGCGCGGCCCTAACCGCACGACCAACTCGCCCGATTTTTGATAATTATTAAAATGGGGATGTTGTAAGCATTTGTAATGTCTGTTATTGTCGTCGCTTATTCGCTGATGAGCTGATATGCTAGAAACTGCACGATGTACAAGAGGAAGATAAGGAAATCACAGCAATATATTTGCGTGGACACAAGTTTCGATATTATGTATATTTGATCATTTGGAAATAAACTGTTAAAAGCCAACAACCGAAGGGAATGCAAAATTAAATTTTCCCATGTCTTTTCAAATGTACGGTGATTAGAAAAGAATGCGTAGAGGCCGATGACCTAGATGTTAGGCCTCTTTAAACAACAAGCATCATCTTCATCAAATAATGGGCTACAGGGCTGATTGTAGGAAATTCGTTGTATTTTGTTTTATTAATTTCAAGTTGGCGAAAAGTCAATAAGTAAAGCAGATTTAGTGTTGTTCGGAATGTGTCAGCCAGGTGTAGCCACAAATCCCTCGCTTCCTCCGAATGCAAGTGCACGTCGCCCACGACGCGGCGCCCTAAAAGCGTTACACTCGCGAGCGAACCAGCGTCTAACAAGATAATGGTGTCACAGGGGGAAACCCCACTCTAATGGATGCGCACAGCTTTTCTCTCTGTTTTGTGTGTGATTCCGCGTAAAACTAAAGCACCAAAGCAACAAGCAGTGTACGGTACGTGAGATACTCGCTGGCGGATACTTCAGTATGTTATTGCTAGCCGCTGTTCCGCGAGCACACGTCGTTAAGTGTACGAACATAAACAGGCAAGGTGTTGTACCGCTTGGCTGCCTCATTTGTACGGTTAGATGCGTTCAAATTGTACTACACGGTTCCTTTACATTTTATGGTTGGACTGTTGGCACACTTACTAATGTTCGAACAATCAAAGGAACTATTTCCTAGTTCACGAACGCGATCCGAAATCTATGAACAGCATAGTAATTTAGAGCCACTGTGCCAGTGAAATCAACCTCTTGCTGCTGTTACTTTATACTTTTTACATATCTCTTGTGCAAAAAGTTTGTAAACGGTAATGATAATGCTGTTGTAAAACGGGGGAGCATCTAGTGTTAGATGTGGGAACGAATAAGGAATGCAACTCAGATCCAACTGCTAAGCTACCTACATTCAGACTATTCCATTTCTTATAAAAACTAGAAGTATTATAGCATTACCACACCGTCCGTTAAATACCTGCCCGTATTCACTTAATGGCGGGACCCAGATTTTTGTCCCCTAATGAATGTCCAAAAATAATAAAATTACTGTAAAAAAAAACTTCAAAAGACTTCAAGGAAGTTATTCATTTGAGAACCGTATTTTCGTAAATTTTAAAACTACCTTAATAATAATAATAATAATAATAATAATAATAATAATAATAATAATATATTCCCAGGATACAAAAATATAGCACTTCTCGATATGTTATTCTGTCAGTATATCAGCTGGTCGATATTACTGGCATACGAATGTGTCCAAATATCTGAATACTGACGGCATATTAATTCTCACCGAAATGACACATGTTATGTTTTGCTTTTTGTAGTGCTCATAAAGACTGACCTAATCTTCAGGATGTAGACTAATTTATTTAAGTCACACCAGGCAAATGCTGGGGCTGTACCTTAATTAAGGCCACGGCCGCTTCCTTCCAACTCCCAGGCCTTTCCTATCCCATCGTCGCCATAAGACCTATCTGTGTCGGTGCGACGTAAAGCCCCCAGCAAAAAAAATATTTAAGGATCTAGTCTGGATTGCGGGCCTTTAATACTTGACTTTTTTTAAACTACTGTGCATCCTTCCTTTATTTGATATGGTGATGATACAAACCTTAAGCGTCCCTTCAAACTGCTGTAGGTTATAAGAGCCGTCGGAATACCGGATTTTTATCATCGAAAAGTGGTGGTTTAATGTGCCATTTGAACTAGAGATAAAGGTGTCTTCATTTAACCAGTTTTAATTAACAACCGACTGTGGCGGTATTCGAAACCGCAACCTTTCGATCAGTGGCGATGTGCTAATGAAAGGCTCTGTTTCGGAGCCCTCCTGATGTCCGGACATCCACCAGACAAAAAAAAAAAATTAATTTAGTGATATTTCTAATATAAAATGTATCAACTCGTTGCTGAATAGTATAATAATTGTATTTTTCATAGTTACAATTAGTCGGTTTTCGTTATAATTGCGGTTGTTGATTAAAAATCTTACCATTTATGTACATTGGTAATCGTGTTTCTATTCGTTTCTCTTCCCTCACTCGTATTAGTTTTCTGTAGTCCTTTGTAGATGGAGGCTGCATCACTCCAGAGAGCCCGTGGGCTCCAAGCACACAGCCCGTAAATGAGCTCCTAGGTTTCTTCTCTGAGGGGAGCCAGGAGTGGTAAAAGTGGGTGGAGGACTGCAAATAAAAGGGAATTTGAACAGAGTCCGTGGACGTGATGTCAAAAGTGAAATAATTTAGTCGTGATAAATACAGCTTATTATTACTTATTCCTCGATTCATTGTTGATAGGTTGTATACAATAAGGTAATAATATATTAAATAGTTTAATATATTCAACTTGCCGGGCTGAGTGGCTCAGACGGTTGAGGCGCTGGCCTTCTAACCCCAACTTGGCAGGTTCGATCCTGTCTCAGTCCGGTGATATTTGAGGGTGCTCAATACGTCACCTTCGGGTTGGTAGATTTATTGGCTCGTAAAAATACTCCTGCCGGATGAAATTTCGGCACTTCGGCGTCTCCAAAATGTTCAGAGAAGTACTTAGTGGGACGTAAAAACAGTAACATTGTTGTACAATTGGTACACTGTAGGAAAAGTATGCGTAGCATTTTTTGTAATGGCGAGAATGACTTTTGAAAGTATTAGAGATTAGAACTGACCCCGAAGACCTAATTTTAACATTACCTGAAATTAAGAATGAGTAGGCTACACAAGAACATTTAATCCTCCCCAATAGAAGTACGCTGTGTGCGTGTGTGCGTAGAATTCATTCTTTTGTTAGATTTGTTTCGTGATGAATGATTTTGCGTGGACCTTCGATGGCGCTTCATAAAATAGTACTTTACAGAGAAAGTTAAAAACAGTGTGAGTGAAAGGCATTGGTATTGAATTTGCGATGCGGGAGGAAAATATAGACTTTCGCTGTCGATTAGATTGTTCATAAACTGTAGACTCAAACCATTCGAACGGGGATGTGGCTTGAAGTTGCTACATTCTTAGTAAACCAATCGACACATGCAAGTTTTGCGGGAAATTTGAGCTTGTGGAATTTTTCGTGTTTTAACTTAATCTAATGTAACTGTGATCATAAATTTGTTCCACTCGCTTTTTCGTGTTATTTAACTGTTAACTTTAGATAAATGTGATAGTTTAATAGCATTTACTGCCCTTGCAGTCAGAGAATTCACCACTGCTTTCAATAGGTTTCATGCTCCATTATTATACTTTGTGCCCCAGTTTCATTAGAAAATGACAGTATTAAAATATGGCTGCGCATTTTTTAACTATACAGTATAGAACAGTTTAATAATTTCGTACTAACTGGTCACGTAACGCTCATTTACGTTTAGATTCCTTTGCTACTTAATTCAGTGAGCTATGAAGGTAGGACATTTATAAATATAACTTAAATGAAAGGAAAGACGAAATAGCAAGTATCTATGCTTGACGACTGTTTAGTATGTATAAAAAGTCGGGCTGAAATAAAATGAAACAAGTAGAAAGTTTGGTATCTCTGCTTCTCTAACGACCTGAATTAAAATGCGGAAGAGGAATTCGTCCAAAAAAAAAAAAAAGGAACACTGTTCTTCTACATCTAGGAGTTACGTTGGTGGTGTAATGAGAACCAGTCCGTCCTGCGTTAATGGATCCCCAAAGAAGTGTTTCTCGTTCTCAGTGAAGGAGACTCATTCGTTGCATAACTCACTATACTTTCTTCCAATTTTACACTCGACGAAGTTAGAGGATAGAACTACCCCAGCTCTACAGTAATTGTACCGAATGACTCATGTGACTTACATACAAACACATTGTTGCAAATAAAACCGCATCTCTTTCATTACTCTAATTTATTTCAGGATGACCAATAAATGCACACACACACACACACACACACACACACACACACACACACACACACACACACACATATATATATATATATATATATATATATTATATATATATATATAGCTTTGAATGGCCACTCATACTAATTACTAGTCCCTCTTCCTTATGGCACAGCAGGCGGTCCAGCCCGTTGCTGGTTAATTCTTACTCACTTCCCCAAGTCCAATCGCCTCATACAGCAGCTGTCTGTGGACCGCTGGATTTGAACACAGGGCTACGGGCCACTTGACACACGATGGGTGTTCGTTGGTTCGACTCCACAGACAGTCTAGTAATTCACGCGGTCACATCCAGTGAAAAACTAAACAGTTCAACAGTATTCGACAGCATGACTTTACTCACAACAGCGAACATTAACACAGGTCCATTTACCCTCTCGCTCATGATAGCAGGTTTCCTCGCTGACTCACGGCAGTCCTTAGTCCACAGAAATCCACAAGCACACGGTACTCTCAGGTAGTACGCGTCTTCCGTTCCGTCGTCTCCAACCCACCTACTCACTGGATTCTCCAACACAACAACAACTCGCCGTTCAGACATCGGTGGGACACTGGCGACAACCAACACCTCTATCGCCCTCAACCCAGCCACCGAATCCCACCACACTGAGACCCACGCTGACTCCACCACTGTCCGCGGCTAGCCTCCCTTTTTTATAGCTCGGGTGATTTGACCCAGAATGTTCGCGAGGTGGCTAGAGGCAGAACATTCCCGTTGAATCCCCAAGAAACTCACAGGTAAGCCGGCTGACGCGACGAGAACAATACACGGAAAGGCCGGCCCCACCCCTCAAGCCGGCTGGGAGATCCCAGGTCGTCTGAGTCACTAACCCTTCCTGGAAGTACCCAAAGGGGCTACCACGGGGCTAGCACGTTGTTTCCGATACACTCTGAAGAGTGCTATGACGGCTGTATGTAGAACAGTGAGAAGTACCACGGGACTTTGAAAAAAAGGTTCCACACCCCCTTATTAGTGTTCTTGAACCTACTACATCTGTTTGCTTTAGACTGACAAATCTTCTCCCATCCCACACTGTAGGCCTACTGAATACAGAATTCGATACCAATTTTGAAGAGTGGACAATGTACTTCGTAATACTGCTTTTCTGCTTCAGAATCATAATACCAGAAGAACTCAGGTTGGAAACATTGAAAATTATTGTAATTACGAAATAATTAAGCTACACTGAGTTAATTAGAATAACGTGAAACTGAATGCTTAGAGCAGGTACCTATTAATATTAATACCACTTTCGAAGTTTTCTGAATTTCGAACTTGACCGTTCAGCTTTAGTCACGACATTACTACAGGTGGTTCAATAATGTACTGATTTTTTTATGTGCAAGAGCAGAAAATAAGATTAAAACTGTGCCAGAAGTATTGGAATCTGTCTTGCAGCAGACACACTTGAAACATGATTAATATGTAGTTTTATTGCCATAGGCCCTATTGATTCTAATAGTCAGATGTGTCCAGTAGTCCTTACGGTGATTGTGAGGGCTACTTCGTAGCATCATCGTCATTATCATCTACCTTCTAGTATCCCATTTGGCTTGGCATAGCATGCTGTGCGGACGCCACAGAGGTACAGGTGTTCAGTATGCGTGGGTTTCGGCATCTTCAGCTATGTTTTTGGTTGTATCCTGGTTGCATCATCGCGATCACCACAGTTGGCGTGCAGTACCTGCTCTGTGTGACGGCGTTGGCGGACACCCATGGCGGGAGACGGGTCTGCACCTTGGCGGTGGCCGATTTGCACGCCTAGTGGCGATGATTCGGCTCGGAAAGCCTGCAGGTCGCTGCCTTATTGGGCTAAACATTTGTGGATCCCTGAGGGTGTGAACTTAAATATAAATAACGCGTATGTAGGATGGGTTCTCGCTCCTTTACATTTAAGTTCTTAGTGTTGCTCTCTCACCGCTGCTGGCATGTGTTTTGTGCAGCAGAATGTGTACAGAGACAGACCGGTTCCTTGGCTGAATGGTCAGCATACCAGTCTTTGGTTCCGAGGGCCCTGGGTTCGATTCTGGGTCGGGAATTTTAACTGCATATGATTAATTCCTCTGGCTGGAGGACTGGGTGTTTCTCGTTGTTTTAATACACTTCTGTTCATCTACAAACACCACATTACACCACCAACACCACAGAAACACGCAATAGTGAGTACATTCCTCAGCTTAGGATTAGCGTCATAAAGGGCATACGGACGTAAAACTCTGCCAAGTCCAGATAAAGTGACAAGAAGAAGAAGAAGAAGAAGAAGAAGCCAAATGTGTCAATGGGGTAGTTTAGATTGAGATTTGTGTATGATTCCTCACGATTTCCTCTCGTTCCTTACGCATATCTTCCGTCCCTCACCCCTTCTCTGTCTTGCCGGGTTGAATAGCTCAGACGGTACAGCGCTGGTCTTCTCAGCCCAACTTGGCACGTTAAGTTGTTCAAATACGTCAACCTCGTGTCTGTAGATTTACTCCGAAAACTGTAAAAGTAATTAGTGGGATGTAAAATCAATAGCATTATTGTTAACATCATCCCTTCTCTCTGTAAAAGGCATGCTGCTTTCAATTCAAATTAGGAAGCTTTCATTTAGAGCTTATTATCTCAGTCTGTGTTACGTAGGTTGGCAGGACACTTATACGTTTATATTGTGCTGAGGAAACGGAAAACGGTATTTGCTAACTTTAGATTGAAACAAATATTTTTACAATGGACACGACATAACATGATGTATTTTTCCCTATTTACTGTACCTGATTATGAAGGTCTTATATGTGCGATATAATATCCTTTCCACATTGTTAAAATGTTAATAATATGAGAGCAACAAACTATGAAGAAAATTATCTTCCTAGATATATGCCGACAGTTGCAAAAGTTGATGTTAGAAACATGGACTGTCTAGCGCCATTAACGAAGCTGAAAAATGCAGGTACTCATGTGGAATCGTGTATTTCCAAAGGCAGCTTCCACACTAAACCCTCAGTTCTGTCCTATCGGATAACACTAAAGCGTTTGGGCATATGGTATTGTTATTAAAGCTTTACATATTTGATAAGGTTTTAACTGAAGTTATTCAAACTGACAACGCTGTACATTAAATCACGAATGTTAACACTGCGCATACCACGTGCTTGCTGTCATATGTACTTAACGTACTCTTCTCGACGTGCTCGTTAACTCTGACTGTTTTCTAGATTTATAATCTCACGCTATAAAAAAATATGTAGAAACCATTGTAAATATAAAAATGTCATATTACTTATCTCATTTTATCCTGCTGTCCCAGATCTCTTTTACTGAAAGATTTCTTTATGAAGCTCCTGTATGACGTCCTATCTTCGATGAGTTCAAAATACAGGAAATTCGAATTGAATGAAATGGGGAAAATTTTTGTATTTGCTTTTTGAAGCTCCTTCATGACAACCGCATTTTGAGTATTATGTTTTATTTGTATAGGCATACTAATTTAGATGATCAAGGAGAAGATTTTCGTTGGATTCCTTTAAAGATACCATTGGATTAAATATGACGTTCTTTCTGATAACATTCCTCAAATTCACTGCTCTCTGCAACTGCGCAGGTACCGTAGTTAAATCTCTGAAGTCTAAAGTTAACAAATCTGGCCATAGTAAAGCCCTTGATGTCTATTGCAAAGATTCCGTTTATGTCAGTTTTCCAAGATTATTTGTGTAATTCTTCATTTTTGTTGTATATTTACTGGCTGGACAGAACAAATGTTAAAACGAGATTGTAACAAGGATTTAATTACGACATGGACATCTATAATACTACTACTACTACTACTACTACTACTACTACTACTACGATTTTCGGAGACGCCGAGTTACCGGAATGTAGTCCCGCAGTTCTTTTACATACCAGTAGATCTACCGACACGAGGCTGCCGTATTTGAGTACCTTCAAATACCACCGGACTGAGTAAGGATTGAACCTACCAAGTTGGGGGCAGAAGGCCAGCGCCTCAGCCGTCTGAGCCACTCAGACATTTATATCTTAGCCAATTTGTAGAATATGCTAATGCTCGGTTTGCCTTTAAAAAACACATCAACTCTTCTTTCTTAATGAAACCTGTGCTAACTGAAGAAGTTAAACGTTTGGCACCAAAATGTCCAGGACCAATACCTAGGAATATATAATCTGCTGTACATAAACTAATACCAGCAAAATGTCAGGTCAGACGTTTAAGCCCTAACTAGCGTCGACGTAAAGGAATGCGCCTTTTTATGAGCTAGTTGTGCACCACTGGGGCGTTGGCATGTGATTGATTATATTATATTGCACAGAGCAGGACAAACCGTAGAGCCCAGCGTAATCTTGTTCCTCTTCCACTTTTCTTTTCCGAACAAATTTGATATGCAGTCACAGGGATTCGGACTGAGTCCAGCGTCTTAGTCACAGAAGAGCCACGAGAAAAATACTACGAAATGTTTTTCAAACAAATGTTTAGTTCCGAGTAGAACATACCTCTCCCCCATTGGTATGTCAATCTGTGTTAAGCGGTGAGTCGTGAAATAAAATTGTGTAATAAATATGACCCTCTTTGTTTTACATTTTACTAACGACGATTCATTATGCCTGTATTGTTCCAACTCTGACGGAGGTTTAGGAAGTCAGAAACGTTTATAGGCTGGAAAAAAATAGGGTCATCAGTATATGGTGTATAGACTGGTTTGATGCAGCTCTCCATCCCACCTTATCCTGTGCTAACCTTTCATTTCTACGTAACTACTACATCCTACATCTGTTTTGCTAGTTGCCTTACGTCGCACCGACATAGGTCTTATGGCGACGATGGGATAGGAAAGGCCTGGGAGTTGGAATGAAGCGGCCGTGGCCTTAATTAAGGTACAGCCGCAGCATTTGCTGGTGTAAAAATGAGAAACCACGGAAACATCCTACATCTAATCTAATTTGTTTTACATACCTTGGTCTACCCCTATACCGCTTTTACCGCCTACACTTCCCACAACAAGTCCTGGGCGTCTTAAGCTGTGTGCTATCGTTATCTCTTCTTTTGGTTAAATTTCGCCAAATCTTTCTACTTTCACCAATTCGATTTCGTACCTCATCATTCGTAATTCGGTTTATCCAGCTCACATGCAACATTCTTCTGTAACACCAAATTTCATAAGCTCCTGTTCTCTTACTTTTTGAGCTAGTTATCGCCCATATTTCACTTCCATATAATGCCACGCTCCAGACGAATGTCTTCAAAAACATCTAATTCCTATATCAGTGTTCGAAGTAAGCACATTTGTTAATAAGGGCCTTTCTAGTTTCTGCTAGTATGCATCGTATGTCCTTACTTCTGCCATCGTAGTTATTGTACTACTCAAGTAACAATATTAATCTACTGTACTTCCTTTAAGACTTCATTTCCTAATCTAATATTTCCTGCATCATGTGACTCCGTTCGACTGCACTCCATTACTTTCCACTGGATTTATTTGTTTTCATCTTACGCTCCATCTCCAAAACTGTGTCTATACCATTCAGCAATTTCTCCAGATCATCTACAGACTCAGATAAAATAACAATATCATCGGCATATCTGAGAGTTTTGATCTCCTGTTCTAATATTGCGATTCCTTTCCCAAATTTCTCTTTGATTTCCTATACCGCTTGTTCTATATATACATTGATAAGGAGTAGGGACAAACTGCAGCCTTTTCCCACTAATTTCTGGATTGCTGCTGCTTTTTCATAGCTTTCTATTCTTACCACTGCAGACTGAGTTTTATATGTTTTCTAGATCTACGAATGGCATGCACTTGGGCTTTTTTTCGTTAATTCGATACTCCAATATCAGACGTAAAGTCACGATTGCTTCTCGTGTTCCTACATTACTGCTGAAGCCAAACTGATCTTTTCCCAACTCAACTTCAACTTGCCTTTCCATTCTTGTGTAAATAATAATAGTTAAACTTTACAAGCATGAGATACTAAACTAACGGTATAGTAGTTTTTCACACTTGTCAGCACCTGTTTTCTTGGGAATAGGTATAAAAACATTTTGTCTACAATCAGATGGCACTTCTGTATCATACATTTTACACAATAAATGGAATAGCTTCACCATGCTGGCTTCTCTTAAGGCAGTCTGTAATCTGAGGGTATGTCATCAAGTCCAGATGCCTTGTTCCTATTTAGGTCTCTCAAAGCTCGATCGAATTCTGGCCTCAAAATTGGGTCTCCCATTTCATCAGCATCAACAGGCTCTTCCAGAACCTTATCTCCTTTCTGTTGATATGCAATTTATTGTCGAATATGCTCCTGTCGTCTTCCTACCTTGTCTTCTTTCCCTAGAAATGTTCTTCAATCTGAGCTCTTAATATTCATACACCTTCCTTTCTCCAAAAGTTTCATTGATTTTTCTGTACGCAGCATCTAATTTTCCTACAACCATACAACCTTCAACATTCTGGTACTTCTCTTTCAACCATTCTTCCTTAGCTGTCCTGCATTTCTAATCTATTTCATTCTTTAATCGCCTGTATTCTTGTCTGTCCTCCTCATTTTTGCATTTCGATTTTTTCGCCGTTCATCAGTCATGTCTAATATTTTTCCAGTTATCCACTGATTTTACTTGGTCATTCCTTTCTTTCTAACTTGTCTTCATTCAGCCCTACCGATCTTAATCTTAACGACTGTCCACTTTTCATTTATTGTGTTATTTTCAGCCTGTTGATTTAGTCCTTGTACAACATGTTCCTTGAAACAATCCAGCATACATTTTCCTTTCAACTTATCTAGATCCCATCTTCTTGCATTGCTTCGCTTCTTCAATTTCTTCAACTTCAGATGGCATTTCATGGCCACCAAGTTGTGGTGAGAGTACATGTTTGCTCCTAGGAAGGTCTTGCAATCCAACATCTGGCTTCTGTATCTATGCCCAATCATAATGAAGTATATTTGATACCTTCCTTTATCTCCAGGTCTCGGCCACGTTGTGGTGTTTGAACCAGTTATTATCAAGGACTAGATTACGATCGGTGCAGAATTCAACCAGCAGACTTCCTCTTTCATTGCTTTTCCCCAGTCCGCAAATTTTCGTACGGTTTTACATTCTCTTCCATGGCCTACCACTGCGTTCCAGTTTCCCATCACAATTTAATTCTAATCTCCTCATACATGTTGTATTAAATCTTCTCTCTCTTGATATATTATTTCGATTTCTTCCTCATGTGCAGAACTAGTAGGCATAGTGGACAGGTCCTGAATATTCCCAGCAACTTCATGGATTATACAGTGATTATGTTCCAACGAGCCTATAGTCAGTGGTCACAGAAGTGGGAAGAAACAAAGAGCCACAAAGGTAAATTTTACTCAACGATTGAACAGAATCCCCCGCGACGTCCTTGGTTTGCACAATGGAACACTCAACGACGATTCATCTCGACTATCACCCGAATGCGCTTCAACCACGGAAGTTTTAGAAGTCACCTTTATCGCATCAACGTAGTGGACACACCATACTGTTCCTGTGATGGTCAGTCGATTCAGGACCTAAACCATCTCTTTTTTGCATGTGCTCATTACCACCAACAACAAAATGTGTTTCTTACAGCTCTGCTTCACGCTAAGCAACAGTTACCAACCTGTGTAAATACACTACTGGCGACCAAAAACAGAAAAGTGTATACTATTATTGGGAATTATTTAACAACAACTTGTCTACAAATTTGATTGACTTTTTGTGAAATTATGTGATTTCAATGTAATGATGTGCAATGTCTATGTCTTTTATATGTATATGTATATATTTCACACTGTGACAATTACTTGTAATGAATTGTAAAGCTCAAACCAGCGTACTGTAATATCCAGGTGGCTGTTTGGTCTGTAACTGATCTAAAGCCAAATAAATTTTTTAAAAAAAACTAGTAGGCATATAGACCTACACTGTTGTGGGCATTGGCTTGGTAGCTATCTTGACAACAATTATTCGTTCATTATACTGGTTGTAGTAGTTTATCCGCTGGCCTATTTTCTTATTCATTATTAAATAAACTCCTGCATTTCCCGTGTTTGATTTTGTGTTGATAAATCTGTAGTCGCCCGACTAAAAATATTGTCCTTTCTGCCAACGTACTTGGCTTATACCAACTACATCTAACTTCAATCTATCCATTTCCCTTTTCATATTATCTAATCTACCAAAACGATTCAGACTTCACTCCACTCTCCGACTCGCAGAATGTCAGTATTCATCTTCCTAATGATTGCCCCCTCCTGTGTAGGCCCCACCCGAAGGTGAATGGGGGCCTATTTTACCTCCGGAACATTTTATCCGCGAGGAAGCCATAATCAGTAGAGCATTCATACATACAGATAGAGCTGCATGTCCTCGGGAGCTAGTTACGGCTGTAGTTTCACGTTACTTTCAGCCGTGTAGTAGTATCAGCACAGCTAAACCATGAGCACAACAGCCAGGCGTGCTCTTTCTTCAAAACTCAGACCTCAGAAATACGTAAATTCACACAAGCTTCAAAAATAACAATACCGAATAATCCCTTGTGCTTAAAAAAAAAAAAAAAAAAAAAAAAAAGGTTGCTATTAAAGTTAAAACATTTTATGAAATAGCATAAAGGGTGATCTTATCCTGTGTGGAATACATGCGTTTAAATCATAATTTTAAATTTAATCAAGTTTATACACTCGCTTTCGATGAATAATTCGTTAGTCTGGTCTCTGGGCAGACACCCATCCAATATGTGTGTACCGACGGCTCATCTGCTTTATTGGGACGCGCAAGCCTCTCCACCGCGGCAAGGTCACGATAGTTCACAGGCGAGGATATGTGACGTAATTTTTAAAAAAGGCCTTAATTCTTGATGGATTGGCATACTTCCAGTATTGTAAACTTTCCCACCACCAGGTCAGTTATAATATGAAATCAACTAACTGAAAAATAGGTATTTAATAAAGAAAGACAAAAACAGGAGTTTTTAATTGATAAAGGATAAAGGAAACTTTTAAATAGCTTAACACTGGAAAACCTTACTCTTTTCCCATAATGACGATGGGGTGCGTTTACGGGAAGGTGGTCAGTGACTGAATCGAGCATCGAACTAGAGGGGCTATCGATTGGCCTAAGGATATGGCATTTAATTTATAAGGGCCTGGGTTGCGATATCTAGACTGAGCAATACATCATCTTTACCTCGACCTTTGCTCCGCTCTCGTTCCAATAACTTTGCTGTGTTCGGTTATGTATTACTGCATGTATTCATCGCTCTGTTACAACCAGTTGGAGGGAGTATTACAGTGACTACTTAGCTCACGGCTCTGATTTTTTAATTAATTTATTTAGCATATGATTTTTGTGTCAGGAGTGTACCGAGGTCATGTTCAACTCGCCTGGTCCATTGTGAGAATATCAGGAATCAATCAACAGCTTTCTGTAGCCACTGTATTATCGTTTTCGTATGATCACGTTCGTGTTATCGCACCTGCGTGCACTTCTAAAACTTATACATTCATCATAACAGCGCTCTCAAACATCCTTATAGGTTCTTTACTTCAGCTGTTGTCTTCTATAATGCATTTACATAACTGTTATTCTGATGAGGCCGACAGCCGATATATCTGGAGGCTGCCTCCCAAAGAGTTACAATGCAAAAATAAAACTGTATAGTACCGTGTTGACAGTTTTGTTCTTTGTATAGTTTATGAATACTTCTATATTCGATTTGTTTTACTGGTTTTATATTTGCGCACTTTTCATGTCGTTTCGGGCAACTAAGGGCCATGTCATTTCTACTGTCTCCTTCCCTGGGCTTCAACCTTCGCCCAATACTCCCGTATTCGTTACCGGTGTTGTTCTTTTCTTTCTTCGGTCCACGCCTACCCTGTTTTCTACTTCGGCTTTTCTTGAAAACTCTTGTGAAGTTTTTTCTTGAGTGGGTTGTGCTCCAGTATGTCATGTGTGATGTCTACCTCTTGTAGATCTATTTCTACCTCCCTGAACCAGGCCCCTTTTGTCTTCTTATCTTGGAAGTAGAAGATCGGCTTGGTTGACCTTGCAGGGCTCATTCTTGTCACGTGATCATAGAAAGCAATCCTTATCTTCCGCATCGTATCGGTTATCTTTTCTACGTGGAAATAGAGATCGAGGCTGTGCCGTCTTCTATATTCACTTTTGTCTTTGATGGGGCCCAAGATTTTCCTCAAAATATTTTTCTTTTATCTCAAGTTTCTCAATAAGGCGCTTTTTGTTCATTGCAAGGCACTTCACTGCATTGAGGGCCTCCGGACGGAATGACTGTGCGGTACTGTCTGAACTTTATTATTATTTTTATTATTATTATTATTATTATTATTATTATTATTATTATTATTATTGGCTTTACGTCCCACTAACTGCAGGAGTTCTTTTAAGTGCCAGTAAATCTACCGACACGAAGCTGTCCTATTTGAGCACCTTCATATACCACTGGACTGAGCCAGGATCGAACCTGCCAAGTTGGAGTCAGAAGGACAGCGCCTCAACCATCTGAGACACAGCCTGGCATTATTATTATTATTATTATTATTATTATTATTATTATTATTATTATTATTATTACTGCCCGCCTGATGGCTATGATAATTAAAGCGTCAAGTCTATATAGTCTGACACTATGGTCAGTCGGTTTCGGTCTTGTTTGGTGGAAGAATGTTGGCCGGCAGGGTACGGGAGATGGAAGTATACAATTTCTAATCACTAAATTGCAAGCCTCGATTCAGTTACGAACTTCTCCGCAATGTTCATATAGATTAAAGGCATATGTCGCTGTTGGCGGTGATTCGTCCGTTGGATGGTGACGTTAAACCTTGGTGTTATTCGACAGGATTTGGCTATGAGCCGACACCTGGTTTTACCCTCTCTCTAGATCATTATCTCCTCACACCCAGACATCCAGATCCATGAGCGTCAAATTGAAAAACCTGCACCAGGCGAGCCGATCAGGTCCTCGAATACTCCCGGCAATATAAGCCATACGCAACATAATAATAATAATAATAAGAATAATAATAATAATAATAATATTTATTTATTTATTTAAATATTCCAAAATAAATAAAACTCAATGAAAGTTCTGCTCGCTTCTTTCTTTCTTTCTTTCTTTCTTTCTTTCTTTCTTTCGGTTTTTATTCTGAAAAATAATACCAAATGCTTTTAACAAATGCGAAAGGATCAGTTTGACGCTGGTCATGCAACTGATTTGATTCTGAAGGCATACGAATGAGACATTGTCTTTGTTTTGACTGACATCGCTGATATATGCGATGTAGACTTTACATCCTCTCGTGTTAGTAATGCAGTGGTGTGTACATTATGAATTATAGACCTCCAGTGCAATTTGCAATCGTGCATGGGAGTCGCTGACATAAAACGGTGATCTCGGGGACATTAACTGAGTCTGGTTTTCCTTCCACGTGTTTCAGGGTAATCGCTTTCATCTTTCCTATCTGACCTCGCTTGGCCAGCTCTTGTTCCCTTTCGACCCCCATGGTATTAGGTAATGAGGCCTACGTAACTCAGGTTAAGTTATAAGGGGATTCCCACCTTCCAATACTTGTCAATTTCTTATAATCGTTTTATTGTTTACATGACATAATCTAGTTTAATCTCTAGGTGTACCGGGCGAGTTGGCCGTGCGCGTAGAGGCGCGCGGCTGTGAGCTTGCATCCGGGAGATAGTAGGTTCGAATCCCACTATCGGCAGCTCTGAAAATGGTTTTCCGTGTTTCCCATTTTCACACCAGGCAAATGCTGGGGCTGTACCTTAATTAAGGCCACGGCCGCTTCCTTCCAACTCCTAGGCCTTTCCTATCCCATCGTCGCCATAAGACCTATCTGTGTCGGTGCGACGTAAAGCCCATAGCAAAAAAAAAAAAAAATCTCTAGGTGTATAGTAAATAGGACATGTTTCGTTCCGAGTATGGAACATCTTCAGCTAAAAGATTTGACAAAAATGGCAGTACAATTAAAACACATGTAATGGTTAAGGTGGTAAAATAAAATGTTCATTCATGCTTCACGCTTCTTTTGCTGATACTCTACTCATATTCTTCGAAGAGTTGGAACTTTTTCACTTTCTCATCTGGTTATTGTTAAGATGATATTGTTATCTCTTTGTATTTCACCTTAAACTAAGTCACTGATACAAAATGCTTACTAAATTATCATTATTAGATATAACGTATTTTGACTGATATTACTGATATGTTGACATTGGACACACTGTTTATTTTGGTATAATACTCTGAAGACCTTGTTCACAGAGTCTGTAAAGTGAGGGCGTGCGTGACGTCATTCGGGAGGCGGCGGAGCTTGACCGCTCATGCTTCTTTTACTCTCGTCCAGCAAGTCCGCGCAAACGTGAGGGCTGGTTTGAGAGCCACTCGGCCTGCATGAGCTGGCTGACTGTGAGATAGCGGTCTCGATCTACAAAGCCAAGAATACCGGCTGAGAGGAATCGTCGTGCTGGCCACACGTCACTTTATCTACAGGCCTTCGGGCTGAGTAACGGTCGCTTGGTTGGCCATGGCCTTTCGGGGCGCAGTGGACTGGGGTGAAAGAACTCCTGCAGGACAAACTTCCGCCACTCTGGCTTCTCCGAAAACCGTAGTAGTTAGTGTTCCGTAAAACCATTTATTTATTTATTTATTTATTTATTTATTTACTTATTTTATTTATTTTGCGTTTGGCTCTTCGGTTAGGCACCTGCTTCTGGGTAGACAACAGCCTATGCAAATTAATGCATTTCTGCTATGGCAGTGAAATTAAATGGCGTATGGCTTTTAGTGCCGGGAGATCCCAGGACGGGGTCGGCTCGCCAGGTGCAGGTCTTTTGATTTGACGCCTGTAGCCGACCTGCGCGTCGTTATGAGGATGAAATGATGATGAAGACAATACATACACCCAGCCCCCGTGCCAGGGAAATTAACCAATTATGGTTAAAAGTCCCAACCCTGCCGGGAATCGAACGCGGAACCCCTGTGACCAAAGGCCAGCACGCTAACGATTTAGCCATGGCGCCGGACTCTGCTGTGGTCATACGGATCGATAATTATTTTGTACCGAGGTGCCGAAAGTTATGTCGCTCGAATACGTTCCAAAAGAGATATCCGGTGATTGCTTTTCATGCTATGAAACTTGGTGTATAGGCCGACGGTTTTCTGTGGGAGCCAGTTTTTATACGATGATTGATGACTGAAATCGTACATAACTAGGCTCACGTTTATGAGAACTCTGGCATCTACAGTTTCAAAATATGTCCTGGTACATTCTATATAATGGAATAATATTTCTTAGTTATCTAAACTATCCCCCACACCTTACAGAGTGCAACGGGATTTATAAGTGTTCCCTTACTCGAGTTTGTAACTAGACTCCCTCAGTTTATGGACTACATCTGTTTTAATTAAGAGCCGAGAAGGTTAATTGGAAATACACGAGTTTCATCAAGTCTGTTCGATTGCCGCGTAATTATAAGTTTATCCAACTAGCTCACTGCCCCTGCCCCTAATTTGATCAACTTTGTTGTTGCTTACATGCATCGATGAATGTTCCAAAGTGTGCGCGTAGCTGGTCGCTAGGACATAATTTGTATTTGGTTACGGATGACAGGTTTTCTCTCAAACTAATAACTTGGACGGTAAAGTTCTTGAGTGGAGAGAAAGGACTCGCACCGTCACAGGGTCTCGAACATGTCGCAGTCCTTTGTCACGGTTCCAAAATTTGGCACTCCTTTATGTTTAAAATGAAACTTCTACGATGGTGTTTATTGTTTGTTCGTATTGGATGGGGTTATTGATGCTCGATATCCAGTTGATTCATATGCCTCTGTTTACCTGTAGCTTTTTTTCCTGAAAATGCTATTTGTTCGGGGAGTCGACCAAGAAAGATATTTTGTCCCTACTTGCACCGTATGTGAGGAACCTGCGTGTATTGTGTAAATGGCGGAAGTGTAAAGTGTTGAATATGAGGAAAAGAACGTTAAGGACGACACAAACACCCAGTCCCAAGACCAGGGATATTAATCATTTACAATTAAAACCCCCCTGACCCGGCCGGGAATCGAACCCGGGACCGCCGAGTGACAGGCGCGTTGCCCCCTACACCACGGGGCCGGACTACTTGTAGCTTAATGATCTTTTTCTTGCACCGTGCATGGAGTTCTTAAATTCTAGTAGTTTGTCACACCAATCGCAGGTTTATTATTATTATTATTATTATTATTATTATTATTATTATTATTATTATTATTATTATTATTATTATTATTATTATTGCTGATAGAATAACAAAGGGCTAGGACTGGTTTAATGGGCTCATTCCGTTAGGACCAATGATCAGTTTTTATCGGTACTTTGGACCAAGAAAGATCACTTGTTTGCACTAGTAAAAGGAAACCACCGAGCTCGATAGCTGCAGTCGCTTAAGTGCGGCCAGTATTCAGTATTCGGGAGATAGTAGGTTCGAACCCCACTGTCGGCAGCCCTGAAGATGGTTTTCCGTGGTTTCCCATTTTCACACCAGGCAAATGCTGGGGCTGTACCTTAAGTAAGGCCACGGCCGCTTCCTTCCCACTCCTAGCCCTTCCCTGTCCCATCGTCGCCATAAGACCTATCTGTGTCGGTGCGACGTAAAGCAACTAGCAAAAAAAACAAACAAACAAAAAACAAAAAAACAGAAGGAAACCGTTTGGACCAGTTGGCCTACGTCGTTTACGTAAACATTTGCATTGCACTTACGATTTGTACATCTGAAGCGAAATTTTCGTTTAAATTTATTTGTTATGTTCATATTGATGCAAAGTTCAGGATGCCAAGCAGCGTGTGCTTGTAAACTACGTAGACCGAAGAGAATGTTCTGTCAACCTCCGAATACAGAAAAGAAATTGGGGCCATTATTGGTCCAAAGATTCTGTTGATGTGAATAAAGGGTTACCGAATCTGATCCAAACTTCCTGCTCCGGTTTTAATTAAAGTACACCCATTGTATTTGCTTGTTGTGAAAGTGAAAAACCATCTTCAGGGCTGCCAGTGGTGGGTCTCGAACCCACCATATTTCGAATGTAAGCTAATAGCTACACGGCCCGAACGGAGTAGCGAATTGACTTGGTAGAGTTGTTTTCCTTGCCGGCCCCGTGGTGTAGGAGTAGCGTGCCTGCCTCATACGCGGACGCCCCGGGTTCGATTCCCGGCCAGGTCAGGATTTTTTTACCTGGACCTGAGGGCTGGTTCAAGGTCCACTCAGCCTACGTGATAAGAACTGAGGAGCTATTGACGGTGAGATAGCGGCCCCGGTCAAGAAGACCAAAAATAACGGCCGAGGGGATTCGTCTGCAGGCCTTCGGGCTGAGCAGCGGTCGCTTGGTAGGCCAAGGCCCTTAAAGAGCTGTAGTGCCATGGGGCTTGTTGTTTTCCCTGTCTGTCCTTGTCAATAAAAACGTTGTCTTTATTATATTTTATTTCATCTCACTCCAAAATCTATACGAATATTTCACTGATATTCTGGGATTGTCGTTGCTCATGTTCATAGAAAAGTTTCCAATCCCCCCGATGTCTTTGCACATACTTGATTCCTGAGAACAATAGTAGTCTAGTAGATCTTCCTTTGTAGCAATACTGTTGGAAGAGAAAATCGAATGGAGTGGTTCCATTCGGGTCATGATAGTTTTTAATCGGTACAAAAGTTATAAACACGATTTTCTCGTAATTTTTCAGTCAAGTTTGAAGTTACCTTTCGTAAACTAGCTCTCGATAATTACAGATACTGATGCTACAATAATAAAGGTTAACACACAGATGCATCATGAAACAAGGAAAGCGTTACATGATGCAGAAACAATAAAATTTGTCCTGGAATGGAAGTGATCGGAGAAACAGAATCTTCTTCTTTTTATACCGCTTTTTCCCACACCTGTGGGGTCGCGGGTGCGAACTGTGTTGCATGTGTAGATTTGACCCTGTTTTACGGCCGGACGCCCTTCCTGACGCCAACCCTATATGGTAGTGTAGTGTGTTGTGTGAACATGAAGAGGAAAGTGTTGGGACAAACACAAACACCCAGTCCCCGGGTCAAAAGAATTCATTAGAGGCGATTAAAATCCCTGACCCGGCCGGTAATCGAACCCGGGACCCTCTGAACCGAACGCCTCAATGCTGACCATTCAGCCAATGAGTCGGACTGATAGGAGAAACAGAATATCGCGTAAATAATCTATCCGTCTCTCCACTGACAGCTCGGAACATACCTCCTAGTATAACAGCTCGTCTGTTTTCTCCAAAAATTCCCAAGTAATGCAAATAGCTGCGTCTTTTCTGAACATGTTAATCAGCTTTAACAGTTAGTTAATTTCCTGTTCAGTCAGTCAGTCAGTCAGTCAGTCAGGTGTTTCCATTGTCTGCAACATTGTTTTCAACCGACGATGAGGTTATCACACACGCTAAGTAAATGATGCCGTTAGTTATGATTTTCCTAGCCCTTAGATGTTCACCTAATTTCTTAGTTCAAATTATTATTATTCATAGGATGTAATATTTTTGAACTCGCTTTGCTTTGAATTCTGGAAACGGTTGCATCATTTGGTGGATGGAGAAGTTGGGATAGTGAAATTCATATTGACGTTAGAGCATTTGCATTAATCTGTTTACTTAGTGTTCAGTATTTATTGTTCTCCTGTTATTATTTTGTTTACACATAAAATTTGAAAAGTTCGTTTATTTATTCAACAGTTTTGTTTATTTTTATAATGTGTTTTAATTACACTATGCTGCATAAATACAGAATAAATTCGAGGATTGAATTGCTTTGGTAGCAGTAAAATAAATAACACGGTTATCTGAATGAAGCTCTGACCTAAAAGATGACATTAGTGACTGAATTCCTTGTCAGTATTTTTAGTTTGATTTATATGTGGCCAGTGATTGTTTTAAGAAATAATAATGTCAAAGATCTAGTGATGGTCATAACCGCAGACATAATTAGTTAGTAGCAGTGTAAGTTATCTCTCTCTCTCTCCCTCATGCCCAGGGTTGGTAATATAGAAGTATATAAATATGAATTTTGAGGGTCTAGCGATCGACTGAAATCGAGGCGTATTTCGCGGAGGAACGTTATACACATCAGACGTTTGTAAGACTATACAATTAATTTATAGTCGTAAAGGATGAATGTATCGGAGTTCTTATCTCGTTTTGTTTGAGGCGAGTGAACGATAACTTACGAAGCAATGCAGTGGCACGAGACTACATGTAACCTGTCCAACCACAGCCACGTTGATACAGAAGCCTGCTACCAAGAGTTGTGACGTCACATGCTAATGCTATGTCTACGTCGTCGCTTGTAATTGCTATACTACACATACGACATTTTTATCATAATATGACAACTAAATGCAATAATAAACGTAAAAACACACAAAACTGAAGAAACGGTATCAACAGAAACAACATACAAATACATAAATATATGCACTTACGGTATATTACATATTGTAAAATGTTTGAATGAAGACTAAACACCTTGACTGCGTCCGCCTCCGTAGCGTAACGCTTAGCACTATTGGTTGCCGTCCTCGGAGGCCCGAATTCGATTCCCGGTACTACCAGAAATGTAAGAATGACAGGAGGGCAGGTATGTGGTATAAATGGTACATACAGCTCACCTCCATTGGGGGTCTGAAAAAGAGCTTGACTACCTCGGGATGAGAACACGAGTTCACTTTGCCTGGACTGTACGATGATGAACATTCTCTCTCAAAATATAATAAATTAAATAAATAATAAAGTAACAAACTCAAAGGAGGTCAAAATAGACTGGCTGGAAGAAACTAAGACAGACATCCAAGAAATGGATATCACGGACATCATAGAAGATCGTAGGGCCTTTAGTACAATAGTAGCCAGCACAAATTCGTGGATGCCTTTGCTGGCAGGACCTAGTGTTTACAGTGCACTATGCCTTCTGGTATAGGCTAGAGCAATTTTGTTTCTTTCATAGACTTGTCTCTGTCTTATCCTTCGCTTTGACAATATGAAAGTGACTGAGGTATGAGCGATGCTTGTAATGCCAGTCATTATGCAGCCAGTCCCTGCTATGAATGGTGTGAAAATGTTGCTCATAAGGTCGGTTGGTGCATGAATTTCAGTGGGCTTGGCAGACTGATACGTAATAGCAACTCTGGCTCGGTGAGGAAAGCAACGGGAAACTACCTCACTCCTCATTTCCCTAGTACGCCTCTTCAGCAGTGATGCCGAGGCCATCTATGACAGCTGATGGCAGAGCTGTTGAGGATCCCACCAGCGGCATCGCTGACGGACTGAACATACATACAAATTCGTGGAGAAACCAAAGAAGTAAACTGGTCCACAGAAGGCAAGATGGAACATAGTGCATTCATGAAGAGATTTTGGGAGGATAAGGCGAAAACCATCAAGCCAACGAATAATATTAAAACATTTTAAAGCACGTTAGGCAATTCATGATAGTTCAGAGGGTTCACATATCCTAGCACATAACCTAGCAATGCTTACTAACATCAGGCTACTCAACTACAATGCTGTAGTAGTAAAGAATTATTGCTGAAAACACACCTTTAACTGACGCTTTTTCGTACAGTTATCACGTGAAAAC
Source organism: Anabrus simplex (assembly GCF_040414725.1). Lineage (NCBI taxonomy): Eukaryota > Metazoa > Arthropoda > Insecta > Orthoptera > Tettigoniidae > Anabrus > Anabrus simplex. Next base: position 949,592,420 of record NC_090265.1, on the reverse strand, counting down.
ACCAATGAACATATTTAATAATGTAGAAACATCATCGTGCTGCCAAAACCACCATAAAAACAAGACTCACGCCTTCACATCGAAGCACTAACAGTGTGACGTCATCTCTGTGAACTGTCAAGTATAGAAGGATGGAAGTACCTATCTGAGTGAGACTAACGATGGGCATAATGAGGTAATGACATAAGACATAGTTACGTCATTGTAACAAGCTCAGTGTTCCACACTTCGTTAGTAATTGAATATTGCCTATAGTAACGTCGCTGTGTTTTTCGGAGTAGTGTCTGAGAATAGGGATAAACTACATGGGACAAGGACGTACAAATTTTAGAGTTATTGAATCTGTTTGCGAGAGTCGGAAAAATCTTTTTGAAAATAATAATGATAATAATAATTAATAATAATAATAATAATAATAATAATAATAATAATAATAATGTTACAGTTTATGCTTTACGTCCCACTAATTACTTTTACGGTTTTCGGAGACGCGGAGGTGCCAGAATTTAGTCCCGCATGTGTTATTTTACGTGTCAGCAAATCTGTCGACACGAGGCTGAAGTATGTGAGTACCTTCAAATACCATCGGACTGAGCCAGGATCGAGCCTGCCAAGTTGGGGTCAAAAGGCCAGCGCCTCAACTGTCTGAGCCACTCAGCCCGGCCTTTTGAAAATGAACATTGAAGGTTTTGTTAATTCATGGAGCGGATAACAAAGCTGATTTGTAGATTATATAAGATATTCATTAAACCAAACGTCATTATTTTAACACAGTGGAGAAGATAACGGCTCTTTAACTTAAAATGATGACTGATGACAAAATATGTTAATATGAGCGAAAATTGGAAGGCAGGTACAGGGTCTGCATTTAATAGGCGTAACACTAACTCAGTAGAAACTTAATTTTGATCATGTCTGAAGTATCCGTCTTGCATTTACCAGGTGATATCCTGACACAGTCCCTCTCCCCCCACAACTAAGTTTATTCTCGATACAGGGCAGAACTCCGTCAAGCATATTGTCTTGCTCTGGAATATTCTCCTGGAAACAATTATCCCTGTTGAGAATCTAAAATAACGCACACTTGTACACTGGCTGACATAGAAAGTAAGCTTCCCCTGGAAGGAATGGTTGCCCGCAACGTGTACGGGTGGGACATGGGACATTCAACATGACTGCCAAGTTACGTTCAATTTTGTTGTCCTTATACGGCCACAGTACATGGTTTGCTACGTCTCTCGGCCTGGGACATACAGAAATATACCAGTCTAGTGGCAACATTAGTCATAATGTATGCGCTATATTTTGTCCGATGTCGTATTATAAGTTTAGTGAAGTGCCTCCGAACGTGCAGACTCTGTCAACCATGGCGGTAGCCGTGCATGCTAAATCGTCAGTTCTGCCGCTCGCCTCTTGTGTTAGGAGTTCGAGCCTCGGTGGGGTAAAACATTTAATGTTTACTTTTATTCCATCACTGACATATATGGCGAGTCACGCAACTTCTTTTGTTTTATCATGCCATTATTGACAGTGAGTGGGCTTATTTGTGGCTCTGAAAAGAGCCGTTGGGTGGTCCTCTCAGTAAGAGGACCCTGCCTTGGCGTTATGCACGACCTTTCCCAGGAGTTTGGCCCTTCAATCGATTAGGGCAGAAGCATACGTATTGTCGTCATTGCCACTTCGTTTCAAGCCGCACTGACATGAACCCAGAGAGCGTCGTTCGTATTTGGCGCGGGATCGGGCCAGCTCTCCACCATTACTCTCTTCGTCTCGGCCCACACGTTTTCAATGGGATTCATGTCCCCACAAAGAGCCCAGTCTATAAACTCGACCTGATCTTGCTTGCGAACCATTCCTGAGCTAATCGGGACGTGTGGATGTTTAACATCCGCGCGGAAGGAACCATACTATTCTCTAAAATGTGTACATATTGCCTGGCGTTAAGTCGTTGCTTGATTCTCTGCAACATTCATATCCCAGCAGAGCTCATTCAACCCCAACACGCAACAGATACAAGACGAGAGCCCTGTCGCTCGGCCACGTATGCTGGATTGTGTCGGGTGCTGAAAGGGCGAAACACGCGTGCCGCCCATCGTTCGCCGAAGAAAACGTGCTCCCGTCGGAGAATACAACATTCGACCAATCACATAGTATGTATTCCTCGGCAAATGCAAGGCGGTACACTCTCTACTTACCAGGGAGCTTTCGTTCCTAGGGGTACGAACATGCCGGATGGATTACTCCCCACTCAGCGCTCATCACTCTTTTCTCTTCACACAGGAAGCTGAGAGATGCAAAACAAACCCGTATATTTAAATAGTGGCGTTCATGCCGGCATTTCACTCATCCCTCTTCTCTCCGCGCCTCTTTCAAGAATAAAATCGGTTTGATTTTGGAGCGATGTGCTTCTCGAGTGCTGTTCTACTGTAGTGAGATTGGTTGGCTCAAGGCCACGGCCGCCTACGACAATATCATCAGCCTACGTTCATTGAAGGTAAAATATCAATATTAAATTAGTCGGTAGGCTACTTGTTTAATATTTTCTTTATTCCCTACAAAATAATGTAATCTTTCGATAAAGTACGGCTTCTTTTATTGAAATGGAGAATAATATTACGTTACTACTGCTTACGTTGTCCGCCTCCGTAGCGTAACGGTTAGTGTTATTAGCTGCCGTCCTCGGAGGCCTGGGTTCGATCCCCGGTACTGCCAGAAATTTAAGAATGGCAGGAAGGCTGGTATGTGGTTGAAATTGTACATGCAGCTCACCTCCAATGGGGGTGTACCTGAAAAGAGCTGCACCACCTCGGGATGAGGACACGAGTTTGCTTTTTTAACTGCTTACGTTATTGTAATGACCAGTTTTTCTTCAATGGAAATAGGGTTGACATAATAGTTGCTGTACTTCCGTGGTTTCCTGACGCCAACCCTATGTGGAGGAATGTAATCACTATTGCGTGTTACTGTGGTGGTTGTTAGTGTATTGTGTTGTATGAATATGAAGAGGAGAGTGTTGATACAAACACAAACAACTAGTCCCCGAGTCAGAATAATTAATCACACGCGATTAAAATCCCCGAACCGATCGGGAATCCAGCCGGGGACCCTCTCAACCGAATGCCTCAACATTGGTCATTCAGCCCAGGAGTCAGACATTGAATCGTCTGCAATGACATTCTTAAGTAGTCATGGGATTTCTGTGGGTCTTTCTTCACTTCCTGTTGTAAATGGTGGAATTCACTGAATTTCTGCCTTCTCTTATTAGTTGGATGTGCGCTGAACCTTCTGACAGAACTTGAAATTAAGTACAAGTGGCTTGCTACCGTAAGTTCATCATTACTACTACTACTACTACTACTACTACTACTACTGCATTTAACCATTATGTACACAGATAACTACGAACATTTGCATTTTTAAAAAAATTAAAGATAACAATGCGATCTTATCGTGAATGCTGCACAATCATAACTGGATGAAAAGAGTTTCCTCGTTAATGAAGAAAGAGCGAGGGTTCCCCATCCAGTATGAGCGCCTTAGAATGATGAGGGTTAGCCATTCGCCGCGGAAGTAACACTGCCTCAGTCAAGCGTCTCAAGGCCGTCCATAGCAGTCGGGAAAAGCGCGGCCTGACGTAGCTGCACGGCGTTCACGAACGGGGTCAAATGGGCATTAACAATCAAGCGTTCGAGACCCGCCACGAACCCGAGCCAGCACTTCGGTCTGTTTTTTCCGATTCTCTAGATTGTCTTATACAATGCATCTGTGGGATGTCGTCGTCCAGCCTTTGTTGCGGTTAGATTTCCTTGTTCAACGAGAGGAACTAACCGCTCACGGGTGCGAAGTTCTTGGTGGGCTATAGTTGCCGGTAAAATGGCCTACTTGAGTGTAATAAGTGTGGTTGGAGCATCTTGCAATCTGATTGGTTTGCCCGCTGTTGCTGCCGGCGCGGCGGAGTGAAAGAGACGAAGACGTCCCAGGTGGAATCTTAAGTAGCCACCTTCACGCTGTGAACCTGAGTCCGTACTCTCTGGGCTCCGGCGCTTCGCGAATAGGCACGCCTATTAATCGGATTGCTGTTTTCCACCTCACACGTATTTAAGGCTGTTTACAGGAAAATGTGCAATCCAGTTGCTTCCCACACTCATGGATACTAGAGTTACGATGGCAACAACCTGTATATGAGTAATGTTTCATTGCCCTTGAGCATCGAACTAGGAACTACATCATCATGATCATGGTTGCATGTGACAATGCTCGTCACAGTACAGTTGGATGCGATTTTTGAGCGCTGACTTTCTGTATCGGCAAGTGTACTTTTCCGTCCTACTCCAGATTTATTTAAACGTCAGTGCCTCGGAATGATATTGGATTCGTATCCGATTACTGACGAATGTAGATAAAACTGCGTTTATGTACTTCGATACACATGTTTACTGACAGTGGCATACTATATTTTCAACCTACCAAAGATTATAATGGTATTGCATCGCATTTCGTTTAATTCCTTTCTGATATTGAGATGTATTATTTTTCCTTACATTTCCTTTTTGTCTCCACTTTCACCGACATGCTATTTCTTGGGTCTTTCCGAATATAGATACATTCTTGCACCGAACAAAAAATTGGTTTGTTTCGATTTCCTTCCTCCTGCACTACCATATTTTACCATCATCTTGCAAAATACATGTGGCTGGCTGAAGTGCTTACTCGAAACACGCCAGTAATTGATTTTTTCTTCACATTTCTGCATGTAATAGTGTAGGCCTATTTATTCACATTCTTCCTTCTTGCGTTCTTTTCACTGAGTCATCATGTTTTACTTTTTATTATGATCGAAACTCAGTAAGTTAGTGCAAGTTATGGTGAGTTTCTATGTATACGCTGTACTGAACTGTACTGTACCTAACGTATCACATTTCTGTAACCGAGCTCGATAACTGCAGTCGCTTAAGTGCGGCCAGTATCCAGTAATCGGGAGATAGTGGGTTCGAGCCCCACTGTCGGCAGCTCTGAAGATGGTTTTCCGTGGTTTCCCATTTTCACACCAGGCAAATGCCGGGGTTGTGCCTTAATTAAGGCTACGGCCGCTTCCTTTCAATTTCTAGGCCTTTCGTATCCCATCGTCGCCATAAGACATATCTGTGTCGGTGCGACGTAAAGCAAAAAAAAAAAAACAATAATAATAAAATCTGTAAATGCCATTCAACTGAAATTTTGCTGATGGCAGAAGTATTGACTGCGATGACTGCAGTGTTAAGTCTCGTGTTTCATCCTTCAATATTGCATTTAAGCAGCTCCACACCTTCGCATTTATACATAATGAAGCAACTTTCATCCCACAGACTCATCAGGAACGTCTGTGCGCGTGCTTCCTACTTCACTTCCTAGAGCCCATTTGTTACCTTTGTTCGACCAACGACATAAATCTTCAGTCACATACCTGCACTGGTACAGGGAACTACGGTTCGGACTTGGCGGAACGAAATATTTTGTCCACTGCCTCTCCATAGGCAAGTTTTTCTCATGCCGTGCAGTAAATCGCTGAACTCATGTTAAATCAATTTCACGCAGCAGTCAATCCGAGGGGGAAATATCACACTTCCCCGGGTTTTGCGTATGGGAATATTATCATACCCCTGCTGCATAGACAGAGGAAAATATATTGGAAATTCGTGACTAAATGGATATAACATGTTCATTAAACATGATTATCGCGTTAAATGCCGGCCTCTCACTGCTGGGTTCCGTGGTTCAAATCCCGGTCACTCCATGTGAGATTTGTGCTGGACAAAGCGGAGGCGGGACAGGTTTTACCTGTCGTACTTCATTCCAGCAACACTCTCCAATATCATTTCATTTCATCTGTCATTCATTAATCATTGCCCCAGAGGAGTGCGACAGGCTTCGGCGGCCGGCACAATTCCTATCCTCGCCGCTAGATGGGGGCTTTATTCATTGCATTCCTGACCCGGTCGAATGACAGGAAACAGGTTGTGGATTTAAATTTTTCATTATCGCGTTGAAAAATATTAGCTTTAAAGGCCAGTAGCTTTCCAAGTATTACTGTGACATATACGAGATATTATTTTACGTATAATTTGATTAATTATTTCGATTAGTGTTTACATTCCGCATTGAAATTAATTACAGGTTAAATAGTGAAAGACATCGGTTTATTATTTTAGAGTGAAATTCAAAGTTATGCGTTATATGCTAAAAAGCTATGTATTGATTTTTTTATTTACGAATAAGATACCCGCCCGTCCATGGCATACTGCTACTGTTCAGAAGGTATCTAGGGATGGCAGTTTTTAAAAAAATACCGATATATCGATATTTCGATATATTGAAAACTTATCTTCGATAATCGATATTTATTGCACATAATATATCGGTATATTCAAGCGATATCGATATATCGTAACCCAAGAGTAACTACAATATCATCACCAGATCTCAATGCATATATATCAATATTGGTTTATTCTGCCTGTGCACGCGACTGGTTGGTTGAGTTTATCTTGCTACTGGAATTCGCGGTTTAATTATCCATGGAAATTATCCATCAACGGCTGCTAATTTCAGATGACCACTAGCCTGCACGGTTGCTAGGGTTATACTTACATAACACAAATTTTCATTCACCCGCAGCCACAAGACAGCAGTCGAGGCATAGATCCTGAATAAATAGCTTTTTTAGAGTGAAAGAAGTAGTGTCAGTAATGCTTGATGTTCATATAAACCTCGTAAATTAGTAGAAATGGCTGAAAATAGTTAAGAATATGATGCAGCATCTACCGTGCAAGTATTTATGGTTTTATCATTGCATTGATAGGATAAACAAGGAAGAGGAAAGGAAGCGGCCGTGGCCTTAAGTTAGGTACCATTCCGGCATTCGACTGGAGGAGAAGTGGGAAACCACGGAAAACTTCGAGGATGGCTGAGGTGGGAATCGAACCCACATCTACTCATTTGACCTCCCGAGGCTGAGTGGACCCCGTTCCAGCCCTCGTACCACTTTTGAAATTTCCTGGCAGAGCCGGGAATCGAACCCGGGCCTCCGGGGGTGGCAGCTAACCACACTAACCACTACACTACAGAGGTCTTACCACGCTTACGTCTCTTGGTTAACTGTTTTGTTGAAACATTCAAATTTACGTGCAAACCAGGTTCAGAATGACATAAAATCAAATGAAATTTTCCAATCATTTAGTAATACATAGAAGCAGATTCGAACAAATCAAAACATTGTTGATGGCTTCAAGCATGCTGCACATTTTAACGGACTTAAATTCTTAGCTGCCGCCTTACCTTATAAAGTAAGGAATCAATCAAATTCGGAATTATATACAAACAAATTAAAATTTTTAATCATTCAGTATTATGTACAGATAGCTACAAACAAATTAAATATTTCTTGATGGCTTCAAACAAGTTGCATATTGTTAATAGATCCCCGATTTATAGAACTTCAATATAATTTCAAATCCTTGTATTTTGGAAAAGAAATAATTTTATATCGAGATATATCGCTATTTTGTTTTGATAGTAGGATAATATCGGCATGTCGATATCGAATGAAATATCGATATTTATTATATCGGAACGTCCCTAGGTGTTATCGATGCCTACGAGATAAGTAAAGGCCTCAGCATGCACGGTCTCTTCAAGTACTAAATTTACAAAGTAGCAGCAGTTCAAATATCGCCGCTGGATGTGAGGTTTTCCCTCCATTCCTCAGCACGATTCCAATTGGCATTACGATAATAATTTGCACATAAAAGCACATTACAAATATAAAACATTGCGTTTTGAGTAGGAAAGTGATATTTCTATGACGTTTAATGAAGAAAAATAAATGTATCACCGAGTAATTCAAGATGAGCTCATACGAATCAGGTAGTATAATTGCAACCGGAAAGTACACATCCTAATAAAAATGAAAATACTTCATAGTATATTTTAAAACACTGCCGTATTCACAGAGCCTTCGTCGATGAATGCAGAGTGGGTCTCGGCCCACAAGTGGCCACGGCTGGTCCGTGGTCCAACAGCTCTGCACTCCGACCGGCCAACCGAGCAGAGGAAGGGTGGCTCTTCGTCTCTGTATTCGGGAGACTGGACAGGGCTGGACCTCACGGCTGGTCTCCACTGTCGGTTTTCCTGAGAATGGTTTTACGTGGTTTTCCATTCTCCTGCAATAAGGCAAATGCTGGGAGGGTTCCTAGTATAGGCCACGGCCGCCAACTCCCTCACCATCTCCGAGCATCTCCTTCGCCGTAACAAATCTCCCGGCCTCACAGACGGCGTCACCATCTAAGAGGCCCGCCTCCTCCTTCAGGGGAGGAATTAAAACATTTTAGTATTAGTACGTAACCTAGTCTTGCCATGCAAATACCCTGAAAAAAAGTGTTGGCATTGATTGCGACTAGTTTTAGTAGAAATGCTAAAACACGTGCTTTCAAAATGTTCACTACATACTACAGACTTCGAGGAAGGTTGCCACATGCTATTTTTCTCGTCACCGCGACATGACATAATTAAGACCCATTTTTCTCGTAGTTCCACATTTGCTCGTGGAAATAAATGCCACTACCTTTCTGAAGTTTACTTTTGCAGAATGGTGCACAGCAATAAACCATTGTTTATCACGCGCAATAAACATCTTGTGAATAGAATGTTTACAATAAATACTCTCTCGGCTCTTGTATATTTATCAATATGCACAAAACATTTTCTTAATGTAAACCCACAGCCTGTTTAGAGTCATTTGATCGGGTCAGCAATGGAACGAATTAAGCCCCATCTAGCGGCGAGAATAGGAAATTTCCCGGCTGCCGAAGCCTGTCGCATTCCTCTGGGGCAATGATTAATGACTGACAAATGAAATGATATTTGAGAGTGTTGCTGGAATGAAAGATGGCAGGGAAAACCGGAGTACCCGGAGAAAAACCGGTCCAGCACAAATCTCATATGGAGTGACCGGGTTTTGAACCACGAAACCCAGCGGTGAGAAGTTGGCGCGCTGCCACCTGACTCGCGGAGGCTTCTATTTTCATAACTTTACGTTTAAATATAAACCATATACTTATCACAAGCTGAATACACAAATCAACGCCTTTTATAATGAATTTTAAGGCTTATCTCACCTAAACTTACCTTTTTCCTTCACAGTTTCCATATAGTCTGTGTTGTTAAATGGTGGAGGGCTAACACGAAGTCTAGCGGTGACTCTGGAACTAGAACGTATTTCGCGCTGTGTAAACTACCATGCGGAGGCAACTGTGTTACATATTCCACCGTTTGTATTCGATTTCTAGTCCGGCCTACCAGAGGCTCAGAGCAAGGTATTGATTAGATTGGATATTTCCAGGTTGCAATTCCACCTTCAATAGCACCATCTCTTGCAGAATTATCGGCGTTCTCTAGTGCGGATGTTGTTAATGAAAATAATAATTCAAAGAAAAACGATATATTAATGGAAAAACCGATATATTATTCGATAAATCGAATCAAAATTTCGATATCGATATATCGATAAATCGAAAGGAAAATATCGGTATTTCATAAAAACCGATAAATCGTTACCATCCCTAGGTATAACATTGGTTTGATCGCAAGGCACGGCCTTGAGGCCACCAATAACAGCTGCGGATCCTGCGCACTGTCGACAAGTTTCCACTTCCTTACCTCACTTTGTTGTGTTCTGTGTGTTGACATACAGTGCAGCGTAAATTGTAATTTTACGGACTTAGGTTGCATAGAATCGAGGGATGGGTGTTGTGAGCAGCCTAGCTATAATGTTTGACATGAAGTTCCTTGTCGTGCTGATTATTTTATGATGAATGAATGTCGTATGGCTTTTAGTACCGGGATATCCCAGGACGGGTTCGGCTCGCAAAGTGCAGGTCTTTCTATTCCGTAGGCGACCTGCGCGTCTTGATGATGATGATGATGATGATGATGAGACGATGATGAAGACGACACATACACCCAGCCCCCGTGCCGTAGGAATTAACCAATTAAGGTTAAAATCCCCGACCCGGCCTGGAATCGAACCCTGGACCCTCTGAACCGAAGGCCAGTACGCTGACCGTTCAGCCAACGAGTCGGACTTATTTTATGATTAGTAAGCATTACAAGATTTTCTGTAGTATGTTTGGGGAAATCCTTGCGTTCCGATACGAGGGAAATCGGGAAATGGTGTGAGAAATAATACAGTGGCTAGACGCGAGAACATGTGCGGATACCAGTCTTTCGAAGCAAAGCGTTTTGAATATTCTGAAGCAGAAGTTATCAGATGAACATGGTTCGCCAATTAAAATACCGTTTAAGAATGAAGCCTGCTACGAAAACAAATGCTCATAGTTTCGACTGGGAACTAATTCGGAAACAGTTCTGGGAATGTATAAGGCTGGCTATATACAAAGTATGAAAGGTGTGTATGATAAAGTGAAACCCATTATACATTTCCAGGGATCTCTGTGGATGGTTGTTTTCAGTATTCTAAAAGTAAGGGAGGAAAGAAATCTTTAATCAGACAATATAGTAATAGGAGGACGTAAGTTATTTTTTCTAGATAAGACGTGGGTTAATGTTCACCGTACAAAATATTTGGTTTGGGAGTGGAGGGTAAACATCCCCAGTCAAAATCCCGTTAGGAAAGCGACAGCGAATTGAGGCAGTGAATGAGAGAGTGGGCTATGCCAGAGTTGGATGAAACTGAGATATTTAGAGTTTTGTGTTTGCTCTAATAATGAGAAAAACATTCCTTTATGTATGTTTAGTCCTCAACCCGAAGGCTGGTTGGATCCTCAACAGCTCCGCTATCAGCTGTCATAAATGGCCTAGGCATCACTGAAGAGGCGTACTAGGGAAATGAGGAGTGAGGTAGTTTCCCGTTGCTTTCCTCACCGAGCCAGAAGTTGCTGTTACATATCAGTCTGCCAAGCCCACTGAAATGCATGCACCAACTGACCCTATGAGCAACATTTTCACACCATTCATAGCAGGGACTGGCTGCATAAGGAATGGCATTACTAGCATCACTCATACCTCAGTCACTTTCATCTTGTCAAAGCCAAGGATAAAGCTGAGACAGATCAATGAAAGTAACAATATTGCTCTAGCCCATACCAGAAGACATGGTGGACTGTAAACACTACGTCCTGCCAGCAAAAATATTCCTATTAACATATAATTTATTGTTTGCCAAGCATACATTTCAAACTCTTCAGGAAAATTATTTACAGTATGTAATTCCATCATATAATCAGTTCCTTAGGCCCTTTCCACCTGCAAACAACCAAACAAAATAACCTTGCTTTGCTACCTATATGTTCGTTAACAGTAACTTCCCAAGAATTGCCTTCATTACCCGGTTACTATAAAATTTTAGTCCTTTATAACAAATACTAGCAGATACCCATGGCTTCGCTCGTGTAGATTTCATAATTTGGTAAAAGTAACCGTTACCAGGACATTATCTGAAAATCCTTAAAGTATAAAAACTCACCGAAAATTGAGTATCATTCACCACAGAAACTCTTCGTAAACCACGTTTGTTTTATTGCCTTTCTGGCCTAAGATGACCATTCGATATAGAACTGCACATGTAAAAAACAGTCTTCTCTCAAGTCGAAAATAAAACATGTTTATTTTTAAATGAGATTCCAAATACCTATTTCCACGTCTAACATCTTCAGTTTTTGAGTTATGAGTATTCCCATAAAACAGAAATCAACCCCACCTCACACAAATTTTCTTCTTTCACTTCTTTTCACCGAAAACAAAAATATACACGTTCTTCTATTTTTGAAGGATTTTCCATATACCAAGTGCCATGTCTCTAACATGTTAAATTTTTGACTTGTACCGTACATATACCGGTATTCATTTTCAAAATTTACCCGATTTTTCCATTCTTTTGAGTCCCTTTAGTAGATTTTCCAAAAACAAAAAAATACGTCTTTTTTTAAGGAGATGAAAAATACCAACTTTTACGGCTAAAATATCTTCAGTTTTTTAGGGATGAGTATCCTCATAAAAGTATTTCGACTCCTCTTTAATCCCCCCCCCCCTTTAAACTGATTTCCCAGGAACAAATGCGTGCTTCTTTACTTTTAAATGGGATTTCATATACCAATTTTCACGTCTGTAACCTTCGATTTTTTAGATAGAAGTATACCCATAAAAATAATTCAATTTTTTTCACTTCCTTTCAACGTCCCACTTACGTGCATTTTCCGAAAGTAAACAATACGTGTTTAATGATTTATAAAGGAGCTTCCAAATACCAATTATCACGACTGTAACACCTTCAGTTTTTGAGATGTATGTATCCTTGTAAAGAGAATTTTACTCCTTTTCCACCCCCTCCCAATCTGTGTTTCTTTATTTCTTTATTTGTAAAGGAGATTACAAATACCATATTTACATCTGCAACATTTTTAGTTTTTGAGATATAAAAAGTATCCTCATAGAAAAAAAATACGTATTTCTTTATTTTTAAAGGAGGCTCCAAATACCAATTTTCACGTCTGTAACATCTTTAGTTTTCTAGATATCAGTATCCTAATAAAGATAGTTCATCTCCTTTTTCACCAAGTTGATTTTCTCCAAAAAATGCGCACAATGCGTTCTTATTGGGACTGATAATTCGTTAAGAATGCAGTGAAATTTCACCAAAGAGGAGAATTAATGAATATTTAAGTAGAAGGCACGTAGGCCTATCATTCACATATTCTGTGAAAAATTCCCTTGGTCATCTAGTTAGGGTATGCAGAAAGGCATTTCAGAAAGCTTTACCAACCGCAAAGATAGTTCGGAACGTGGTCACAATGTCATTTTCAATTTAAGCGCAATTTACTGAATTTCAAGAAATTTTACAGTTTGTTTTTGGGCTAAGGACATTCCCCATTTCTCTGAGGAATTGTAGAAAAATCCCTAACATATTATAATCTGGACCAGTATGACTGTGAACCCCATTTGTAGATCATGGTGTGTAATGGTCCTGTTAACGGGCAGTCATGCGAAGAAATGCTCCGACAGTGACTCGATCCGCAGCTCACGGAAGCTGGAATAGCAGATACCATAATCCTGCAACGAGCCGGAGTACCTGTGAATTTTGCTAGAAGCGTGAAAGGATGCTTTAATGAACTGTTTCCAGACAGGTGAATTAGGTACGGATCGGAGGCACCACGCACCCGCTCTCTCCGGGCCTATCCTCTAAAGAGCCAAAACTTGTCCAATCCAGTCGGGTGTTACCGAACGTCCGATGAACTGCGGGCTGCTGTGAGAGAAGCGTTTGGATGTGTCACGGAAAACTTTCACTAGAAAACCTCTCACCGAACATGACGTCATATTCAGTTCTGTTACGATAATGGTGGTGCTCACACTGATATTTTGGACACATGTTCTTGAGTACATTTTTGCATTTTGTTTTAATTCCATTGTTGGATTAGGGCGAGAACGCCATTGTTGGAGAGTGATCGTGTCCGCATAGATATTCAAGAGAAGTAGAGTGATGTGGTTGCCCCTCGGATCGTTGCAGAAATAGAGGTAACGCTGAGAACTTGCATCGCCCGGCGTATATCTCTATCCGATGCCCGCTAACTGCGACTTTCGATTCCGAGTTACTGTCAAGTCAATGCAGCCATGCTGATGGCTATAGGGATGGCTGTTAGAAACAGGTTCATGTAAGTCTCACGCTCGACAGCTATAGCGAGGCTGAGATTTAAACTGAAGACATAATGCAAGGTGGATTGTTTTTCATTGGCGTTTGGTACTGTTTATCGCATATATCTTGTTCTTGGCAATCGTCAACTACGTTTTTGCAGAGAATTTATAAATGCTGCACAGGAGGGACGCTGCCACTGTGAGAGGGTTGCGACAAGCATGGCAGCCATTCCAAACCCATGTTGGCGACGTACTTCGCTGTGGTTAGGGTGCTGTACGCACAGCCGTCTCTTCAGTGTAAAGAGACACACTATAACCTTGGGATAGCTCGCTTGTAAATGATTAAGCTGTATGTAAAATTAAAAGCGGTACGTTCGTTCACATGTAAATAGATTTCGTATAATAGGGTTTCGGAGAAAATGGGACAAAACGTTCTTATTGCAATTGAGGTCACCCTCAAAATAGTGTTACAAATAAAACACAGTCAGCTTTATCGATCTAATTTAATTCAGAATTAATACACACACAATTATATTCAACCATGAATGACCACACTTCACTAATAACTGTCCATTAACAAGTCTCTCACAGCAGGACTCCAGCTGGGCAGTCCTTACCTGGAACGGGCTATAATCCTTAATGACAGGCCTCACTTTCATTTCGCTCTGCACGCTCAGTCACGTCACTCAACCAGCTTCACACATATAGTTTGAACACGTAGTCTGCTACCAATCACGACGCACGACGACTGTTTCTTGGTTCTGCTCCAGGTAAGTCCAGTAAGTCACACAATCAACACAGACAATTTATTTAACTCACAGACAACTTAACTGCTCCACATTGACAACTAAACAGCGGTCACATAAGAGCAGAGCCCATGTGAAGCCACTCTAAAACAACTCTGAACCTCCATCGTGCTGGTCTTATCATTTTGTAACCTCAGGGCTCGTTAATACTCATCAGTATCCTCCAATTTGTTGTGGAACTATATAGTCCGTATTTTGGAGAACATCGTCATGGACGACTTCTCACGTGTTTATTCTGCAAATATCGTCAGTATGTTCCTTAGCAGTGTCGTTATTACTCCAAGAGAGTGGCCTGCTCACTTCCCGATCTGAACGGGACTCGAACAATCTAACCGCGGTGTCAGACCTAATAGATTTGACGCCTTAACGATCATGGTAAACAAGCGGGCTATCAGTAGGCTGTGATGAGTCTTTAAATTATTATGGTTCTTTCCTATTAATGTCATGATTATGGAAATCTCGTTGCCAAACATAGTACGAAACAGAAAGCCATTCTTAATCGGCGTATGAGTGAATATGAGTGTCATTTGTGTCATTGCGGTATGTGTTCCTGTATAGCATTCCCATATACAGGAATTCCGAATTCCGCAATAAAAAGTACGGACATGATCCTCATTACAGCGGTACTCCAGTTTATAAATATACCGGTTACATAAAATACCGTATATACTATATAAGAAGAAACAATCTGATTTCGCTGTGCGGTTCGCGTCACGTAGCTCTGAGTTTGCATGCAGAAGATACCTTATTATTATGCCCTACTCTCGGCAGCCCCGAATATCGTTTTCTATACAATAGAGAATTATTGTTGCTGTGCTATCTCATTCTAATTCCTGTTAGTCGTATCAAATTTAACAGCTGTTTGTATTGCGTATGTGTAACGCTCGTTTTCCTCTTAGGGTATTTTTATTTTGTCATATGAATGCGTGATAACTGTTTGTGCTGAGACTAGATTGGTGCCGTGTAATATCGCTCCTGGTTTGTCGATGTGAGTTCGTGAATTACGGCGTAGTAACTACATTAGTGTGCTGTTATTTTACGTTTCAGAATTATGATGGCTGAGTACTTCGTTTAATTTAACGGGTTTTTTAGCACTTGAGTGGAATTTTATATTGCCTGATGACTTTTAAAACAGGTTGTTGCTCTGAATGGTTACATACAAGAAGCGTCCAATTTTACATTCAATGTAACGTCACGATACAAGGGAGAGTAAAGTTCTGAGTGCAACGAATATTTCACCAGTATTTATCAAACCCTATGTGTGAAATATCGGAAGATACTTCATAAGTCAAACACAGTTTATTCTCAAGTCATCATTGAACTGAAAGCGTATACGGGAAACGATGAACTATATTTAAGTCCTTAATTCTACATGGTGTGCCGCACCTCATTACCTTCATATCTTACTTTACCGATATCACATTCTTTACGATGTCATAGATCGGTCAGTTGTGACTGGCTAGTATTCTCTATACCTAACTTGACTTGTAGTTCATCCCGATTAGACAGACGGCACCTCATGTAACGGAGGATTGCCAAAGCATTTCTTTCTAGCTTATCTTTGATCCATGTGTTATATGATCTTGGGACAATAATGGCTTGGACAAAAAAGATGGAAACGTTAGTCTACGAGATGATTTTCACCTCATATAAGTGGTATTTCAAAAATATTCATACTTGACCTTGTATGGCTTTCTCAGTTCAGATTCAATGAATGTGATTACTTAGAATCAATGCAATTGATTTCTTCAGTCTTCAGGTATTTATCCTATTTATCCTTTCTTGGCTTGCCATAGTTATGCTGGTTTTATTTACTGAAAGATTCCTGTTCTGTGTATTATTCTTTTATTTATTTCCGCAGACTTATTTCAGTGTCCTTCCTTTATCTTTATGTCTGCTTATTATGTTATCGTTTCTACGTTGAGCTAAGGGTAGCACTGATCCGATTGTTTCGTGTGTGTAATTAGTTTGTTTGTGGTTTTGATTGGAGACCTTTTCTTTTTCTTCGGCTTCGACGTTTGGCTTGAGGTTATGTTCTGTAATATGGTTTAACGCTGATATTGTTCGATTCATGTTCGCCTTGACGTGCGATATGAATGCGTGTCATGCGGCGTGTAAGTTGTTTTTGTTATGATGTCGACTGGGTGAGCCAGGCCATTTTGCGGCGACCCAGATATCTGATCTGTGCTCTCAGATCAACCTCATGAGCCATCGACTGATTCTTGTCATGCTGTTACGATTCTTATCGTAACGTGTTTTGATATATTATTTATTCTGTTTCGTATATTTGGTCTCTGTGTGTGTGTGTGTGTGTGTGTGTGTGTGTGTGTGTGTGTGTGTCGGGGGGTGTTATTTTTCAGTATCTTATGGATATTTAATCATTATTCTTACTTTATCTCTATCGTTTCCGGCTTGCTCAGCCGATTTACATGCTTATTTCGGGATTTTACTCTCCTTTTAGCTGTTTCATTTGACTCACGTTTTCTTCATAAATATGGCAACTCCTTTTTAATCTCCTTGTGTTCCATATTTGTTTTCTTTTCTGCCAGCATTGTTTCACTAGCGTTTTCGATTTCTGGGGACACAATCTCTATGGAAGGAATGTTTCTTTTTTAAAAGCCTTGTCTTTATCTGGGGAGCCGTGATAATATTTTTCTTGTGTGAAAGCTGCTACTTTCACCTCTTTATGACATCTGGTCTCTAAGAAAGATATACTTTGGATCACGTTTTAATTACCACTGTCTGGTAATGATTGAATATAATTGTATCAGTTTTCATGCTACCTCTGTTGCAACAGTGTAAAATTTCATGAGATCCAGTTTGATGAGTCAAACGACTCGATTGCGATTGATATATCTTCACAAACTATGTGTGTGAGTATTCGACTCTCTGTGTCTCCCTGTGTCTTGTTCTATGCCCAAATCTTTAGCTTATGTTAATAAACCTTGTTCATATCAATTGACCCCTGCTCTACGTTATTATCTCTCTCTCTGCGTTGGGGACGTGCCTTTTACACATTGTTTCTCTAGTGTAATAGGCCCGGATTCAGCTCCTGGCAGATTCTAGCCAGTTTCGACCGATCCAGTGCAAAATAGGTAGGTAGGTGGTGTAAGGGTCTTCATTTTTTGACTGCACGGCTGCAAGATGCCGCACTCACACTAGTCCGCTGACCGGTAAAGTGCCCGCTGTATCTGCGCGCTGCTCAGGGTCACATAAGATATAGAACGCTATTTCTGGTAAAAGTAAGAGACTAAAACTTACCTGAAATTAAAGGAGAGGCTCAAAGTTATATCATGCCCGGTGCAGAGAATCCATTCAAGATCTGTTTCTCTCTCTCTCTCTCTCTCTCTCTCTCTCTCTGTCCAACCCTAAATAAGGATTTAGTGATATCATGCCGTAATCCTGTTGACGGGCAGCCTTCGGGAGTCTCTGCTTTGGGCATGGTTATTTGCTGTAGGCTCGTCGCAGTTTGGTCCATCCATTGCGATGATGGGCCCGTCTTCTCATCTTCGGCCGTCGACTAGCCCGCAATGATGAATATTTCCATTGCCTCTGGTCTCCTGCCAATGTGGTCAAATTACATGAGTTATTTTTGACGGATAGTCTAGTTCTGCCACGAACCTACTACGCTGGTGTAACAGGGGTAGAGGTGATACTCCCACGTGGCGCGTCCCAAGTGGCGGAAAGGGGGTCCTAACCGGCTTCCCAATGGACTTGAGCGAAATAAAATAGCTCTCGTGGACCAAACGAACAACCCCCTGTGGATGTCGGACGCAGGCGAAGAATACACCCACAGCATCCCCTACTTGTAAGAGGCGACTGAACGGGGCGACCAAGGGTTGATCGAATTAGAACCATGAGGCTACTTGTAATTAGTACCATCACGCAGGGAACACCATGGGTCGCTTTTACTTGCGCGTTGTACCACTATGTTAGGAGCACAATAGGTTTGTGATTAGTAGCGACAATGTGTGAATCCGAGTGGGTTTTACAGTACCTGTGATTTATACCACTATATGAGCGACACCATGGGTCCGCCTTGCATATGATTAGTACCCACTATGTGAGGAACACCACGGGATAGTACGAGTCCCTGTGATTGTTACACCTATATGAGGAACACAATAGGTTTGCGTTGCCTGAAAATGGCGTCACAATGTGAGAAACACCATAGGTCTGTGTTACATGTGTGTATTACACTACTTGCGAGTAGTACCATAATGTGTGGAATACCGCGAGTCTACGCTACTTTTGATTAGTACCGCAACATGACAAATACCATGGTTCTACTTTCCTAGCGATAAGTACCATTATGAGGGGCCGATGACTTGGATTTTGGACCCCTTTAGACTACAAGCATCATCGATTCAGTGTTTTGCTGTAGAGGCAGTCCCTTGGTCAGTAATACTCTTGTTTAACGCTAGTTTCTGGGAATGTGGGGCATTACGGGACGGATCCACTGATTGTTTTAAATTAATATCCATCCATTCAATCTTTGTCATATTTTGAATTCTGGTCAGTGGATGATTTTGGACTTTTAAATTGTCATTACATTTCGTCTCATTTCATACTATTAGGGGCCGATGACCTAGATGTTAGACCTTTTTAAACAACAAGAATCATCATCAGTCTTGTTCTGACGCCTAGGTACACTCATGTTCATAAAAACAGATCACCTTGAAATACTAGAGGTAGGAAGTTGATATTCACAGAACATGTTCGTTAGTATGTTCTGCAGAAACGATTAGCATTTTAGTCACCAAGGTTCAGCATGTGTTCTGTTGCCTTGTAGGCACTGGGTCCTTCATGCGTGATGGCATGAACACGTATAAGGCGCGAATGGCTTCTGGGGTATAGCCATCCATGCTGCATTCACCTGGTTCCACAGTTCATTTTTGGTGGTTGGCATTGGGTCACAGCGCTGCACCCGTCGTTTCACCATATCCCACATATTATCGTTTGGTGACAAGTCCGGTGGTCGGGTGGGCCAGGGTAAGTCCTACATCCTGTGACTACAAGAAGGCATGTGTTCGTACAGCAACATGTGATCGTGCATTGTCTGCTGAAATATGGCGTCTCGGGTGTCGTGCAGAAAGAGTGTGGCTACGGGTCGCAAGATGTCATTCACGTAGGTCAAACTGGCCACAGTGCCCTGGACACGCACAAACTGTGATTTGTGGTTGTACCCAATAGCACCCCACACCATAAGGCCTTGCGTTGGCGCTGTATGTCTCGTGCGAATGCCTCTCACCCTGCCTGCGGCGAACCAAAATGCGGCAATCATTTTCAAACAAACAGAACCTGGATTGGTCCGAAAATTCTCTCTGTTGCTATTCCTGCCCCCAGTGACGCCGTTCCTTACACCATTGCAGTCCAGCATGTTTATGCATATTAGTCAAAGGTAGGCGGAGATGTAGATGACGCGCCTGTAACTCAGACCGTAATAAACGGCGACGGACTGTTACTCCTGATAGTGTACGATGTGTTACACTTTTCCACTGTTGCGCCAGAGCCGAGGAGGACGCAGATCTGCCCTGCAATGCCATTTGGATGTGGTGTCGATCTTCTCGGGGGCGGTCTGGATGGTGCGACCAGGCCCGTCTCGTCGTGTTCTACGGCCTTCTGTAAACCGTTGTGTACACACACGTTGCACTGCCGACCCACTCGAGCAGCAATATCCCGGATGGATGCATGACGTTCTCTCATGCGAATAATGCGCCCTCTTTCAAACTCACTTATTTGACGGTGCGGTTCTCGCATACGTCTGCGAGGCTTCGTGCACGTCTGCTCAAGTCACACTGACTTCGGTTTATAGCGACAACGAGAGCCGCAAGCACATTTTACCAGTCGGTGGTTGTGCGCCGAGATATCGACGTGGACCTTGAAGGCCGACATGGTTCCAATGCTAATCATTTCTTCAGAACATACTGCACATGTCCTATGAATATGAACTTCCTATCTCTAGTCTTTCAAGGAGTTCTGGTTTGTATGAACATGAGTGTACTTCAGGATCGATTCATTAGTTCGGTATACTTTTCAAGGTATTTGAAGTAATAGTGTGTGTCAATTCTTCGGCGATCAAGCGTTCGCTGCTTAGTAAGGAGAATAGAGGTTCATCCGGATTTTAGGGAGTAGGTGTTTGTTACTAAATATGTATGACAATACATAAGTTTATGAACTGTTATGTAATAAATGTATAAACTACCTTGAAATGAAAACATACGATAACAGTATTGAAAATGAAATAACTTAATTAAAATAGAATGGCATGTTCCGTTCTTGAAAGAATATCAGATTCATCACACTCAAATATTTAGAAAAGTATAAACATATATGTTTATTTCTGTTTATGAATTTGCGACCTTGAAATGAAGTCCTGTTTCCTCTTCACTTTAGCATAGAATGCGAGGTGTTGAAAAAACCTATGCTCTGTCATTGGCGCGAGTGCAGCTGGCTAGTCAGTCCGTTGACCATCTGCTTCGCTACGTCACGCCACCCGCCTTGGCTAGGTCAACGACACGCTGTATATTCTTTGTCATTTTATTTTTAGTGCTCATTATTATTATTATTATTATTATTATTATTATTATTATTATTATTATTATTATTATTATTATTAAATTTGATTTAACTGTCTAAATTTGAGGATTTTATCGTTCTGTTGTGGCAAATAGATACTTTCTAACACAGAGGAGATGCGTAGAACCAGGTGACATTTCCTTGCTCAATAACGCATGATTATTATATTGAAATAGTTCTGTTGCAAGTAATTCTGTAACATTGAAATAGTAAGAAATTTTCATCCGAATAGGAACGCGACGGATGGGTCTCGTTTGAAATTAATTACACATTCCTTTTTATCATAGACCGTGTTCTTTTTTCTATGACATCTGTTTAGTTACTCAGCAGTTCTGTTTTCATTTAATTACTGAAATGAAGTTTCAGCATGTTTGTGTGCAAACTCGTCAGAACTGTAACCACCGCGTTGACTGTGATGTGACGCAGCTCTCGCTTCACTTTTTACACCGTCCTACTACTCCATGTGACTGTTCCAAAGCTACCGCGAATATGTGATCCGTAGAGTTTCTTGTTGTTGTTGCACAGTGGTATGCTTTGCACTGTAAGTTGGAATATTTCTGACGCAGAAAATATCTTAGTTTGGGAAGATGAGGTTTTCGGTGAAAGTTGTTAATCTTTCAACAAATGTTGTACTATAATGATTTTAGATTCTTTTTCAGTTTCTTTATTTCCTAGATGTTCTCTTGTTTTCAAATTCTGAACTGGTTTGGAATAATTATCCCCTTTGATTAAATCATACAATAGTATATATTTACGTGAAGTATTTTAGTATTATATTTTAGGCTTTTCTGGAAATGTGCATATATGGTGCCATTTACGTTCATGCTGGTGCATACTTGTAGTGGCAGCGAGGGAGAGACGGGGGCCTGAAAAATATCCATTCCTGGCATCCATTGGGGGCGGTTGTATGTCGCAATATTGTATAACTTTTGAATATTGAAAATATATTTGTTGTAATATAACTATTGTAGAATAAACCGAGGTTAGAGTGTAAGTAAATTTGACAGGAGCTCTCAAGCTGTCAAAAAATTACATTGAAACATATTTTTCTAAATCGAAAAGTTTCATTTTGATTCTAATTAATGTGCAGTCTACGTATTTACCCATTCACACCCATGCGCCCTCTCGTGAATAGTTGCTGATCTCCGAGCTGTTAGGCCAGTTTTGCGAGCCCCTTCGACTTTTGTCTTCGTTTCTAGAGGTCTTGAGATCGATCGCAACTCACCGTAGATATTTGCATAAATGATGTCGAGACATTTCCAGAAGGAACAGCGTGCAGCGTAATTCTGGCTCAGAAACCGTTGGGAGAATCAAGTTAACCTTATTTATGGCTTCATTTACATGGTAGTTCGTGGTGTTGAATGTTATCCCAGAGTGTTTTTTGCCACTTGGATAGTGAGCACGAAATCCAGCCTCAAGGATGGTAGTTTTCAGTTTATTTCGCTCTCCAGTTTGACCTCCTTGAACGACGCCCTTTGGTTACCTCTGGGTCGGATTTTTTTTAATATTTTTTTTTTTTACAAGTTTCCCTTGATCGAACAAAGTAGTTGAGCGTCATTATGGGCACGCCTGGAGACTCGAAAATACGTTTTTCGAATTCTAATAGTGTTATTTGCTTTACGTCCTGCTACCTAATTTTTACGGTTTTCGGAATTGCCGAGGTGCCGAAATTTTGTCCTACAAGAGTTTTTTACGTGCCAGTAAATCTACCAACACGAGGCTAACGTATTTGAGCACCTTCAAATATCACCGGACTGAGCCAGAATCGAACCTGCCAAATTGGAGTCAGGAGGCCAGCGCCTCAACCGTCTGAGCCACTCACCCTGGCTTTTCTTCCCTTTCGAATTCCACAGTTCACCGTTTCCTTTGTTTTCCCTTGTGTCAGATGCCAGGATCGTACATTCCTTACAAGCTGCTTGTTCTTTATTCCTTACTTCAGTTAATTACGGAATCACATCCATCAGGTCCGTTCCACTGTACTATCATTATTACACTGAACCCTTGAACTTACCGTTCCAACGTTGGTCGTCTGCCTCGGCTGCTTCAGTAGAGCAATATCGTACTCTTGGATCTTGGGATCGTTGCGAGTTTTTTCTGTCACTTCGACCAAACGATAGGGTTCAGAGGAGAACATAACTACGTCAAATGAGGAGCAAAAATGTGCTTAGTAAAATATTTACTAAATGTAAATCACGATAATTTATTTATTAAATAGAAGAGGTACGTCACTTGAAATGTTCACAACATGTTTTAACGCAGTCACAATACATACCGTGAGTGGTAAAGTTTTATTGACATTTTTAATTATTGTCTTTCAAAGAATGAAAACGTAGTGTAAAATTCGTGGACAACAAAAACCAGGAAACGAGAAAATCTGAAAATCGGGCGCCATTGATCCAAACGATAACTGACAGTTAACCAACACAATCCGTGGAAAATCTGACCTTCAACAAGTAGAATTCCAGATTTACATTTAACTAAGGTTGACTGTCCTATCGGATATTGGAACACCCCCCGAATGGATCCCTAATCGAACCAAATCGACTGTCAGTTGCTTTGAATAGCTGCGAAATATTACTTAAGAGCCTGGTGTTCATTACAAGTTAACAGCAATTGTCACAATAAAAGAAAAATCCATCATGTATTGTCATTTCGTGACACCCTTAAATTACAGAGGAATCCCGATGCTGAATATGCATCACCCTCAACAGATGTTCAGAAGGAACCAACAATTCTTGATCCGATGGGATCTTACATTACATTGTTCTGAAGGAAAAAACTGCGAAATGCAGGAAAACATTAATTCATTATGCATTTAGAACAAATGCGAAACACTGAAGTTAAAGACGAGTGATAAATCACTTGAAAATGTTCTTACTAAACCAACTTTCAGTTTATGAAACAGTTACTTCGTTAAATTCGTTAAAATATAAGTCCACAATATAAACAATCAAAAGAAAATTATTCCATTTTTTTATAACTAAGACTACAATTGCAAATCTGTCTACCTACACTTGTGCCATTAAATCAAACTACAAGTTATCGGTAGATCAACGTCTCAAATAATGTGAATATCAAAAACTGAAAGGAAAATATTCGCTACAGCTGACGAATCGAAACCGCATTCGTAGTGTAAATCGTAGAAAAATCAACTAAGTGTCAGCACACGGCACTATCACATTATACCTTGCACCCGAACAATAAATCTTAAAGTAAAGACAACAAAATAGAAAACGAAAGTTCATCGAACTTGAACATATGTGGCTAAGCAGTAAGGATCAGTCTCAATAAGCCAGGTTTCCACATGGGACAACCCTTACATTCATGCCGCTACTGATGCGACGCTATTATGGGAGCACCTTCTGGCTAGTAAGAATTATCCTCTAAATGGCCTAAATAGTACCTGCTAATATCTTTCACATTCGTATCCACTACTACAAACACTAACATCGTTCAAGTCGATTCACAAAATGCCTAAGCTATGACTTGACTGGGTATAAACGACGCCCTAATACTGTCGTTGAGCCAACGTTAAAGTGTCTACGCATCCTTAAGTTATATAATACACGCGGCATCCTAAATCTATCGTTGAGCCAACGTTATGGTATCTACACATCATTCACACTGCCAAGCGAAATCGAAAATTTAACGGAATGTCCGGATATTTAAATCTGATCCCCGTTGAAACTCTAACACATGAAGTGAAATTCGCTGCAAAAATGAACTCGCACCTGGAAATATTACTGTCTATTTCCTACAATAAAGCGTGAAATGGAAATTAAACATCATGTCCAAATAGTTTAATCTATTCCTCAACAATCTCAACACATGCAGTGATGTTCGCTAAATAAAAATTAACTCAACTCGCGTTTGATATTACGTAATATATCTGAAAACAATAATTACTACCATCACGATATTCACGGCATAATTCGAGTGTGAGGCTCCAACTGACCATCCATGTCACCACTCCAAACAGGTATCATCGTGAACTGTCCAGCGAAGCAACTTCCCTTGGATCTACGCAAGCTAAACTCTCATTCTAATACATTCATTTTTCACACCCGCAATTTTTCCTGTCAGCAAAATTTTCGTCTAGTAAAAATACAGAATTGAATTCAACTTACAGTAATCAAGTATTATCTTGACCATGTGTCAGAATGTATTTTGTTGGTGAGGTCGGCTGTCACAAAATTGACTTCACTGTATCAAATAGAACCGTCACTTATACTTAACTGCCGTTACCTACGGTCTTACATAAAATATTAATCATGGGAGAACATCAACTTGTACTTAAAATAGGCGTTACAATGCGCTCACTTGGATTTGACAACCGTTACATTAATCAATCGTTCTGGATTTCTACAGGACATCGCTTCTCTCATACAGCCTGTCTCAGAGAAATATTACACCTCCACCTATACCCATGTCACAAAAATTTCTCTCCGTCGAAATACAGGGCCTGTTATCCTCGGCATCCTGCTTATTCTAAATCATATATAAAATACAGACTTACTCTGCCTTTAACATCTTTCTAACTATTCTCATAATATTTTATTTCCATTACAATCCATTCCCTCCTTGCTTGAAACCTTTTTTTAAGTAGAAGCGATCCCATATGACCAAAAAACTTTATAATGATCTCACAGTTAACTTCTCTAATATTTTCCTGACATCAGGGGCAAAATATTTTACCGTGGTTTTCTGTATCACAAATACACTGTGTAAAAATTTTAAGTTTCACAAAATGCCAACTTTCGTACATCACTGGATTTCGATATAAACCGCAAATCTCACTTACTTAACTGCTGAAGGCATAATTACCATCGTATCAAATTTTATCGTGACGTGATTATGTTTATTATTATTATTATTATTATTATTATTATTGGATACGTGGATATTTGACTTTGTAACACTCATAACGGTTATTTTATCGTTGTCATTATTGTAACTTTCACCGGCCCGAACATTATTTCATTGATTTTCATTGCAGTATTTAACTTCACGTTTAATTTTTAAAAAGAAATTTGAACACATTTTAAAGTCTCGCGCCCTGACATTAATAACAGACAATTCGCCTCCACAATAGAATAGCGACAAGACATAACCTCGTCGTCGCAACTCTTAAGTTTTACACACGCCACATCTACAGTGCGATGTTAAGATTAATTAATTAATTTATTTATTTAAAGGGACAAGCGTTTACATTTCTAACTAAAAAACATGATATTTAAATTAGACGGACCTGTAATTGCATCGTTGGTGTGGCGTTATTTCGGCTTCATTTTACGCCAGCCACCTCGGGATTTAGCCTCTAATAATTGCAGGACACATTCTTCGCTTAAATACTACCTTATAAACAAACCGATTCTGCACTCGGCTTGAAGCAACACTCATTAAATTTGTTACTTTACAATACATTTTATTCTGTACACCTGTACAACAGTTAGACCGCCCCGCTTCGTGTCGAGAACTCGATTAATACAGTTTGCGGAGACCTCCAATTCCTTCCTCTCCAGGTGTTTCACAGGTGTGACTGACCGTGAGACTAAAGCATATCTCGGCCAGACTACCACAGTCTCCTCCTACCTATTACCGAAATAACATCGTCCGCAATAATTCACAAGAGCTATCTATGAATCTGCTGTCTCCCTACGCAGAAGTTCAGGAATCCTACAATTATTTAACTTATGATTTTCTTCCCCGACCGTGATGAATATTGTGAATGCAGTGTTTCAATATCTCATTTGTCTCCGTTCACCATTTACCACTTGGTAATATTCATCCCTCCAGACAACTGGCTTTAGAGATTCTGCAAGTCTGTTTCGCACACTTTAAGCCTTCTTCTCAATGTCGCCTGACACAGATTCACCCTCTCGGACAATTGAATGATGACTGATTCTCCTGCCTGAGGAGAGGGTATTTATGCAATTTCTAGGGACGCTCTGCTCTGCGTTATCTACTGTTGTGCAATCATTCTGTTTGATGACCACTGGACCGATTTCTTTGAGACGCCCTAGAGATTCCACCTAATTTTCCAGTCATGATGGTGTTGTTTGCGGATTTTTCGTATTTCTTAAACGGGCATAATTAATTTCATGCAGGACGGTTCCCGCGCATTTTTACTGTATGTCCTTGACACGTGTTCTTCTCCCGGCCAAGATAGATGCTACCTTCTCTCCAGGCCTAATTAAATACGTTTCGACCCTGCGGACTTTAGTTTCATCAAATATTTCCCAAAATCTTAATTACTTATTTCTTTGTTATTGACAGTGCTGAAATCTCTTACAATTAGTGTTATTATCCAGAATTTCATTATTAATTACCTGAGGTCTTCCGAAATGTTCCGACCTCATTCACTGTTTGGTGGCTCGCCTCCCGCTGTGAGTTGTCACGCCACAGAACGCGAAATAAGCTTGCAATAAAATTATGGATGCACTCCATCTTTTAGTTGAAATTTCAGCAAGGTAGAATTATGGGCTCAATAGTCCTACTCGTTGGGTGAATGGTCAGCGTACTGGCCTTCGGTTCAGAGGGTCCCGGTTCGATTCCCGGCCGGGTCGGTGATTTTAATCGCTTCGGATTAATTCTTCTGGCTCTGGGACTGGGTGTTTGTGTCCGTCCCAACACTCTCCTCTTCACATTCACACAACACAACACACTACACTACCAACCACCACAAAAACACGCAATAGTGATTACATCCCTTCACATATGGTTGGCGGGAGGAAGGACATCTGGCCGTAAAACAGGGGCCAAATCCACATGTGCGACGCAGTTCGCACCCGCGACCCCACACGTGTGGGAAAAGCGGTAGGAAACGAAGAATTATTATTGGCTCAATACGATCTGTTCTTATATACAGTGGCTGGCGAATATTGCCCATTTTCTGTCTGGGAACCGGTTTGGAGGTAGCATTGTAAGCTCTGCTGTTATAGATCTTATCGGTCCATCACATGTAACACTGCTTATGATTTGCCGATGTCAGCTGTCTGTAGTTGAAATTAGAGACCAGTCCAGTTTCTATAATATCAATTTCCTCTCTCCCTCTCTCTCTCTCTCTCTCTCTCTCTCTCTCTCTCTCTCTCTCTCTCTCTCTCCCTCTCCCTCTGCGAGAGGGTGTATGACGAATATTGCACGCGCAGTAAAAATAGTATTAATAAGACGTTATCTTGCTACATAGAATATAGCTGTGTACTTAAAAATTCTGATTTAAAGAACTTATGTGGATTTACTTGTGGATATTTTAATATAATGTTTTCTGACGAATTAATAACTGATTCTGCTGAACACGAAGCGAATCAAAGGAGCTAGACGTGTAATTTTTTGTTTTTGTTTTATGGAAGCTGGCCCCCTCTCCCCATTTTAATTATTATTTATACTTCGAACTGCCGTGTTGTTTCATACATACACTCGCCTGGACGGTACTTAATTCGTTGATATCACTTCAAATACTTCATCGAGACTTGGGAATGCATTTTTGGTATATAGACAGTTGCAGGAGATATAACAGGGCCTATGTATATATACTAGGGGCCAAACCCAAATCCATTATGTAAATGTCTTTATTTGTTGGTATATTCTGTTTTTCATTACTCCGATTTGCACAGTTGCTCCTATTAGTACTCTCGAAAGCTGTCCTTTCAATTTTTCGGTGTCCTTTCTCTCCAGATCCATTTCAGTTCTTCCTTTACACATTCCACTTTTCTTTAAAATTATTTCCAATAGTTAATATATCTCGATTTTTTGTCATTTTCTTAGGATTCATTGTGTAAGAGAAAAGTACAGAAACTCGTGGCAACAGATTACACTCATTCTGCATATTACACTGGAAGATCTATTTTAATGATGCTACAACCCCTTTAACCTCTATAGATCCGACGGAGTGTTAGAATTATGCCATGAAAATGATTCCTTTACTGTGCTGGTAAATCATAACGTGGATCTCTCTTGTTTAACTACTATTAAATACTATCCGGCTGTCACGGAATTCAATCTTGAGCGCAGGAGCTGAATGCTTAATCTAATTCGCTGCTGAATTTGTCGAAAGTCTGTTTGTTACTTTCTTTCATATTAATACATTCAGATATTGTCCCTAATTTTATTTACACCGTTTAAATGGCTGCTGTGAGAGGGCGCTGTTGAGAATTTATTCCGTAAAATAAGGCTTATATTTGTACAATAATGGGAAAAAGTATACGTACACCTTAAATGTTAAGCAATGCTGTCATTTGTAGTTGACACATTGTCCATAGGCCGCTAGAAATTTCACTACTTTTCTATATTTCGGTATTTCGCGGAACACGAATATTAATACGTACCGGGAATGACAATAGTACTTTAGAAATGTTTGTTTTAACAAACGTATCATCCAGTAAGTTCGAAATATAGATGCATAAAAAGTATTTGTACAGGTCTTCACATCAAAGTCCTTCATGAGGTCGCCTGCAACGCAGGTAGGTAGTAAAGGCCACGTCTTGTACCAAGTCAGTTGTACTTCAGTCGTTCTAAACAACAAGCGACACAGTCAGTGTAAGATGGGCCGCAAAATGAATGAAACAGAAGAGAGAAGAATTATAATCCGAGCTCATAATTCCTGTAAATCGCTCTCGGAAATATCGAAACTTGTGAAGAGACCAAGATCTATAATTCAAGGAATTATTAGCAGGTATGGTGGGAGAAAATCTTTCAAATATGCACGTAGATGTGGACGCCCATGCAAACTAGACGATCGAACTACAAGACTAATCCTCAAGAAAGTTAAGAAAATTCCTAGAATCAATGCTGCAAAACTGACGTCTAAACTAGGAAATGATTTAAAACATAATATCTGTGCTTCCACAATTCAAGAGATTTTATATACTGTAACCGTAAAAGTTTGTTTCGATGGCTAGCTGAACACAAGACTCTGCACAGGGATGACCGGTCCTTATCTGAATTGTTACAGAGGAGATGGAAGTAAGATAAGTATAATGGAACACTAATTTTTAAAAAAAAGTTTATTCATGAAACAAAGTTAAAATTTATCATCATCTCAGAACAGCAGTTACAACGAGTACTTCTCCTTGGGGTTGTACTTGTCCTGATACATTGCGGGTTCGCAATGTTTGCTCATGGTGCCACCATCTTCCGAGCCGGTCTCGAATATCTGGAAGGTCTCGAATATCTCGGAGGTCTGGATGGTCTAGGAGCACTCGAAGTCTTGGTTGTAACGTGGCACTGGGGTATGAAATGGATTCAAAGTACGTGTTCTGCACGCATAAGATAATGGTTAGTAGCGATCTTTAACAAGTCACAAGCTGCACTCAATTGTCTTCACAGTGGGATTTCACTGATTATTTAGAAGAACACAGTCAAAATTGAACTCAAAATTAAACTTGTGATGTGTTAATCACGTAAAACAAGTCACCTTCTTAAAGTTAAGTATGATAATATTGTTCGAATAACGATGTAAAAAACAAGGTATTTCGTTTTAATACTTCACACAACATCAAATGAAAAGAATAGGTTCCGTGAATTTAGTCCCGTTCACTATCGAAAATGGCAAAAGAAAACACTGTCCTTCCTGGAACCGTCCTGGGTTCGACACAAGTCTTATCGGGATATTTATGGAATGTTAAATGCACTGTATTGAGTTTATGCTCACTTAATAATCTGGACACTTGTAAAAGAGAATCAAAGTTCTACGATACTGTTAAATATGATTAGTTTTATCAGTCGTTCGTAACATAGACGTACAGTTTGAAAACTGTTCCAACACCTTTGGTAGAACAACTATGCACTGTGATACTTCACTACTGTAAATTCAATAACCTGAACAGTCTGAAAATATTGGATTATATTCCACTACTAGCACAGTTTATCATTTGTCAAGATCAAATAGAAAATCATGGACAGTTTGACATATCACTGACGATCACGTTTCAACACTTTCAGTATTCAATATAAAGTTAATCACTTTCATTCAAATACGAACATCAAATTATATTAACGTAATATCGTATTGGCGAAAAATGTAAGTTTCCGTCACACCGTTCTCGTAAATGATAACACTCCTCAACTGTTCACATTTCATCTAAGACGCAGTTTTTGTCACCACACACACGACACTGAAAATATTCCAAGTCTTGCAGTGCGTCGTAATACGTGGACTTAAACTTTCGCAGAGTCGAACTGACGACTTACATTGTGACCGCATATTACACTGGAAGATCTATTTTAATGATGCTACAACCCCTTCCGGTCTCTGGCTGTGGTACAAGGTGAACTGGCTTGACAAGCGAAATGCCTGCCTATTTATTTAGTATCCCCAAGAAATTGTAATTGCTAATATCTTCCGTAATTTGCCAGATCTCCTTGAAACTTGGGAATCATGATTATAAAAAAATAGGCTACACGGTGATGTAGTTCATTTCTTCATATCTTAATTCATTTAGAAGAAATTAATGATGGAAAAGAATAGAACATTCCGTCATCTGACGTAATACAACCTTGACCAAGATCTCCAGTTGTGACGTCTCACTTCCCCGCTGCTCACAGCTGTCATGCTCCCAGGAGAAGCGTGTTCGGCGGATAACATAACTCCACACACATCGGGTACTTTTTACATAGAACCGTGTTACGGGTATAATATGAATGGGTATCATTATAGAAATGTCAAGCGAAAACCTTTAATTGCCCCAGTAAATAGGAAGAAAAGACTACAATATGCTACTGACTATAAACATGCTTCTCTAGAAATACTGGGATCGAGCTATATTTACGGATGAAAGAAAATACACTATTTTTGTAGAACATGGCAAAAAGGTGTGGAGAAAAAAGAACACAGAACTCGATGAAAAATCTGCTTCCTTCATTTAAGCATGGTAGAGATCGTTTTCGGTTTGAGGGGTGCTTGGGCTTAGCTGGAGTAGGTTCCTTGGAATTCATAGATGGAAAGATGGACCGTAAATACTATATTCTTTGAAGAAACATCTAGCATCTAGTGCCGAAAAAATGGGATTTCTGGGTAATTATGTATTCATGCAGGATAATGGTCCAAAGCATACGGCCCTTGATACACGATTGTGGATTTTATACAACACAACCAAATTCCCGGTTCTGAACCCTATTAAGCATGTGTGAACTTATCTTAAAGAGAGACTAGGCACAACAAATATTTCATCAAAGCCAGCTTTGAAAATGGCTCTTTTGGAAGAATGGGGTACGACTGAGGCCATTGAAAATCAAATGGATTGCAAACAAAATACTAAATGTGCACTAAAATCAGTGGGAATGAAAGGAAAACCGGACTTTATGAATACTTTTTATGAGTATAAAATCATAGTATTTTCACTTATTTATGTATTAATTACAGAGACTTCTATCAATTTTATGTTTTACGATACATATACCTTTATATAGTGTACAGAAAGCTAACCTATTTTGTACAACGTACATGACAATAAGTGTACTAGATGGAGTATTTTTGTTTCGCTATTAAGTGTACGAAGCCGGCCCCGTGGTGTAGGGGTAGCGTGCCTGCCTCTCGCCCGGAGGTCCCGGATTTGATTCCCGGCCAGGTCAGGGATTTTTTCTCTCGACCTGAGGGCTGGTTCGAGGTCCACTCAGTCTACGTGATTAGAATTGAGGAGCTATCTGACGGTGAGATGGCGGCCCCGGTCTCTAAAGCCCAGAATAACGGCCGAGAGGATGCGTTGTGCTGACCACACGGCCCCTCGTAATCTGCAGGCCTTCGGGCTGAGCAGCGGTCGCTGAGCAGGCCAAAGCCCTTTCAAGGGCGTTAAGTGCCGTGGGGGCGGGCGGATTAAGTGTACGAATACTTTTTACTATGACTGTATACTTGTAATTAAATTCCACTACCATTAGTGTGATTGTCTCACTGGTTGAATTGGGGCATCAGTTGCAAATGAATGAATTAGTATTGCATTTCGCATTTAATTAATCGATAGATAATATGACGGATTGATCTGATTTTGTCGTAATTTAAATGTAGTGCGAAACAAACACGCGCGAGAACATTCCCTAAATGGCTAGCCGGCCCAATAGGAACGGAGAATGGCGGGAGAGAAATGGTGTTCAGCGGTGCATTCTATGCACTTTGGTTACTGCTGGAGGGTAGTGTTCCCCTTTAGAATACAAACCAGCGGTCATGCGAGATAAGGCAGCGCTGTATGTAACGAGCCCTGAGGTGACTAATTATTAGTAACGTGACATACCTGCCTTCCTCGTGACATATGTGATCGCCACTTCCTCATTTGACCATGCTGCAGGAAAGAAAGATAAAAATAAAACAAAAATAAAATCTCTATTATATCGCCCTCATTTGGGACTGGGAACAACCCAAGTCTAACTTGTGAAATGTTAACAATCGATCTAAAGCCACTCACGTTAGAGTAAGTGAAATCTAGCGTCATATTCTTAGTCCACCTCCGTGAACTAGGGCTTATTATATTAACTTCCTGCCTAGTATGCCGGTTCTGTTGTATATCGTTAGAATTCTGATAGGAGGTTTCGATCAAGATGTACACGTTAAATGAACGAGACATTGACCACGATATCCCGTGTGCACATTTTAAGTAACAATAAATTCTTAACCATCGTCCTTACCTTAAAAATATGGAACGCTTGTCAAAACCTGCAGCTAAGCTAGGGGACAACTGATCACACATCTCGAGTCGGAGTTCACTTACTTTCCGCTCTTCTTCCCACCAACCGCAAGTGGTGTACCAGTTCAAGTGCTAACTCCGCCCAGTGTTGCTTCAGAGATCTCACTGCATTCGGTATTTCAACAGGACTGGCACGCTGTTGGCTTCCTTATTCTGAAGAAAACAATTGTTGAGTTAAAGCCCTTTGTGATGCATGCATCTCTACTTCAACGATGTTAGAAGAGGCGTGATTCCCGAGTGGCTTCTCACTATAGTGGCCGCGGTTCGAATCCCGGTCAATGCATGTGGGATTTTTGAAATGAAAAGTCACGTTCCAGTTGTTCAAATCCCACTTAAAACTAGAAGTCGCAGCTGTGAGCTCGCATCCGAGAGATAGTGGGTTCGAAACCCACTGTTGGAGCCCTGAAGATGGTTTTCCGTGGTTTCCCATTTTCACACCAGGCAAATGCTGGGGCTGTACCTTAATTAAGCCACGGCCGCTTCCTTCCCATTCCTAGGCCTTTACTCTCCCATCGTCGCCATAAGGCCTCTCTGTGTCGGTGCGACGTAAAGCAACTAGCAAAAAAAAAAAAAAAAAAAAAAAACAACAATTATATATATATATATATATACTAGAAGCCCTTTGGCTAAGATCAAGATATCAAGAGCTACGTACAAGTGCATTTTTGCTTACTTGTAAGATAAAGTTATTGTTAACAATTAGGATAGTATTGTTTGTAAGGCTCTTCTTGTTAGCTGAACTGCCTGTCTGGCCTCTCTCTCCGTCACTTCCTGCCCTTTTCTCCCACATACCAACTGCCTGACAGAGCTGGTTAGATTATCCAGCGTTAAATAATTATATCCTAGTGCAGATGGTCGACATTGAAGAGTGCTTAAATATGTGAATTTTAGAACACTTCGAGAGCAAACATTACATATCAAGTATTTGTGAAAACAAGAATGATTATAATTTATGTGTAGCGTACGAAGAGGAGTGCTGAATAATTATGTTATAGTCTCACTGAACGTCGAGGTAGCATTAAATGCCGATGAGCGAGATACCCTGATGAGATATAGCAGATCCTCCCTTGTCCAGTGCGACTTCTATGGTTGAGTGGAAAGACCAGATGAAAATGAGTAAGTTACTGCTTTTCTAACACGCCTGGCATAACGTGCAGAAATATGCTAATTACAGAATATGTGTCAAATTAGTGATTTATTGGCTTCTTCCAGAAAACTGAAAGGCACCATCCGACTGGCGATCACTAAGAAGTGAAGTTCACTCTGAAACTGGCCCTAAGTGGGATGTAGTGATTAGCTGTATGCTCGACGGCATTTGCTGGTACTCATTTCTGTCGTACTCTGAGTGAACCCCAGAGCTATCAGTCTCTTTTCTAATTTTTTGGGGGGAATCGAATCTATGTCCTTCCGAGTGAACCTAGAATGCCAAGTGGCCTTCCTCCCAGTTCTCAGAGTATTTCGCAATATTTCTTTTCGAGTGTGATATTAATGGACTGATCGTCACGTCTCCTCTTCCCTGTCACCAGCTAAGACAACTGTTATGGGGAGCTCGAATAGGCCAAAGTTTGGTTTAGTAACCTAGCAGGACTTCTCTCAGCAAATTTCTCTACTGAGTAGACTTCTTCCTTCCCGATACTTCCTTAGCGCTCGTGGGCAGCCTTCCTTGTATATCCCTGATGTGATCGAATCCAATTGGGGAAAGTAATATTTATTATTGTTGGTGGTTTATAGCGGAGCCGACCATTGGACGACCCTCGCGAAAGTGTCGGTGCTAGAGTGGTAGCGTAGTCGCGGTGGTTTATTTGTGTACAGTTTGTCGCCCTGTGTACTCAATTTATTAGGAGTACAACTCAGCAACCACTTGGCCAGGCAAATCGGGTTCGTGTTTATTGCGTCTGAACCCCAAGTTAATATCGCCAGTGTGAGATTTAACAGAGCCATTTGATACAGTATTTTGTATCTGCGAACAAGGTTTGCTGTTTAAATAGCGCCTTTGCTACGTAATATTTTGAAATTGGATTAAATTTAAGCGGGCGTGTTTTATGGCACACTGCTACTGTTTCATGGAGGCGTGTGTGTACGAGAGAGTCCTTTGGGTTGTGGGGAAGTTGGAGGAGTGGGGGGGAGGGGGTTAAATAGTTGCGATCAGTAGGCCGAAATAAAGATGGTACAACGAGTAATACTGGGTCGCTCTGTTGTAGTTCGTAATTTTGCACGCAACTCTGCCTATTTTTATTCGACTTCGTTGAATTACAAGAGGTATTTGCAGATGCCTTTGAGAGTATGTCATATTTTGTGAATGTTCTTAAAGATTATTTTAAAGTCCAAAATGTTATCTGATGAAGGCCTACGAATTTAAAGAAAACCGGACTTGGTTTCGTCCAAGAATGTGAGAGAAATGTGTGACCTGTTAACTCTTCTAGGCCGGTTTTCGAGCGCTTTATATGCCACAATTGTATCAAAATCGTGTTTCTTGACAGCATCATGCACTGTATGAAAATCGGAGCATAATTTAGTTCATTCAAATATTTTAAGCGTTATCCAAAAACAGATTTATATCATGCCATTCCACGGTGTCTATGTCTATATCATAGGAGGATATCACATCGGAGTTCTGGCAGTCACTGGTAGTTAACATTTATCCTACGTACCTTGGTACCCTGTACCCTTCATTATTGATATGCCAATTTTCAGTTGCTGTCAATTTTTTTTTTATCCTACCTGTTTTGTATCCAGTAATTCGTTCAGCGATCATTGTATTAATAGCATTCCCCTTTTGTGCATTTCTAATTCCATTGTTATGTCGTATTCATCACGTTTTTGCAATATGTTATAAATCATGGGTGTTGAACATTCCTTGAGTGCCGATATTTTATGAGAAATTACAGTTACTCGCATCTGTCGTACATTCCCATTTCATGACCGACCTCCTTTCCACTACGTGGACCATCACCAGACTTTTAATAGCTGTTTGCTTTCTCCAGCTCAGGTAGAATAAGAAAATGGTGTAACTTTGTTTTTTCCGTGATTGGGTGGGCT
Organism: Anabrus simplex; assembly: GCF_040414725.1. Classification (NCBI taxonomy): domain Eukaryota; kingdom Metazoa; phylum Arthropoda; class Insecta; order Orthoptera; family Tettigoniidae; genus Anabrus; species Anabrus simplex. The sequence goes on along the minus strand of NC_090265.1, from coordinate 949,555,645 downwards.
TAGTTCTACGCGGTCGTTGAACATCATTAAACTTTGTTGAAGCACTGATCACTGTTTCCAACTCACGTATTGGACGTTGGTCTGAACTCCATCAAACAGTGCTGCATTTGTGAAAAAGCCACCTTTTTTTTGACTCGTGTATTTCAAATATTGACTTTCCGTAATAGTTTATACAGTAATTGACTAGTCTTAAAATTTAACTATACGTATTTATCGTTTGTACTTTTGTAAAAATGACATTGCACTATAGTTTACTAGTGTTAGTTTTTCTTGATGTTTCTATGGATCAGACATGTCCAAATCACGGCCTCAAATTCACAGTCCCGATCCCGATCAAGGTGATAGATTTTTGAAAGACGAACAAAAGTCTTGACAGTCTGTGCCATAGGACGTCTGGGGGCGCGCGTTTGGCCCTCCCAACAATATTAACTAAACCTCAGAATCCATCCAGTAATGATCTTTTTGCTGGTAGTTCGCTACGCATTCAGAACGGCGATACTGGTACACAGGCTGCCTAAGTGACTCCATTTTAGAAGATCTTCAGCCCGATAGCTGCGACTTCATGATAATGATGGGTCGTGGTGGTGGTGGTGGTTGTGGTGGTGATTTTCATCCGAAGAAGCAGTCAGTGGATTCAACCTCTGCTCCTTTCTCAAAAGTTGACACGAAAATCTCAACGAGAATGGGGTATCTTAGGAATTACGTAATATTCTTTGCGTGAATCCTTTTATGAACAAACTAGCTGTTATCCGTGGCTTTGCTCGCGTGGATTTCGTAATTTGATAAACATAATCGTTCCTCTATACTGCACTTAGACAATGCCTGAAAATTCGTAAAGTATAAAAGTTCATCGAAAAATTGAGTTTACCCCAGTACCTCTTCTAAACCACGTTTGTGTTACTGCCTTTTGGGGCCAAGATGACCATGCTACTGGCAGAGCTAACTCAAAATAATGCCCCATAGACCTGTCTATTTGACAATCAGCCCTCTCTCAAGACGAAAACAAAAGAACACATCTATATACACTGACTGACAGAGCAAATGCAACACCAAGAAGGAGTGGTCAGAACGTTATGCCAATTGCAGGGTAGACTGACGTCACTGAGGTATGCTCATGATGTGAAATGCGCCGCTGTGCTGCGCACGTAGCGAACGATAAATGGGACACGGCGTTGGCGAATGGCCCACTTCGTACCGTGATTTCCCAGCCGACAGTCATTGTAGAACGTGTTGTCGTGTGCCACAGGACACGTGTATAGCTAAGAATGCCAGGCCGCCGTCAACGGAGGCATTTCCAGCAGACAGACGACTTTACGAGGGGTATGGTGATCGGGCTGAGAAGGGCAGGTTGGTCGCTTCGTCAAATCGCAGACGATGCCCATAGGGATGTGTCCACGGTGCAGCGCCTGTGGCGAAGATGGTTGGCGGAGGGACATGTGGCACGTGCGAGGGGTCCAGGCGCAGCCCGAGTGACGTCAGCACGCGAGGATCGGCGCATCCGCCGCCAAGCGGTGGCAGCCCCGCACGCCACGTCAACCGCCATTCTTCAGCAAGTGCAAAACACCCTGGCTGTTCCAATATCGACCAGAACAATTTCCCGTCGATTGGTTGAAGGAGGCCTGCACTCCCGGCGCCCGCGCAGAAGACTACCATTGACTCCACAGCATAGACGTGCACGCCTGGCATGGTGCCGGGCTAGAGCGACTTGGATGAGGGAATGGCGGAACGTCGTGTTCTCCGATGAGTCGCGCTTCTGTTCTGTCAGTGATAGTCACCGCAGACGAGTGTGGCGTCGGCGTGGAGAAAGGTCAAATCCGGCAGTAACTGTGGAGCGCCCTACCGCTAGACAACGCGGCATCATGGTTAGGGGCGCTATTGCGTATGATTCCACGTCACCTCTAGTGCGTATTCAAGGCACGTTAAATGCCCACCGCTACGTGCACACTGCTCGCATCTCCCAGCAGGCTCTACGAGGTGTACAGATGCTTCCGTGGCCAGCGTACTCTCCGGATCTCTCACCAATCGAACACGTGTGGGATCTCATTGGACGCCGTTTGCAAACTCTGCCCCAGCCTCGTACGGACGACCAACTGTGGCAAATGGTTGACAGAGAATGGAGAACCATCCCTCAGGACACCATCCGCACTCTTATTGACTCTGTACCTCGACGTGTTTCTGCGTGCATCGCCGCTCGCGGTGGTCCTACATCCTACTGAGTCGATGCCGTGCGCATTGTGTAACCTGCATATCGGTTTGAAATAAACAATTATTCATCCGTGCCGTCTCTGTTTTTTCCCCAACTTTCATCCCTTTCGAACCACTCCTCCTTGGTGTTGCATTGTCACTGTCAGTCAGTGTATTTAAAACACTAGGCTGATTCTTGTGACCGCGAGTTTGAGAGAACGGCTGAACCCATTGACATCGTAGAGCATTCTGACGAAAGCTCTTGGCCTGTTGTTTTGCAGAGAGTCTTTAAAAGCTTAACATTTCTTGCCGTATATTTTTAAATTATTAAAGAATAATGTAGCATTCTGATTGGCCAAAGCGTTCGCCAGTACTCCAAGGCCGCCTGAACCGTGGGAGCTCTAAGGCATATAACACGACAGGGGAGGTGGAAGGGGGTAAGCACGCATGTGCAGTCAGACGTCTTGCTGGTCAGTTGTACTTCATGGACAGGAACAATGCACATTACATTCAAAATTCTTCTAAATTTAAATGAAAGTTCGGTGTCTGGATTAAAATTAAATGCTAAAGCAGCTGAAGATATTTGATTAGCACGGCTCAATATGGGATAAAGCCCCAGTGGCAAATATTCGTTCATTAATATGTGTGAATCGTCTTCTAAAATATATTGTAGCTAATGATATTCCTTCTTGTGGGAAAATTTCTTAGGACATGATAGTGTATAGGCTTTTGGGATTATGCCGTGTCAAGAAAATAAGGTGAAATTCTTAACGTTCCGCAGAAAACTGTGCTCTGCGACCTCAGAAGAAATCTCAGAAGCCTTTCTCGTGGACAGTCGAGATTTCTTCTGAGGACGCAGAGCACAGTATTCTGGGAAACTTTATGAATTTAACCTTATATTCTTGACACGGCATAAGCCCAAAAGCTATACACTATCATGTCTATAAGTACGGGCCGTGAAAGCATTAATGGCAAAATTTCTTAGGTTTCGCCACATGCTTATCTCAAAACAATTATTTATTCATAATTGTATTAAATACTGTCCTCTTTGACCCTTTATCAAAATTGGCCGCTTACATAAAAATGTGCGCGAATAACTACAAAAAATTGAATTCGCTTAATTTTTTCAAGAAATCGGTAACGGCGACTATCCCTCTGTAGATGACGGATCATTTTTTTTCTAGTGGCTTTACGTCGCACCGACACAGATAGGTCTTATGGCGACGATGGGATAGGAGAAGCTTAGAAGTTGGAAGGAGGCGGCCGTGGCTTTAATTAGGCTACAGCCCCAGCATTTGCCTGGTACGAGAATGGGAAACCACTGAAAACCATCTTAAGGGCTGCCGCCAGTGGGGTTCGAACCCACTATCTCACGGATGCAAGCTCATAGCCGCGCGCCCCTAACCGCACGGCCAACTCGCTAGGTGATGGCGGATCGGATAATATTATTGAACTACCAGCCCGAATTTTAGCACATGATTATTTCGTGATTAAAATGTATAGCAAAGCGTTCACTCCTGCGAAGGATGTCATCATTTTCTCGAAAGATCCCGTTCTTAATTAACTAATATGAAAATCATTGGGCTTGTACCCGGTAATTAAAAACCATACACTATCGTCAACAGATTAAAACTGAAGATGAAAGCTAGCTACTTCAATTTCCTACATAATTCTTGAGTTCCTTGGAACATGGTTTTCCTCCTCCTACTCTTATTCTAAAAGTGTGAGCCATAGTTATTCCCCATAGAAATCGGAACGTTTCCAAACGGCTCCTAGACGGAATCTGATTAGGGCATAATTCTAAGAAGTACGTACGAAAATTGTTTAGATCTGGAAATAATAAGTGGAGATGAAGCTGGTTAGAAAGCTCTAATCCCTTGAATTGACTTAACAGCGTCCGATAAAACACACCCATTGTCTTTCCAGAGGCATTGATTTCCAAATCGCTGGGCATTTTGTGTCACGATCAAAAACCTCAGGGGACGTGAAGGTACACTGAAGAAAATGGAAATTGCAACACTCAGAAGGAGTGGTGCTACATTGCTGCAATTGAACATGCAGGACGTGTGTTCGGTTGTGCTTCAATGATTACACTTTCAGGTCCCTCGGACCGCAAGTTTGGACAACAATCGACACAGGGTGTGCCCACCACGAGCTGCAATACATTGATGAATTCGTCGAGGCATGGAGTCAATAAGGCCTGGATCGCTTCCTGAGGAATTATGGCTCATGCTTGCTGCACTGCACGGGTCAGTTGTTCCAGAGTTGTGGGTGGCTGAGGACGGTTGGCCAGGGGATGCGTGCAGTGTGAACCCGGGCATTGTCCTGCTGAAACATCCCATTAGCAATGTTCGCCATCATAGGGGCAACCACTGGATTGAGTACCCTATCAACGTACTGTCGAGCAGTCATAGTGCCCTCAACAAGCACTAATTGTGATTTCACATTAAAGCCAATAGCTCCCCAGACCATAATGCTTGGTGTTAGCCCTGTGTGCCTCTCGACAATAAGATCTGGGCGGCCCCTCTCCCCGGTACGTCGGCGCACACGATTCCGGCGATCACTGCGGGCAAGACAGAAGCGCGATTCATCACTAAAGACGACCCTATGCCATTCGTCGACCCACGTCGATCTTTCTCGATACCAGGCCAGCCTTACACGTCACTGTTGTGGGGTCAATGGAACACCCTCTGCAGGGACACGGGCTCGTAAGCCAGCTGCACGCGGGCGATTACCAACTGTTTGTTGTGTAACGTGGGGTGCCACAGCTGCTCCAATTTGAGCTGCTGTTGCACGGGGTTCCATCCGGGCCATCCGAATGATGCGGCGATCGTCTCTCACAGCTGTCTGTCGCGCTGGGCCTGTGCCAGGTCTACGAGTGTGGGTACCTTCATTTGACCACTGCTGCCATACACGTTGTACGTAGATGCCTGTCGGCCAACACGTGCAGCGACAGTCCTTAGCGATAATTCAGCCTCACACAGCCCAATTACCCGAGCCCTGTCAAACGGCGACAGTTGTTGATAGCGTGCTCATCTCTGTCGTCGAGGCATGTTTGACGGGGAACACTTCACTGCACAGACTGCAAGTCAACTACGCTACACCAGAGTCCGTACACTGGAGTTGATTATTCCGCGACCAATCACGTGGGGAGACCTGTAGCAACAATCCAATGGGCTGAAACTTTGATCGTTTACATACCTACATGTCGTCGTTCTATATCTTGAAAATCAACACAAACGACCAATGCCTTCATGGTGTTGCAATTTCCATTTTCTTAAGTGTATCTGTTTACCTCAGCTAGCATTCAGCCATGGCACTGAAGATGGTTTCTCGCGGTTTCCAAATTTCACACTAGGCTAATGCTGGAGCTGTACCTTAAGGCTCAATCCTAACCCTTCACTACCCCCATCGTCGCCATAAGACCTGTCGGTGTAAAATAGTTTCCCCACCACCACCACCACCACCACCACCAAAAAAGCAAAAAGGCTTCCGCAGGTCTATAGCCGACTACATCAAAGACAATGAGTGTTTCGTGATTAAACGTTAAAGTCAGAGTCATGACAGGTCAAATAAATTATTTGTTGAATGATGATGAAATTTGGTAACGCCAATGACTGCAGTGCTGAAGCACGTGAATATATCTTAAGAATTCAATGTGAAATCCTCCCCATACACATGACCACTCTAGCAAGATGGAAGTCGCGGTAAAGGGAGGAAGTTAATTTGTGCGGATAACTTTTCTTGAGCGAACGGGTGTGGTATTTGTTCAAGTTGGTATTACGAGTTTCATACCACATTCCCCTCATTTCCTCGGAATTTGTCTGCTGCTCCGGTTTGAAAGCTATGGGAAGGAGGTTTTCTTGCAAATGAACTTCTGCTTGTGGGTGGGCAGGTTTATATGAAGGTCTCTCTTCTTTGCACGAACACCAACTATCATTAAGCGCCGTATACGTAGTGGTGTGAGAGCAAGCAGTAAATGTCGCAGAGTTTATATGGCTTGGTAATCTCGCGTAATTAAACTGGTGTCGACTTCGAGACGAACGAAATTCATATCGACAGCCCTGCTGCTTGTGGGGGCCAAGATGAGTATTAGATGCTGAAGAGGATGTTTTCCTAAAAGAAACTGTGGAACCTAAGGACGTGAATAGCTCCACCTCTCTGGCACGGGATTAACCGGATTTGCAGCCGCTTCTCTTCTGTATTATCACACTCCACCAGGTCTTAGCGGGTGTATCCTTAATGTCTTACTAAGCCATAACCATGAGCTCGACGCTTCATAGCTATGTACTCGAGGCACAAACCGCAGAAATGCTAGTTATCTATTATTAACTTGACATAATTACCATATTGTGCACAATTGGTTTGAAATGATTCTTCATTCCGGCCGTTAACCAAACATCAGAGTACAACACAGTAGCTTGCAGACTACATGCATTATTTTATGGATAACCTTTTCCCTTCCTTTCTGTAGAAAACGAGTGGAAGATTGCAGTAACTTCTACCAAACTGAAGTTCGATCGAAGTACTCTACCGTTGATGACGAACTTCATATTTTAATAATAATAACCTCAGGTACCATATGCAGGCATTTTGATTTGACACGATTTAGGCTGGAGTTTTAATTAATTTTATTGGGTGTTATCAGAGATCTCTTACATGCCGACATCGTACGACATGGATGTCGAAAGGATGTTTTTCTGTCCTGATAAATCCGATTACCTCAGCTGGGTTTGAACCTTTCGATCTTGGGATTCTCAAAGAAGGGAATTAATACTTTACTGTCTTTTTAGAAATAATACCGGCTATATCAGTTTTTGTTTTACGCTTTACATTGTAACTAATTATTTTAAATCACGTTAATTTTGAACAGGATTGCTAAAATTAAGCAGTTATTAATTTTTCAGGGTTCAACAAATTAATAAAGTTACGGTAATCTTGTCTAATACGAATCAGATACGAAGTCGTTCTCTAAAGGCAAGTTATAGGTTCTACTGTTTCATATTTCTGCGGCGATACTAACTTATTAAAAATATTACTGGGATGAAGGTAGCATAGCAAGCAACAATTACCGAATGGTACTTTTCCTTCCTTGCCTTTGTCCAGTACAGGGTTCTCATAGATAAGCCGAGATTTAAATCATATTGTCAGCAATGGGAGGCCGGTGCCTATCACTAATCAACGAAGAAGCTAGTATAGCAAAGTATTAAAACACGTCAGTACACATCTCTTATTTTTATACGCCGTTACACACCTGGCGGCAATTTGCTCGGCTGTAAAAGTTTGATATTCTTTGAAAATTTTTTGTGTCAGTCCCTCTCTGTTCGGTACTACTTAACCGCATCCATATAGGTAATTAATTATTCAGTATATTAATTAGTTGGAACTCTACAAAATAAAGCTGCAATGTTGAAACCGAATGAAATGTACCATAGTAGCAAAGTACGTTAAGCAGATATTAACCCCGGAATAAAGATAATTAAGCAAACGTGTGTTTTGACATTGTCATACTTGAACTGAGAATATTCTACACAATATATTGTCAAAATAAGATACATCTTAATTATTTAGTAAACCACTTTTATTCACACCAGTATGGTCTTACAAGACCCTGTCCAAAATACGATTATTAAATACGTCGTCATGCGCAAAACTAAAAGAGGCCGAAATACGGTCTTGTTCGTAGTTCATTCAGAACACAGCACAATAAAACTAAAAGAAACTCTATGGCACTACAGGCCCGATGGGCCTTGGCCTACCATGTGACAGTTGCTCAGCCTGAAGGCCTGCAGATTACGAGGTGACACGTGATCAAAGGGCTGAATTTTTTCTGTTGCTATTTTTGGCTTTCTAAATCTGGGTGCTAACTCACCGTCGGATAGCTACTCAATTGTTCTCACGCAAGTCCAATGGAATTCGAACAAGCCTTCAGATCCTTGGAAAAATCCTTGAAATCGTCAGGAATTGAACCCGGGGCCTCCAGGTAAGAGTAGGCTCGTTACCCTAGACCGTGGAGCCGGCTACAGATAACACTACTCGGTAAAAATGTGCACCTAAATATATTTTTAAGTCGTTAATGCCTATAGGGCAAATTGCCGCCCTCATTACCCTATTAATATAATGTATAGCTCTTAGAGCTCGCTACCAAACATCGGGAGACACTGATCGACTACAGTATATGCAAATGCGTCTGACGCACGCTGGAGTTGTTCACCTGATAACATAATGAGATTGGCATTTTAATTTGAAAACCAGGTGGGGCGGCAGTGGTATTGGTCGTGTAGCTGTAAGCTTACATTCGGGTGATGGAAACAGTTTTTACAGTTTTTTTTTTTTTTTTGCTTTACGTCGCGCCGACACAGATAGGTCTTACGGCGACGATGGAACAGGAAAGGCCTAGGAATGGGAAGGAAGCGGCCGTGGCCTTAATTAAGGTACAGCCCCAGCATTTGCCTGGTGTGAAAATGGGAAACCACGGAAAACCATCTTCAGGGCTGCCGACAGTGGGGTTCGAACCTACTATCTCCCGAATACTGGACGTCGATAATCCCGAAGTTGGTGTCTCCATATTCACACCTTGGAAATGCTGGGTTTGTAGCTTAGTTAAGGTCCAGTCAATACTTTTGTACGAAGAAAGTCACGCAGTTGTCGAACTATGTAACAAAGAGTGGATAGCGCTGGGAAAAACGAGATAGCGAACGAAAATAAAAATAAAACAAAGGGTAGGATACACAGTATCCTAGAACATTTAGAACTAAAAAACTCTGATAACTTGTAAAATGAACGTAACAACGCACTTTAAATTATAGACACAAAGAAAAGTAAGAAGGGTTATTATAAAATGCATGTATCAAAATAATTTGTTACAATAAACTTATCTTCCTCAGTTTTCGGTGATCCGAAACTAGGATAAGGTACTATTCTGTTACCTTCTACCAATCGTTGCCAGACACCTATATGAATTAGTGTGACGTTAAAGAAATGGCGAACGAAATCTAAGTGCAAAAATTAAAAGAACGAATCTTTGTTCTTCCTTGTGAAAATGCCGCCGGAAAAATGAAACAAGTAGTTTAGAGCCTGTTCAGTATTCTAATTTGATATAGGATGTAATTTACCATAGTATGAGAGTTTGAATTGCTAAATTTTATATATATAATTAAATCGTTTGAATTTAAGTGCCCAGGTCATCATAGTCAGCTGTCCTGCAGAAAGAAAAACGAGAAAGATGTGACATATCTTTTTTGTGTGTATCGAACTGAAATGGAGAATTCACAAAAATACACTGCAAGAATAGCTGCTCTTCACGCTGGTCTCAGTTGCTCGAATGTTTCATTTAAATGCATATTCCGACAGTTATTGCATGACTGAGTTCGATGTTAAATAATTTGATAGTTAATACCATTACTTTGCTCGTAGTACCGGCGATAACAGCGTATTTTTGTTTTCACATACTGTAATGATAATGCGTGACATTGTTATTAGTAAGTATTATGTTCATTGGCCGCACTGCTTATTATTGAAGTGGGCCAATGAAAGTGTTGAAACCAGTGTGGACAGTTTAAACGTTGAATGAAACCACACGAACTGCATGTCGTCCACAACACAGCCGCAGCTATGTTCATTGATCGCCGCTTTTAGAATTATAGCGTCACTTTTACATGTTGGATGTATCCTTGTTGAAAGCATACTTATTGAATTGTGATACACTCCCGTTTCTGTTGCTTACAGAGTAAAGTCGCTCCTGTTTGAGTAACCATTGACTTCTACTGAAGAATTCTATTGTTTTCCCCGCCATTTCTTCTTTACTTTCCTAGAATATATCTTGCCCACTGCTAAGCTTTGTACTACTTTCTGATGATCTTCTGCCGGGCTGAGTGGCTCAGACGGTTGACCCCAGCTTGGCAGGTTCGATCCTGGCTCAGTCCTGTAGGATTTGAAGGTGCTCAAATACGTCAGTCTCGTGTCAGTAGATTTACTGGCACGTAAAAGAACTTCTGCGGGACTAAATTCTGGCACCTCGGCTTCTCCGAAAACCATAAAAGTAGTTAGTGGGACGTAAAGCAGATAACATTATTGATGATCTTCATCAGAAACTTTCCAGTTATCTGGTAGCTTCTCCTTTCTTCCCCCTGGCATAACTTGAATCCGTAAGTCAGTCGTGATAGATACATAGATAGATAGATCAGTTTACAACTTAGAAAAATAATAATACAATGCTATTTGCTTTACGTCCCACCGGGCGAGTTGGCCGTGCGCGTAGAGGCGCGCGGCTGTGAGCTTGCATCCGGGAGATAGTAGGTTCGAATCCCACTATCGGCAGCCCTGAAAATGGTTTTCCGTGGTTTCCCATTTTCACACCAGGCAAATGCTGGGGCTGTACCTTAATTAAGGCCACGGCCGCTTCCTTCCAACTCCTAGGCCTTTCCTATCCCATCGTCGCCATAAGACCTATCTGTGTCGGTGCGACGTAAAGCCCATAGCTTTACGTCCCACTAACTACTAAAACTACGATTATTGTTGTCCATTGGCTTGTTCTTAACGAATATGAAAGCCGTACATTCTCAACCGTTAGATTATATTTACATCGGTAAGATAGTATATATTTAGACGTCATAATTAAACTCATAACATAACGTAAGTTAACAGACGAATACTTGTTGGAGCCACTATAGCGTTGTGGTGTCCGTGGCTCCATGTGGGCAGCTCACCAGCTCGGCGTGCTGTAAATTATTGAGTAGAACATGTTACTGGGTTACTTATTCCTCCGATCCAATCGATTGAAGAATCTGAAATGGCGTGAAAACTTCACTCAACAGGTAGTAGCTACTAGTAGGAGTGATCAATGTGTCTTGGATACTTTTGAGATCGTTCTTCTATCACACCAGGGTATTGTGAATTTAACATATAACTTAGCCTATATAATTTGCAAAAGGACATTCGTCCGACATTCTAGGTGACCACAAACAACGACAAAAATTGCATTAAATTTTAAAATATTTGAAAATATTTTACAAAAACACACATCATTTATGTGCACGTTAGGTATTGATCACGAGGCTGGTTTGATCCTCATCAGCTGTCATGGATGACTTAGGTATCTCCGAAGAGGCGTACTAGGGAAATGGGGAGTGAGATACTTTCCCGTTACTTTTCTCACCGAGCCAGAAGTTGCTGTTACATATCAGTCTGCCAGCCCACTGAAATACAAGCACCAACTTACTCTTTTAGCGACATTTTCACGTCATTCAGATTAAGGACTGGATGCATAAGGAAATGCATTTCTACCATCGCCCATACCTTACTTACGTATTGTCAAAGCTAAGGATGGTATCGAGACAGGTTATTGAATGTAAAAAGCAAAAAAGGTTTAGCTCATACCAGAAAACATTGTGCACTCGAACTACTAGGTCTCGCCAGCTAAGACAGACAGACACAGACACACACACACACACACACACACACACACACACACACACACAAACGCACACTCACACATGTCATGAATAATTTCTTTGCTAGTGGCTTTACGTCGCACCGACACAGATAGGTCTTATGGCGACGAACCAGCAACAATTTTGTCATGGAATTTCAATATCTTCTCCCGCTCTTAAAAATTCGACTACCTCGCCCAGAATTGTACTCGTTGACTTGAGGTCTACCTTTGATCTACTTAAGTTTGCTTCGGCCGAAATACGAGTAACATTAATGAAGCCGTTGTTGCTCATGCAGAACCAGAAATTGTGGAAGAAAGCCGCTTTGCGATTGCAAAGTGTCACTAATTTATGTTGGTGATTAGCTGATTACTAAGATAATATTGCAAGGTATTATGTTAGTTTTTAATTGTCTGTATGTGCTCCTTAGGAAATGTTGGTCGTCAGACACTATTCATTTTGCACTGTACCTATTTGTTACGATAGAGCTCCAATGAATACAATCTTTCTGTGAGTGCGTTCGGAATAAAGCCGATTGAGCTTGCTCGTTACAGTAGTAGTAGTAGTAGTAGTAGTAGTACACTGCTTGTCAGATTTACAAAATCATTGGAGATATGTTAAACTGGAAACTCTGGATGTTTATGCCATTCGGTTATATGATCTCGAACACACTACTACAAAAATACACGTTACCCAAGATCATACTAGAAACTTCAGTGAGTTTTAACTCTAATTTAGGTATATTTTTGTCCGAAAAGTCCTCTTACGATGAGCTTATAAAATCACCATTGAAGAAGGGAAAAGCGCTTATTATGTCTGCAGCACTTGCAGAGGAAAAATATCGTTATATTAACCCTTCAGGCAGGTATTTAACTGGTTTAGCTTCTGCATTCCAGGCGGTATTTAAATTGGCTGGCTGAGAGAAATTTTCCAGTATTTAACAAAATATCGCGTATTCCAGAAACAGTTCAGTTAATAACATAAAACTTTCTGGGTGACTTAGACATGATGTCCTTAATGTCTCTAGGTGTGGATAGTGGATACTTGAAATATTTTGCTAAGTTCGTGCTGTTTTATTTCCAATTTGGCGACTTCAGTGGGATAAACTGTTTTAGGCCTAGCCGCCGTACCATCAAGTCCATTGACCCATCGATTGTGATGTTTTGTGATGGAAGGTAGCCAGGCTGAAATATTGTATTTATTATCTAGAGAATGTTTTGAATTTCGAATAATTCTGGACGCCCTACATAAGTCAGATGTCCTACAGCTAACAAAATACAGGAATCACATAAGTTCAAACCAATCCTGTTTCATCGTTTGTAGAAAGACTGAGGACTCCAGAAATGCACTTTGCACAGTGAGCTTCTGAACTTTACCCATCAACATACTGAGACCTAGCACAACATAACTTTCGTCGCCTGACACGGGCTCTCAGCACCTACCACGCGACCTTGGCTTCCAGACACTCGCTTGGAAGCGTTAATCGTCATATCTGTTCGTCTCCTCTACTATGATATTTATAACCTCCTCGTCAAGAAAAGTTAAAATTAATCTAAAAGAGTAGCAAAATCCTTCTGCAGCCCCGATTGTCCAACGAAAGGAATTTTCCGCTCGCCATACGCAGTTTGCAATTTGCGGCACGCCCACTGAAAGTCACAGATGTTACTTTGACACGTTTCATGTCTTCTTGAGCATACTCTCTGCCACTTTTCTGCACTATCGGAATCATGACAAAAACTGAGTACACTATTTTCTTTCGCTCCTGGCAGAGCACTTTCAATTTCAGAATCTGAAAGAGCACGCGAAGGCCCTGCCATTTTGCACGGTACCGGCCCAACGGTATTTCTCCTGACAATATTAATCTTCCTCTTCCGACTATAAGAAATTTAAATTCTCAACACAGATGACAGCCAAGATCAAGGTGCCTAAAAGTCGATAGTTCCTATTTTGTCTTAACAAAGGGCATAAGGCAAATTATTGCTCACGTCAAGGACGCATGAAGTGACAGGCTTATGAAATATATCTTGTGAGAGATACTAGATAGGTCAAGGCTTTCAGAACTCATGTGTATATAATTTCCATCTGTGCTCGATAGATGTCGTGTAAATGCTGTTTTTGCGCAGTACTGTGTGGGGAGTACACATATACGGCACACCGCTTCAGTGGGGTATGAAGCGCTAGCGTACACGCTTGGGAAGTTATAAATGCAACACGACCTAATAACGGAAGTAGCTGTTCTGCTAATTATGTCTGTGAATATTTATATTGGACACAGATGTAATTTTTTAATATTATTTTGAACTCTTTCGGACGGATAGAGGAAATGTTCTTCTGTCAATAGTAGAATCGCTGGGAATAGCAGCTTTGTTGAAAACCTCTTGCATTTTGACACATACAAAATTAAATTGTCGAAAAGTTATTCTTCCGTTTGCTTGAAGCATATCATCATGATATTCATTTCCTTACAGTTAGTGCATCGTGCTGTTATTTTGCTGCTTTCTGTTGCTTCCTGTAAGGGGTTTGGTACATCGAGAGCGACAGACATACGCGCGGCACGGAGGACAGGCAGAGGTACGATATCAGCGTTATTTATTGTCCTAGAAAACAAAAATTGAGAGCCGCTACAACAGTAAAACTTCGCGTTCTTTTGAGTTACTGAATACAGCAAACACCAGTACCTTCAGAACCGGGTAAGGGTTGCATGCTTGAATTCGTCTTGTTATACTGTTCACTAAATCAATGTGGTTTTGGTCCCTATTGTCCCACTCCTCGGTGGTGATTCGGCGTGGACGTCCATAAACAGCCTTCTTTAATTTATCCCAGGCATGTTCGATACGATTCACGTCCCTGGAACATTCCACCCAATCTAATCGATTGATACTACGGTCACTATAGGTCGGAGGATGTCCGTCCCTGTATCGTACAGCCGTGACATTGCCCTGCATAACTAGGAGTGGCTTACGGTGCCCTCACACAATGCCACCCCAAAACATTAGGGAACCACCACCGCGCTGCACGTTATGGAGAGTGCCTCCAGACACGTTGACGGCGATCGTCAGGAACAAGGCTTATGCGATACTCATAGGTGGAATTGACTTTATGCTGAATGGTCTCTTCAGAATTGGCATAATGTTGGGCCCATCTGTACCGCACCGTATGATTTCTAAGTTTAATAGCTGGGGTTCACCTTGGGCGTCCTGCTTCGTGCAACCTGTTTCTCACAGTTTGAGTTGAAACGCGGCGACCTATAACTTCCCGGAGATCATTATTCAGCATGCCGACATTGTATTCGGGGTTCCTCCGAACTGAAATTCGAATGTTACGGTCGTCGACTGAAGTCGTAGCCTATGGATGACCTGTGCAAGGCAAGTCATCAACTGTTCTGTCTCCCCGCACCGCTTCCATGATCGAACCACATCACTTTTACGGTCCAGACGGCCCCTGTTGACCATCCTTCTTAACATAATGTGATTATGAGAACTCGTTCGCATGTCGACATTGCACGTCGTGCTATGGTAGACGCTCACTACACTGATCAGAGCACACCTCTAATACTTCCTCACTAGTGATACAATTTCAACTGAAATAATGCCTCGCATTCGAGCATGGCGTTTATGCCCGTGAGTAGTGGTACGTGCAATTGTATGTTTAAACAATCCTAAGGTCGTCTTTTCGGTTTGCGTAAGACAGGTCAAGATAACAAAACAGTTAAATGACACAGAGGGGTGATGCCAAATATTTTTGATGTATGTATATTGTAAAATTAAGGTGTATGAATGTTGTAAAACTATTTCATAATTTTTGTCATACAACATTTTTATAAAAAGCATCTGCCGTAGCCTTGGTACTTCATTGATTTATGGAATATTTTTGTGATATCTTATTGATCTTCTTCTGCAGTACTGTATATGTATACTAAAGCGACTTTTTTTTTCTTTCTGTTGTAGGTAAGGAATCACCACGGGATTAGGCTGCATATCGTTTCTTGGATCCATTGATGTGCCTGTTGCTCTTTAGAGGTATAGATATTCGAAGTATGTTGAGTTGTCATTGAATTATACTATTTTTAATCTTCTTGTTTTTCGGAGTCCAGACGTATGCATTAAGACAGACTTGCACACTATCATAACTCAAGAGTGCTTGCTAAAATTTGCATTATGAATGGGTAGTTGAAATTAAAGTCCAACATTGTTCCAGAAAAGTCATTTGGTCTTCTTGCAGTAATATGATTAGCTTCGTAACTTTATTGCTCGAGCTCTTAATGTGTATAGTGCAGTGTTTAGGATATAAACACAACAAATAAACAATGAGATGGGTTTTCTGCTTATAAAGATGCCTGCCAACTTAAAATTATGCTCCATGATCAGCTTCTTTTCTTTTTGCGGATGTAACGTGGTTCTGTACACTTCTTGCCTATTTGCAATAAAATATCAAGCCTTCCAATTTAATGTTAGAACTTAGAGATAACTCACGTAGGAAGTATACAAGGAACATTATTAGAATGGTCTGAATCGAACTTGTAAACTCAAGTTGTTAAATCAAACGTAAAAATATTCGTGTTATTAATATAGAAACTTAAAACCTTGCTTACATTTGTCACTTCAGTCAGCAGAGTACTTAGATATTCCTTTGTTTAAACAACCCGAATACCAATTCCTTTCCTGTTTTGAATAACCTTCCGCGCCGTGTTCATAAAGACGATTTCAGTTCATTAATCCCCGTATAACTAAGCAGCGTTCTTTCACTCCCCTCATCATATCCGTAGCTACTAGGTTCCTGAATTTAATTTACTCCCTGCCCTATCCTCTTTAACCTCTGGCCGGTGTTGTTCGATCGATGCTTGATAAAACACTTGAGGAAACACTACAACTACTGTATTTTGTAAAGTACCTACATGATAGTAGTGACCCTTCCCGAAACGAGTAAAGAAACGGATTATTGACAGCATGGTGGACGTCAGTTGACTATTTTCCTTGAGTGAGTGGGCTTTTTATTAGGCACGATATGATGTTTGTTTGCGTTAGTTAGCACTTCTCTGTACATATGATCAAATCAATTCCCCAGTAGGTGTCTGTGTTTTTGAGATTTAATGCCGAGAACTACCGAACAGATTTTGATGCAGTTTCAGCGTTGTGCAGAACATTTTTCAAATTAAATTCACCTCAGGAATTTTGTTCGGATAACCATACCCTTCACAGTATGTAATTATTTTAAGTTGTATGAATGGTTATGAAGAGTTATTGTTTTAGTGAAAGTGCAGTAGTAGTTTAAATATTGCATGGGGGAAAATAATCGAGGTTACAGGCCGGCGTCCGGAAGGACCTTGGAAAAACGTCGCACTTACCTACAGTATGTACAATCGCTTTCTTTGCTCCTATAGATATGTTTGTTGTAGGTGTTCACAGGGTTTTTGTCTACATGGGAGGTGAATTAAATTTTGATAAGAATTAAAATTAAGTCTGAAGTATTAAATGCGAGGAATATACGATACCATCCGCTCATTCTTTTCTTGAGTTACTGTGCATACATCAGGAGGAAATCAAGTAATGTTGTCCACTCATAACCATGAATTCAGCATTCATCCAGTACGAAGGCGGGGCGGATGGCTAGTTTTCATATATTATCATTATTCTGAATAACTGTATAGAACGTTTGTTAATTTTAACAATGACGATATTCTTCAGTATTGTGAGCATCTTTCCCGGAACATTGCTTTTATATTTTGTCAGTAAATCGCCATTTTTAAGTGAATATGTGGCTGTGTGTGAGTGAAAAGCTTACAGCGAGAGAATATTAGGAGGAGTTTGAATTCCCTATCTCACAAATGTTGGAAATAACCAGGTTTTCTTCCTGTACGTCTGAAACTTCCCCAGCAGGAACTTTGAATTATTTCGACTTATACTTAGCGGCTACTGTATTACGTCTTCACCGAATCAAGTTTGGTGACCTTTATTATTTGCTTAAGGTTGATGATTTATTTTTATATAGATCATATTTGAAGGGAACAGGTATTATATTAATGTGTCCAATTTGGATAGCTGTACATGTGCTTTATAGATTGCAGGAAGGCCTTTGATAGCATAAGCCATGAGAAGATGTCAAATGTACTCAGACAGATGAGTATACCTGAACATCTCATTGTCTTGATGCGTAACCTCTATTTGGGACAAGAAACCAACGTGAAAACTGAGCATGGTGAAACAGAATGGTTCCCCATTACGAAAAGCGTAAGACAATAATAATAATAATAATAATAATAATAATAATAATAATAATAATAATAATAATAATAATAATAATAATAATAATAATGTTATTTGTTTTGATTGAATATAAGCAACTGGAAGTATGCAGATGAGACCACGTCGGTTGCTGAAAGTAAAGGAGAGTTCGAGGACATCATAAAGGTTAGATAACAGAACGAAAATATATACCTATACCTGAATATCAACAAGACCAAGATCATGACAACAGGTTTACCATCAAACATTATGATAAATAATGAGTTAATCAAAGAGTTGAATATTTTCTTTTTTTTGGGATCAACCATCAGTAGAAATGGTTTAAGCAGTCCATAAATTCGCCGAAGACTTGCCCTTGGAAAAAGCGGCATTCAAAGGCCTGGAAAACATCTTCAAGTGTTTAGATGTATCTTTGCATACTAAAGTCAGAATGTTCAAGGCGTTAGCCTTTCTCATAGCTACATATGGTTGTGAAACCCGGACCATTAGGAAGCGAGATAGCAAGCATTTTAGCTTTGGTGTTGGAGAAGGATATTGTGTATCTGTTGGACAGCCAAGAAGACAAATGCATGGGCCATTCAAAAGATCAAACAGATCTGTCTCTTCAGGCATTCATTAAGATTACAGCTACCATATTTGGGCACATAATGAGACGCTCTGATTCATTGGAAAAGACTACATGTTTAGGAAAGTGGAAAGATCTCGGAGACTAGGGCGGCCAGAATTGAGAAAGATATACTTCATCAAATCCCACATGACAAGTCACTGAAGGATCTGAAGTGTATGGTTGAAGTCCGAAACATCTAGGGAGGCAGTCTATCCATGCAGTTGCGAGGAGTCTACGTTGATTTGATGGCAACTGTTCATTATCATCATCATCAGCAGCAGCAATTTGGATAGTGCTTTACTACAATTTTGATTCGGTAGCTTATTCTAATTGTCGCAAACCACTGATAGAAGTTCTAATACGATCCCCTTTGTAGTTAGTGAAATGTATGTATGTATGTATGTATGTATGTATGTATGTATGTATGTGTACTGTATGTATGTATTGTACCTTACTGCCATCCTGCTTTCTTCATCCGGCTGCCCATTGGTAGAGATTCGTCCTCGGTTCTTCAGTTGTTCCAATAAAAACTCTACTTTACTAATCAAAGCAGGACAGGAACTAACATACCAACTTGTGAATGATGAATCAGCATGTTAGAGTTGGACAAAAATTTGTTACGAGAAACATAAAAATTCTCCCTTTTAGGATCCATAAACATGATACCGAAATAATCACTACAAAAATTTATCAAATGGTGGGTCTGTTCCCCGCACAAAGATGATTCAATACATGTTTTCCGGTGACGTGAGATACCTTATTTCTCTCGTGGAAATGTAAACTTCATAGTCTAGACAGATATGAAAACTTTCGTTCCTAAACGTTCATTAAATATGGGAAAATATTAGCAAGGTACGCGCTACAAATTTCCCTTACGATTAGGGACACAAATACATACACTCGTCCAGGACCGTAAATTTATCCCCCAAAATATTCACTGACTCTACTAATGGCACGATTTCCGATATTAAAATGAATGAGTTCAGAAACTCGCATCTATTCTGTAAGCATGCGGGCTTATTTCCCTTGAAACAAAGATACTGCGAAGACAACAATTAACAAAGCAAAACAAAACACACCAAAGAAATATGCACATTAGTCACTGCACCTATAAAAACACATAAAAGAAAATGTACTTATCTTGAGGAAGTAGGTAACACCTGGGTCATTCAGCCATCCCTCGGGAATGCGGTCATTGGCCTCCAGCAAAAATACAAAGGGGCTAGGCCGTCACCGAGCTCGTATATTGGTACCCTGGCTCTTTAAATAAAAAAACAACTCCCTTTCCTAACACGGCGAGACTTCACACAGCGTCCTTCATCTTATCTCCGTGGCCATCCCTTTCTAGGGGAAAATCAAGCACTCAACGAAGGCCGCTCCCTTCCTTTCCGTTCTGGATCTTCAATATCTCTTGGCATTCACAGCCTATGTCATAACGCTCAATATTTCGTTACATTATTTTGTAAAATTTTCCCATATCAGTGACTAGCAACAACTACACCTCGTAGTTTTTTGCTAGTGGCTTTACGTCGCACCGACACAGAAAGGCCTAGGAGTTGGAAGCAAGCGGTCGTGGCCTTAATTAAGATACAGTCCCAGCATTTGCCTGGTGTGAAAATGGGAAACCACGGAAAACCATGTTCAGGGCTGCCGACAGTGGGATTCGAACCCACTATCTCCCGGATGCAAGCTTACAGCCGTGCGCCCCTAATCGTACGGCCAACTCTCCCAGTAACCTTGAAGTCTTACCTCTCCACGGGTACTCTGCATGTTTTCATTATTCACATCTCTGATTAGCTCGCATCTAACAGGCACTGGTGTGTTACTCTAGCGGTGCTGTGTCCGTTACCTCCCGGTATTTTAGTGAAAACTCTAATCCAACAACGTTGGTGACACCTCCTCCACAGCCATTGCTGAACATCTGAGATCTCATGCTTATCATTAATCTACCATGCACATCCTACTCTTTAGGTTGGCTAGTCCTCTCAAGGATCTTTTCCCAGTTCAGTTACTATAATGCCGTTTCGTCTTTATCTTCTGGATGATCTTAGCTCTCAAACTACTGTAACTCCAGACAAGGGAAGATAAGCATTATATAATATGCAGTGAATCAAACCTCTCTAACGCCTATCCCTCATATAACCAACTACAACCCAAGCAAAGCTATATACACTAAGATTACACATGCAACGTTCCTGAACTTATCCAAACTGACACATTATTTGCCGTAGGAAGATTAATGATTTGTTTACATTTGAAATTCATCAACCTCGCTATTCTATCCCATGCTTATATCTGTTCAGACTTATCTTATTCAGATGTTGTCGCTCGGTTCCATCGTTTCGATCTCGGCGATGCTTAACACGTCATTGCACCCCGGGAGTCCATGCTTCGAAATTCTCTGGCACGACCTCTACTGCAATCCGGTTCAGCTCGTTCTTCTGGATTTGGCGCTGTTACTGTAATCTGCCTAGAAGAATTTGCTGTTACTTGGCCGTTTTTAATACTGTCATTGATTGCACTATCACGTAACAAGTTGTAAAGATATTCCCTGTTACTTTAATATCTAGTCCATGCTTTAGCGCTCTAATTACTCATAGTATATAGTGTCGTTCCCTCATTAATTTACACGCCCTGTTCTAACAGTATTAATGTCTTCGAATTTCTTTCATTGATTTTAAAGTAATTCATATTCCCACAGTCCTTTCCGAAGTCTAAATAGTACTAAGTATTGTTCTAGCTCACTGCCTTACACTTTCATTATCTCTTGATTCGCGCACCGTAACACAGACACAACCTCTTCTTTCTACAACTACTTCAGAATAGCCTCATGTTACCTCGTCCTGCTCCCTTATATCATATCCGTTGGACGACGCATAGCTAGGGGAATCACTGACAGAACCGCCTTAACTCTGTGTTGAATGGGCATCCGGTTCCCACGGTATGTTATATAATAACAAATTTCGAATTGTAGAATAACTTAATAGATATAATCAACTCGAGACACTAGATAAATCCAGGCAATATTCTCTGTCGTTCCAGATTTCTGTCATGAGGCTCCTAGGCGTATAATTACCCGTTAATCTCGCAAGCATTCCACTACTCTTTCTTCGCGCTTCTTTTACACTTGCAGTTGGCATCTATGTGGCTCGGTTAGCGGAGATGGAGAGTAATCTTCGAAATTCCGCGCACTCCCTTCGCTGGTCTACCCGTCCCCGTCGTGGGTGGTGGCCTAATTCTAGCCCGCTTTCCTTCGTTCACGTCTCCGCATTAGTTTTAATATATATATAAAAGTTCGAGCCCCACTGTCGGCAGCCCTGAAGATGGTTTTCATACCAGGCAAATGCTGCGGCTGTACGTTAATATAGGCCACTGCCGCTTCCTTCCCAGTCCTAGCCCTTTCCTGACCCATCGTCGCCATAAGACATATCTGTGGCAGTGCGACGTAAAGCCAATAGCAAAAAATTGACAATATTTCGCAGATGTGGTACGGTACAGTATGTATGTGTGTATGTATGTGTGTATGTATGATTGGTTGGTTGGTTGGTTGGTTGGTTGGTTGGTTGGTTGGTTGGTTGGTTGGTTGGTTGGTTGGTTGGTTGGTTTGTTTAATGAGTCCTCAGCCCGAAGCCTGGTTGGGTCTTTAATAGCTCCACCATAGCTTTTCCGTAGGGAAATGAAGTGAGGTAGTATCCCACTGCTTTCGTCACTCAGCCAAATGGTGCTATTACTTACCAGTCTGTGCCAAGCGTACTGAAGTCTATACACCAGCTGAGCCTATGAGTGATATTTTCACCTCATTCACATCATACCAGACAGCGATTGGCCGCATGAGGAATGGTATTACTAGCATTACTCCGTTTAATTTTGGCATAGCCAAGAATCAGACTGGGACAAGGCAGTGAAAGTAACAAAAGTTGTTCTCGCCCACACCAGAAGAAACGCAAAGCTTAGTTTGTGAGATAAAAGAACGTATTTAGTTGAAAATGCCTTATGCCAGAAACGAGGATGAAGTTATTTCATTGTGAATAGGCCTAATCATACAACGAAGCACTGAATTACAAACGAGTACCGCACTCTAGGCGGCCATATTTATAATGAAAATACGACTGTAAGGAATGAAGCTCCCTTGATTGATTTATAGAAACCACAGCCTTCTCTGTCCATTAGTTTTGGATGTGCAGAGATTTCTGTAGAAGCTTTTTAGAAATGAGAAATATTGAACTATAAATTCATAATCTTCAAAAACTCGTGTTTCTAGATAGGTTTTGACCTGAGCGTGTCTTACAGATCTGGATACCAGTTTGAAAAGTTGGTCATGACGAAGAAACGACGCACTTGTCGAGTGGGTAGTCTACGTTTGCATAACGAACACAAGCATAAGCGATTTAAGTGAAAAGTCATTTTATCGAGAATGTAGCGAACTAGGTAAATCCCTCTCAAATATTATGATAAATGTGAGACGAAATAATTTTTAAAAATTAATGCCAAATGGGCACATGAGGAATTTTAATAAATGTTTCAAGAAAGAACCGTTCCTTGCGATTAAAAAAGTGACACGAGTGGCGAACGGAACAGTCTCTAAAGGAAGAGAAAGCACGAACGCGCTGCCCGGCACAAGTTCCAGTTATGTGTCCATGAACCTAGACACCTCTGGTGAGTTGTTCGTCGTTTCCCCTGTCGTCGACCTTGCATCGACAGAAGAGAGTGCTCCCCAGTTGTGAAAAGCGAGGTGGGAAACGAGTAATACAGTTGATTGAAACTACTATGTTCATTTGAACACACGACGTATTTACGTTTAAAAATCTTGCATTCGTGTCCGATACAGCCTTTCCATTTTAACCAGGAAACTCTACATTATTTTGTAGGATGGAAATCTAAAAATGTGAGAATTATTCACTTGTAGGGTTCCAACTTTTCTTTAATCAGAGGGATCTGTGACAAGCTTTCTTCCTAAATATCTTTATTCGTGTAATGGTGGCGCGCCTATTACGTGTGTTAAGAGCCATGCTGTGGAGAACCTTTATCTCGGTCATAGAGTTTTATTCCACTATAAAGAGATTTAATTGTCCTACTCGAGTGCTCTTCTCTAACGATAATGATCATAGAGGGTTTCCATATCGCTGCATTCTGCAGAACACCGCTCTGGAAGAATGTTAGTCAGGGAAAGAGAAACCATCTGGTGACCTTCGCACTTTTCTTTTCTTGGTATCAGAGATCAATACATTATTATGATTTATTAATAAAGCTTTAAATTTTTACTTCAGTGCAGGATGTAAAACGATATCTGGCTCTTGAGTATTACATTTACAATGAAGGTAATGAAAGAAAATTTATTTATACGTCTTGACAGATGACCCATCATCATTACTAGGGTTCGGAAGTTTAACCTAAAGAAGTACAAAATATGCAAGCAAATATGGCCTAAATATTAGCTAAATATGACCTAAAAAAGTTAAATATTACTTGAACATTTTAGGGATAGGTAGCACGTATTAGAGCATTACTATCATTGAACATGCCAAAAAGTGATT
The DNA here is from genome assembly GCF_040414725.1 of Anabrus simplex. Classification (NCBI taxonomy): domain Eukaryota; kingdom Metazoa; phylum Arthropoda; class Insecta; order Orthoptera; family Tettigoniidae; genus Anabrus; species Anabrus simplex. The sequence goes on along the minus strand of NC_090265.1, from coordinate 949,531,647 downwards.
AGCGGTAATATAAGCAGACACATTTATCAAGCAAACTGACAGAGCTACCGTAGGTACGTTGAAACTTTATATAGTAATTCAGTAGTATAGCCCTGAGGCACAGTTCTCGCTCTGTTTTCGTGTAGAAAGACCAAAAATATCAAAGTATTAACATGCTTTTTGGTTTCTGTCGGCGTACGTTCGTCGGAATCACGTCTTCTAAACCTGCTACCTATCTGTTTCGGGAAAAGAAAGAAAAATATTACTGTATTTTGAAATTATGTGTTCGAAACTCGACGCAAATAACATGTACTGTACCTTGTTAAAAACAACGGTTCAATTTAAACCAAAAAGGTTAAAATATAACCATACATGACCTTATATCACTAAAATGAGCCAAGTGTAGCTCTATCTTGTGCTTCGTGAATAAATAAATAAATAAATAAATAAATACACATGATCAAAACAATAAAAATGACCGATAAATGCATTTAAATGCAATTTCAGTTTGGTTTAAACGGGATCAGGGACCCATCGTTCAGTTATTTTTCAGATTTGGGGTAAAATGAGCTCAGGAAAGAAGTCTTACTTTTCCTTAACATCCGAACCTTAATGATTGCTAGGGCAAAAATAAAGGTTTTAAGGCGACAATAAATAGGTCTATGGATGAAAACAAGGAAGTGGTTAAGATGAAAATGAAAATCCACAGCCTGTTTCCAGACACTCGACGGGGTCGGGAATGGAATTAATGAATCCCCGATCTAGCGGCTGCCGCAGCTTGTCGCACTCCTCTGGAGTCATGATTAATGACTGAAAGATGAAATGAAATATTGGAGTGTGTTGATGGAATGAAATATGACAGGGAAAACCGGAGTACCCGGAGAAAAACCTGTCCCGCCTTCGCTTTGTCCAGCACAAATCTCACATGGAGTGAACGGGATTTGAACCAGGGAACCCATTGGTGAGAGGCCGGTGCGCTGCCGCCTGAGCCACGGAGGTTCATAAGTGGTTAAGATACCAGATGATTATTTTATTATACTGGCAGGAAGTAACGAGGGTAGGACGTAAAACCAAACATCATCATATTTATCCTTTCATTACTCTATCTGAAGACATGTGAATATGAAAACAAGCTAACTCTATAGCCTTCCCGTATCAACAACGGTCAGGTGTGCGTAAGGAATCGACCGTAGCATTTCACAAAATTATTCCAGATCACCACTAAGCGATGAAGGTAGTAGCCGGAGAATAGAAACACTCAGAAAAGATCATTACAAAAATTCAATCTAGGTTCTCCAGCGCCGTATGTATACGTCCTTGGCCCGAAGGCTGGTTGGATCCAGTACAACTCCATGATCAGCTGTCATAGAATGCCTAGGCGTGGTATTTTATCAGTACTTCGTATTGCATGGAGATATTGAGACATGTCCATTAACGGTAGCATCAACCAACGTATTGTGACTTGTGAGAGAAAAACTAGTTTCCTCAAATACCATCAAAATCTTTGCTTTCAAAATACGTAATTTTAAGTAGTTCTTGTAAAATAAGATTAAATATACCTCTGAATTAAATTCGATTTACGCACAAAAATAAAATAATGTGCCAGAAACATCAGAATTTCGCAGTGCATATTTGGAATCCTATGTTGGCAGATTTTACTATCCCCATTTTACGATAATGTAAAAAGCAATTTCTTTTGTATTGTTACGCAGTAGTGGAGTAATCTAGAACACTTTCTTAATTGAGCAATTACATTTTTGCATGCTTGTCTGCCTGTCTGTCAATTCTTCAGTCCAGAGGCTGGTCGGATCGTTACAAGGAAACCACTAAAACCAATAGCGGCTTTCCTCGCTGTCCAGAAAGTATTATTGCAGCATGGCTGGCCCTAATAATGCACCGATCATAACATCCAGACGTATCAGTCGTGCCCTGAATACCATTCGTTACTCAGCATAACTCATATCTCAGCAGCTTCCATACTGTCACACCCATAAGTAACATTGAGACTGTTAGGCCTCTTTAAATAACAAGCATCATCATCATCAGCAACAATAACAACAACAACTCTGAGACTTCGGTAGAAACCACATTTTGCTGTGGCCAGTTCCAAGAGACATGCGCAAAAATACTGCACCTATCAAGAAGTGGCAACAGGCGGACTGTATAAAATCGCTTTTCTTTCTTTCTTTCTTTCTTTCTTTCTTTCTTTCTTTCTTTCAACACTCCTAGATACCCTCTTGAATATTAGTGATGAAGTTTCTGAATTGCATTTTGCTACTTGGAGTGAGTGCTCGTATTTTTCGTCAGTCGCTTTCTGCAAGATTAAAATATTGGCACTGTTTTCGAAATCGTCATTTATGTCCCTAGAGTACCCTGATGAAGATGCCATGTTTCAGCAGGACAATGCGTCATGGCACGCTCTGTGGTGGCACGCAGGTGGTACACCAGCGAAGTTATGACCATGGATACGCCCTACAGATCCTCCGATCTCAATCCAATCAACAATGTCTTGGATGCTGTCGATGCTGGTGCACGTTCCATGAACCTCACAACAACTACACGTCAGCCTCTTCAATTATTTAGGAAAACCTGCAGGGACAGGTTCTTTGAATGACATACAAATAAAAGACGATGGTATTTCCTAGTTATAGACTTACCTTATATACTCTGTTGTTCTCATATTTGATTAGAACAGTCGATATTCTACAGGAATATTGTTCGCATCAATACTGTCAGTATATGGGGGTGAATCATCTAAAACTTGCACCCTAAATATGTCCGAAATGGAAGGTCTATCAGTGTGCTGTTTTCACAGAAATGAAGTGTAATCAAGGGCTCATAAAAGTAGCCCATGCACAGATTTTGTTCAACCTGACTACCACAAGCTTCCAGGTTGCCATGCAAAGATCGATGCACAGGTTTTAGCATGTCATCAAAATTTTCAGCGCAGGTCGTCGGCATGTCCTTGCAAATAGTGTCTTCCAGCTTTCCTCAGAGAAAATAATCTAAAGGGGCCAAATCTGTTGAACGGACCGGCCAAAGTACAAGTTTCCTTTGTGCAGTCCAACGATTTGGGGACAATCGGTGAAGACAAGCTGTAGTATGTCGTGCATTAGGCGCTGAACCGCCATCGTACTGATACCACATTTTTCTCCAAGTCTGCAGTGGAACATCTTCTAATATCTGTGGAAGTGGGTCTGTTATTTTAAAGGTTGAGATTATTTTGAGAAACTAGTGTTCCTAATATGAAAGAAGGGCCTATGAGCTGATGGTTAACTATTCCACACCATACATTTAAACTCCATGGATGCTGACGTTCCACCTGACAAATCCAAAGGGGATTGTTTACGGACCAACAGTGTATGTTTCGGAGGTTTACTCGGCCATGATTTGTAAATGTTGCTTCATCACTAAACAAGTTACATGATATATCTGTTGTATCTTTTTTTAATTCCTATGTACAAAAGTTAAACTATCGTCAAAATAGTTTCCGTGCAGCTCTTGACGTTGACAAACTTGATACGGATGGAACTTACGATGGTGGAAAACGCGTAGTACACTTGCCTGACTCAGGCCTCTTCTCGTGCGATTGCACGGGACTAACGTGCGGATCTACAGCAAAAGCAGCTAGAACACTAATTTTCCCCTCTTCTTTGGCCACTCGTTTGTTTCTGTTACGTTACACGTTACACTTCCTGAGTCACGTAATTGGGTGATGGGTAACGTCTATTGGGATATCGTTCCACGTACATAGCACATTAACGAACACCATTCTTCCTACACCACTAACATGTTGTCATTTTTAGCATTGGTAAATACCATATCCTACTTCTTGAACTATCACAAAGTAACTGACAAGGAAGTCGCAATGCAATCATAATTGTAATATTTTCTCTTATTTTCCTGATGCTTACTTTATCAGACATTGGAATTCATCCCGCGGTCATGCAATTGCAACTCTAAACACATGATGCTCGAGTTCATGTTAAAAAACATACTGTGGAGCTCTTACGGTTTACTGTAGCATTCAACAAGTGTCTGAGTTAAAATTAACCACAACTTGTTACAGTTCACTTTTATGGATGAATAAGCTTTTGATACTATCCTGAGGAATGGTAGCCTGTTTTAAATGAGAATGTGATTCGTTGGAGCCGATGCAATGAGCATCTCTGTCCAGTTTGATTCTGTGTTATTATCAAACGGTTAATTGCTACGTAACGCTAACTTTGAATGTATGCTTATATACCGAGACTAGAACGTTTTGCCGTTCTGATAAGAGTGAACTGATGAGTGAATTACGTTTCCGTAATGACCTATAATCCTGTTCCATGCAGCAAACAGGAGCTTAATGTGGCTTCTCATGACTATTCGTTACCTCTGAAACGGCTCCTTATACGATCCCGAGAGGTGAAAGAGAATTGCACGCTGCCATTCTGTTCAAGTGGCAACTCAGCTTCAATAGCGGTTTCTCTGGGAATGTCCTAACTCGCCCTTTGATCGTCTACCCTGTTAAATTTAACGTTTCTCTACGTAAGCAGCTTGAAGAGGTCATTTAATAAACACGGTAATATTTTGTCAGAGTTTTGGGAATGCCCTCAAATGCTACGTTGTATTATTTAGTATGTTGTATATTTCGGTATGTCCAGCGCTGAAAGAAATATATTTTGATACTATGCTGCTTTTTATTGTAATGACTAGAGGTCAGGCGTTAGGCACCAAAACGTTTGAAGAAAAACTTGAAAATAGGCACCAAAAATAATTAATGGACGCAATACTAATTTTAATGCTTCCAAAATTAGTACGGTACTACTCGACTATAAATGTCTTCGGCGTTCAGATATTGCGAAGAGTTGCTTTTGAACCACCTGCTTTTCTTCACACAGAAGTTTTTCGTATATTCGCTATGTTGTGATATATGCCACTATTTCGCATAGCTCTCTAACGTTTCACACACTTCGCAAAATAGCTTTGCCCTTCAGTCGAATTCTTTAACGAAATTTAAGTTTGATTTTTAATATTGTCTATTCTACAGGCATGATGGAATAGACTAACTACCCTTTATATATCAAGAAAAAAGTACTGCACGCTGTCACACAACTTACAGATATACCAGCTTTCGTGGATGGAGAAAGTGAACTAAAAGCGCAGACAGAAAAGGTTGGCATTTTACTGCTGTCTTTGATTAGGGAGAGTGAGAAAGCTTATTTCTACTTCAATTTGACAAGATTCCTAAGAAATACATTATATAAAACCCTTTCCCGTTCTTTCTGCTGATAAGTAGGAAAAGAAGTAGACTCTGTGTCCCTCTTTCTCTAAAAGGAATTTCAGGTCAACGAGACCTCTCACGATGTCAATCTGATCTTGAGGAATGGATGGACGACCTGTGCGATGCAAATCCGCAGTCTCATTCTGACCCGCCGGGCTGAGTGGCTCAGACGGTTGAGGCGCTGGCCTTCTGACCCAACTTGGCAGGTTCGATCCTGGCTCAGTCCGGTGGTATTTGAAGGTGCTCAAATACGCCAGCCTCGTGTCGGTAGATTTACTGGCACGTAAAAGAACTCCCGCGGGATTAAATTCCGGCACCTCGGCGTCTCCGAAGACCTTAAAATAGTAGTTAGTGGGACGTAAAGCAAATAACATTATTATTATCATCATTCTGACCCACACGAAACGCCCTGACCCATCGTGCAACCGTCCTATACGGTAAAGCTTTCTTAAAAATCTGACTAATAATTTTGATAATTATCAATAATGTAATTACATATTAATAATATTTTTTGAAACATGATGGATCAGCGCAGTCCTCCCTTTCTTTCGACCATGTTAGCTTGCAAACAATAATAGTAACTGAGTGCTACGAATCGGCCCGGTCTTCAGATCACACTAGTTTGCAAACTTTATAGCATGGGATGTGTTAAAGCCAACCGTAGCAGTCCTCATCAAAGGTGAAAATAGCATTAGGCAGACTTTATCTGCTTTGGCCGACTATTCACCATCGTTTGGATATGTGGTTGTGTGATTAAGAACGCTCTTTTCTGTTTCCCTTGTCTGCTTTCCGGTAATAGTGATTCTCACTCATGGAGCAGAAAGGGAATGACTGACTTTTGCCTACCTGAACAAATTCATAAAACAGCACGATATATTAAAATACATGACGTGTTGAATCTCATTTTTATCAGCAGTGTAAATATAGCAATGCAGCTAACTTATGCTTAGCATGAAGAAAAATTTAAACACTGTAAGGAAGTTGAAAAGAATAGGTATGTGCTTTCCAAAGTTATCGATATTATCAAGTTTTGTGGGTCTTTTGAGTTTTCGTTGAGGTGGGACTACGGGACCAGCAATTCTGAAAATTCTGGCTTTTTAGAACTAGTAGATTTCGTGCGAAGTAAGTTATAGATAACGCTGTGCGGGAGCACAGGGAATCGAACCAAGTGTTTAAAGGGACCAATTGAACTATTGGACTGCATATTAGAAGATTGCCATGAAGCGATAATGCAGGAAATGATGAATGTAGACTTCGTTAGGATAATGGCAGACGAAACAGCTGATGTGTCCAACAGTCACAATTGGTTTTGAATTTTCGTTATGAGAATAACGGTGAGACATTTGAGAGGTTTTGAGAATTTTATGAATTCGAGGGTGAAAATGCGTGTACAATTTCTGAATGCATCTTGAACGAATTGAATGAATCCTCTGTTTGAAGATAAACCTCACAAAATAATTGCACGGACTTTCGTGGTTGTTCCGTGATGAGTGATGCAGCATGGGGAGTTCAACCTAAAGTCATCTGTGAACATCCCAGTGCACTCTTCACACATTCCTATGCTCATCAATTGACCACACATTCCTATGCTCATCAATTGACCTTAATTATGGAACGAGTTGCTTCACAAAACCTATCCGTAAGGGTGTCTTACCTTGATTTTTCGACTTTTCCCGCGTACATTTTAATGTAACCACAACGCTTCCTTCATATTGCTGTCGGTGATGGCTCATTGAATTCCGAGCTTCCTGCGACTAGGTGGAAGTTAAAATGAGGAATTCCTTATGAAACATTTGAGAACAACGCAACTTGAACGAGTATTTGCTAGAATTGGAGAAAGTGTAATATGACAAAACTTGTCATGGGGCTATTGGTTTGTTGCGTTATTTGGAGAATGACTGATTTCTTTACGGTTTTTTTTTTTTTTTTTTTTTTTTTTTTTTTTTTTTTTTTTTTTTTTTTTTTTTTTTTGCTCCTCCAGCAATGTCACATGTTGACAGCAATTAATGCAGTGTCTAATTTCGTAAGGGTTGTGAGGCAGAACATTGATGGAACAGATCAGTAATGCTGCAATTGAATCTTCATTCGTTAATAAGAGAAGGAAAATGGAAGGAAAGTACATTACTAAGAAATGTCTGACAGAATTACACAAGAGGCTCACAATAGTTTTAGATCATTAGGTGGGTTCGAATCCCACTGACTCAACTCTGAAGATGATGGTTTTCCGTGGTTCCCCATGTTGACCTCCTAGCTCTTTCTTACCCCATTGTCGCTACAAGACCTGTCTGTGTACGTGTGACGTAAAGCAAAAGTTGTAAAAAAAAATATATATATATATATATATATAATTAAGTCATCTTGATGCAGCGAATTTGTTAAATACTTGTATCAACTTCAGTGTTTGCACTGAAAGCTTTCTAGAAAGGGTACTTGAAGCAGCTATTCAATATTATTCAACTCTGAATAAGAATAGGCTGATGAGTGAACTCCGGGTTTTGTATGAGAGGCAGGACTTCAGAAACTCTGAAGGCGTTGTTCCATTGCTACCGCATGCTACAGGATAAGTTTAGGTAAGTGACAAAGCTACTCAAGATTCTGATTAAAAATTCTGATGACAACAACGGAACCCGAAGGATGTTTTTCATCACTAGCAAGCGCAAACGCTCTCGTGAGGATTATGTTCTATGGATGTCTTACTGAACTTGCGATAATGTCTGTCAAAAAGAAAATAGTATCATGCATAGAAGGATTCAGCATTAGAGTGCTATAGAAGTTCTGCACTAGGAAGAACTAGCATAGACGTTATTTTTCGGCATTAGGTGAATTTTTGCTTTTTAAGCTGTCGCACACGAGTATATTGCCACCGGCCGCCACTAGTTATCATAGTAAACATAACAGGTTCTGTAGTTGAAAAATCAACACTTCGTTTACGTCGTATGAAATTCTTCATTGAAGCAGTTCTTCTGGTATTCATCCCAAATTCAAACTGGGACTGATAATGAGGTTATATATTACCCATTTATATTACCCATTTCTATGACGAAGTAATGGCGGTTACGTGTGATTTTTGAATTCCGTGATAGGCTGGTGAGATGAGAAAAGCTCACATCGATTCTGCTAGCCGTATTTTGGTGGCAGGATGCGAGTGATGGGGCCTGTACACCTTATCGCCCGAGAGCAGACCGGACGCAGCCAGTCAATACATGTTCCATCCATCACTGCGGCTTACGGCTAATTACAACGCTCTCCCCACACAAAGGAAATGTCTTCCGAGTAGTCGCTTAATCAAAAAATTCTACGATTGATAACCTTATTATATAGTTTTTGCACAGCGTAATTGTTGAACACTATTCGTTGGAAAATAACTAATGTTACTGGTTTTACGCATCACTAGCTACTCTTACGTTTATTTCGGAGACGGCGAGGTGCCAGAAGTATTTTTACGTGTCGGTAAAATATCAATTACCATCGGACCGAGCCGGAATCGAACCCGCCAACCTGGGCTCAGAAATCAAGCTCTCTACTATCTGAGCCCCTCAGCCTGGCTTACATTGTATGTTTAACTTTAAACATTGTAGTAAAAACACTGAAATGCCGGAATTTTGACCTGAACTCACTAACTTTAACTTGCCTAAGAATATACTGATACAGGTCTGTAGCATTTAAGCACAATCTAACACTCGGCCCTGCAACCTCCAGTCAGCTGCGCTAGCCACCCGTTATCGAATAAGGACTAGGAGTGCATCGCGATATGTATACTAAAAAAGAAACTGTAAATAGGTTAGGAAGTCATAACTTACGTGAGTGTGTGAGTTTTTTCTCCTGTCTGTACACTGTCTGGGGTTGGAGTAAAACGTCAGGACGGGAAAGAAGCCTCTAATAATGTTGCCAGATGGTCGATAGCATTTTTTCCATACTAAAACAAGAGCATTTTCTTTTCTTCTATGACTGGTATTATGACTCCTCTTGCTATAAATGTACACGTTATATCATGTATATGAATGCTTGTTAATATTAATGGTCTGATGTGAACCAACTATGTACAAAGGAGACTGTCGGTAATGGGGTCCTTGCAAAAATTAAATTGGAAACTCTAATAGTTGAATATGTCTGCTTTTCTCATCACCAGTCTTGAATTCTCAGATTTATTGCAGTGTTCGTTCGTTACGCGTGAACACTGGATGTACGTATGACATGGCCTCGTTTCTTTATTCTTGTCTGTCTGTTAGGTCATCAGTCCAGAAGCTGGGCAGTTAGCACCGCCCAAGGCTATGTAGTTACAGATTATAGGAAAACCACAAAAACCAATGGCATCATCAAAATGAGGCGTACTAGGCAAGATGAGGGCTGAGGTAGTTCGCCGTTGCTTTCCTCACTTGCCCAGGCAGCGCTGTTGTAGCACGACTTACCCTGTGAGCAGCACCTTGCTTAACAGTCAGACGCACTGATAGTGCTCGGAATGCCATTACTCATTACTCAGCACCACCCACACCCCAGCTGCTTCTATATTGTCACAGCCATGGATGAGACTGGGACTTCAGTGGAAGCTACACTTTACTCTGGCCTGTGCCAGGAGATGGATGCAAAAGTACTGTATCCATCAAGAATTGAGAGCAGGCAGTTCTTTATCCACAAGTATCACAAAATAATTTCCTACCACCTTACCTGTATTTCACAGTCTTTTATTTTTTTAACTAAATATAATGAAATATAGTTACTAATTGTTGCACTTCATCTGTGATAGTACATATATCACACCCCCGAATTATATGTAGAAGGTAGAGATATTATTGTCAGTATTCGATTTATTATTATTATTATTATTATTATTATTATTATTATTATTATTATTGGTATTTCATTTGTATGTTTAGTCATATATATTTATAAGCTGGAAGATATCCACATATGTAGGTATGAGTAATTTGTTTTGCATGAGTGGGAAAACATTGCTTTAATAACTCTGGTAATTTGAATGAGTCATATAGCTACCCCAGCGTTTGTTGTGATGTACTTGTGTCGGGAAATTTATGAGTCATGTATATATCCCAGCCTGATGAGATGAGCTTGTTGTTGTACCAGGGAAAGTTTGGTGATTCATGGAATATACCCCAGAGTTTGTTATTGTCTTGGGAGGAAGAAGTAGTTCAGGGCTTGGTCTTGACTTGAGATCACTCATGATTGGCTGGCAAGCACCAATCCAGACGTATCATCTGAGAGGAGGGGGATGTTGATGTCTATAAAGGTTGATCATACGGCGGCAACCAGGACATTGTAAGGACATTGTAAGGAACATTGTAAGGGTGATTGTAGAGGTGATTGTAAAGGAACGAGAAGGAAGATAACTACAACTACAACTACAACTGAGGCACTGTACGGGAAGGAAGTGGTGCTGATACACGGTACTGGAGTGACACGGCTGCAATGGACTGGACTTCAAACGTTCGTGGAGCGTAGTCTTGTTATGTTCGTGGAAAGTGACTGATTGTGGAGAGTGCTTGCGCATTAAGTATTATAGCACTTGTGGCGGCTTAGCATTATATGTTGGTGAAAGCTATCTCAGACTTTCCATAAATTATGTTGAGGATCGACAGACGTGTGTATATATCTTTACAACAAGTGTTAAAATATGTGAACACAGTAGTACAAGGTACAGTATCTGTGTGATGTGATAACTGCCGATTATGAGAATCGGTAAGTCGAATTGATATAGAGACAGTGAAGGGTATTTATCTTCATACATGTACATTGTTCATCGGACTATTTACAAATGGTAGCTTAGTTCTCGCTTTCGTTTTCCCACGATTTTCATTATTGTTGTTGTTGTAAATATGGAGTCTTCCAGCAATATTTTATGTGTGCATTATATATATAATGTTGTATGTTGATGAGGTGCTCATGCACGGAATTTGTTAAGAATATAGTTAGCTATTTTAGAATCAGTGTTATTGATGAACCTAGGTGCAGTTCCTACCTAATTAGTCGTTTTCAGGAGGTTAGGTAAGGCCTGCAGCAGATGTACCAATACGCAGCACTATGTACACGCCCTGGGATATAAAGTTTATCATGCTGTTATCTAAATTCGAGGGATCCATTCTGGTGAACTCTGGCGCCCATACTACGGACATTTCGGTTAATTATGCTTATTAATTTTATTAAGTTTTTGAGTAATTTTATTTATATATTTTAATTCATGTTTTTATTTATTTATTATCATCAAAAAGTGACAATTGGCTTCCCAACGTGTGGCTGAATGATTGGTACATCTGTTAGGCTTATAAGCGTAGGTGCACTTGTTAGGTGTGGATGGAATTCTACAAACTATGTCAGTGAAGTGTTTTATATATACGTGATATGTATGTTGGAGTATGAAGAAATGTTGTAGCGAGTCCAGTATTATAAAATTGAGAAGTAGAGAGGTTTTGAAAGTTGCTGGTACTAAGAATCAGGAGAAGAGAAGGCAAAAGAATTCCACCACATTGAGTTTATCTAATTTAAGTGAGAGTAGCAAAATGGCTGATAGTAGGAAGGATCTATTGGCAACGATGGGTGAGGAACCGAGCAACCCGTCTCAAACTCAGAATGTAGGGGATTTAGAGGAGGCCTCCATTCGTAGTTTGCTACAGTTGATTCTTATCCAAAATGAAGAGTTGAAGGGTGAATTGTCCAGTAAAATCGATAATAATAATGTTGAATTGTCCAGTAAAATCGATAATAATAATAATGTTGAATTGTCTAGCAAGATTGATAGTCAGAGTAAAGAGTTGAAGAGTGAATTGAGTTTTTTAAGTAATGAAATATACAGTATTAATAGTGAATTAAATTTAGTTAGTACGGAATTGTCCAGTAAGATTGAGAATCAAAGTAAGGAGTTAAATTTAGTGAGTGTTGAATTGTTTAGTAAAATTGATAGTTTAAGTAGTGCTGTGAATGGCAGAATAGATGAATTAAACCATAAGTTTGACCATCAAAGCAGGGAAATTCAGGAAGTCAATAATAAGGTAGAATCTCAACGCTTGGAATTGACTGAGAAAATCGAATGCCGATTTAATGTTGTTAGGAAGGAATTTGTTGAAAACAGCAAGGAATGTGATAAGAGAATAAAAATAGTGGAAGATAAAGTCGAAGAAATAGATAGAATTAAATCCAATCAGAACGTTTTAGCGAAGCGAATAGATGAGAAGAATGAGAAATTGGAGAAAGACCTTAAGTCGGTAAAAGATGACCTCAAGTCAATAGAAGAAAATGCCAGAATGGTAGTGGATGAAGGAATTAAATCATGTCATGTGAAATTAAGGCAGGAGATCAGTCAAATCCAAGTAGGTAGCAGTATATGTAATAGGTACGTATCATGTACGAAGGACTCTGAATTACCCAAGTTTAATGGTCGGCAGTTTAATCCGATGGAATTCTTGAAAACGGTGGAGAAACGGTTTTCCAAGAATCTTGGCGATGGTTTGATCGAGTGGAGTATGGTTGATGAGATGTTGGATATTGCATTTGTTGGAGAAGCGAGATCCTGGTTTGAAGTTTATAGACAGGGTATTTCGAGTTTGGAGGAATTTAGGGAGAAATTTAGTTCTAAATTTTGGAGTGAAGCTATTCAGGGAAGGGAAAGAGATCGGGTGCTATTTGGCAAGTATAAACCTCAGGAAGGTGTATCTATGACGGAGTATTTCTTAGCGCATGTTCTGATCAGCCAGAATATTGAAGGTCTAGCATCGGAGAGAGATACAGTCCGCCAGATGTTGAGGCATTTTCCTGAGAAGGTCGGATTAGCTGCATGTATGCAGAATATTGTTACGATCAAGGAATTAGAGCAGCTCTTAGAGAGGTTTGATGCTTTGGAAGGGCAGGGGAGGACTAGGCAAAGTGAAGGTAGAAATTACGGGGATAATGGGAGACAAGGTAATCAGGTAGCGGGAGATAGGAATAATCAGAATTACAGTCATTCTAGGCACGGAAATCAGGGTGGTAATTCCGGAAGGGGAAACAGACACTTTAATCAAGGAGGTAATCACCAGGAATATTATTGGCAGAAGACCTAATCAAGGGGAATCAGAAAGTAGGGGGCGTACGGATCAAAGACCTCCAGATCAACTGCCGAGAAATGATAACAGTGAACAGTCCACGTCAAGTAATTTAAACCGGAATCGGACTTCTTAGTTGAGTCAGATAGGCAGTCCGATACCGAAATTCCTATTCACGCGATGAAACAGGTAAGTTACGAGGTAGACGTGAAAGAGGAATTATTGTATGACCATGTGTTTTGTGTTCAGGGAGATTTTGTGTATAGGGGGCGTGATGAAAGTAAGAATGATGTGTCGGATGTCTTACTTTGTGCTAGTGGTGATGGTAATAGCGGTGTTGCGATCGATAATCTTGTGGAAGTTTCTGAAATTGAAAGTGAAGTTTTTTGTGAAGTTGATGAAGGTTGTTTTGTGAGTGAAGAGTGTTCACGGAGTATACATCATGAGGATGTTTTTGTTGATTTAAGTGTACGTGAGGAGAGTAAAGTTAGGTCCATTATGTGTGAAAATGGTGACTGTGAGATTAATGAAACTTCTGATAAGAGAGTCGAAAGTAGCAGTGTTGTTGGCATGAAAGTAGTGCAAGTAGTAGCTGATATGGAAGGTGGTGAAGATGGATTAATTGTTGGGTCATTAAGTAGTAATGACAGCAATTTCAAAGTGTATTATGGTAATAATTCCAGTAATAGAGTGAGCGTGTGTGAAAATGGAAGTGTGCGTGGGATGAAAGAAAGTCTATCCAAGCGTGTGTGTAATGTTTTATTTAAGACTGAGAGTTGTGTGAATGATTTGAATGACGTGCTGTATGATACCGATGTGGAATGTGTGAAAAAGTATGTGACCTGTTTGCTTGCATTAATTATGGTTTTGTGGAAGAGTAAACGTAGTGAGATTCCCGCGCATTTCAGAAATAGGGATTTCTTTTTTATGAATGTCCTGAATGAAAGCTTGTATGATTCTTGTGTGACTGGATGGTATGAATGTTTGTGTGTGAGATAGAGTGTATTCTAGACGTAGTTAGTTTTTATTACGGTACGCATTCCTCGTCTATCGATGCAAATGTTAAGTTTATGTATAGTTTTTTCATTAATATCAGGGTCCGTATACTGTGGACAGTAGAATAGGCAAGGGTGCTTATCAGCTTCTAACTTCTGACGACTAGGTCCTTGGGACATTTAATATCTATAGCCTTCGCAGATATAAGAGATAGGATCTGCACCTTGGATGTATATATTATCAATTTTAATGTATGTGTACAGTAGCAAGAAGGGATTGTGTTCAGTGCTATATGAAACAATCAGAGTTGTGTGTATATAGCCATATTATTATTATTATTATTGTTGTTTGGACAAATTGTATTTCGTGTGTGCGAATACAATGCAGTAGACGCAATGTATATATCATTATTACAGTAAATTATGTGTTCAGTTATGCCATTATAAGGTTATGTATGAAGTTCTGTTTTATGGTGAATCATAATATGTGATATCATCGATTCACCAAGGGGGTGTTATGTGATAGTACATATATCACACCCCCGAATTTTATGTAGAAGGTAGAGATATTATTGTCAGTATTCGATTTATTATTATTATTATTATTATCGGTATTTCATTTGTATGTTTTGTCATTTATATTTATAAGCTGGAAGATATCCACATATGTAGGTATGAGTAATTTGTTTTGCATGAGTGGGAAAACATTGCTTTAATAACTCTGGTAATTTGAATGAGTCATATGGCTACCCCAGCGTTTGTTGTGATGTACTTGTGTCGGGAAATTCATGAGTCATGTATATATCCCAGCCTGATGAGATGAGCTTGTTGTTGTACCAGGGAAAGTTTGGTGATTCATGGAATATACCCCAGAGTTTGTTATTGTCTTGGGAGGAAGAAGTAGTTCAGGGCTTGGTCTTGACTTGAGATCACTCATGATTGGCTGGCAAGCACCAATCCAGACGTATCATCTGAGAGGAGGGGGATGTTGATGTCTATAAAGGTTGATCATACGGCGGCAACCAGGACATTGTAAGGACATTGTAAGGAACATTGTAAGGGTGATTGTAGAGGTGATTGTAAAGGAACGAGAAGGAAGATAACTACAACTACAACTACAACTGAGGCACTGTACGGGAAGGAAGTGGTGCTGATACACGGTACTGGAGTGACACGGCTGCAATGGACTGGACTTCAAACGTTCGTGGAGCGTAGTCTTGTTATGTTCGTGGAAAGTGGCTGATTGTGGAGAGTGCTTGCGCATTAAGTATTATAGCACTTGTGGCGGCTTAGCATTATATGTTGGTGAAAGCTATCTCAGACTTTCCATAAATTATGTTGAGGATCGACAGACGTGTGTATATATCTTTACAACAAGTGTTAAAATATGTGAACACAGTAGTACAAGGTACAGTATCTGTGTGATGTAATAACTGCCGATTATGAGAATCGGTAAGTCGAATTGATATAGAGACAGTGAAGGGTATTTATCTTCATACATGTACATTGTTCATCGGACTATTTACAAATGGTAGCTTAGTTCTCGCTTTCGTTTTCCCACGATTTTCATTATTGTTGTTGTTGTAAATATGGAGTCTTCCAGCAATATTTTATGTGTGTATTATATGTATAATGTTGTATGTTGATGAGGTGCTCATGCACGGAATTTGTTAAGAATATAGTTAGCTATTTTAGAATCAGTGTTATTGATTAACCTAGGTGCAGTTCCTACCTAATTAGTCGTTTTCAGGAGGTTAGGTAAGGCCTGCAGCAGATGTACCAATACGCAGCATTATGTACACGCCCTGGGATATAAAGTTTATCATGCTGTTATCTAAATTCGAGGGATCCATTCTGGTGAACTCTGGCGCCCATACTACGGACATTTCGGTTAATTATGCTTATTAATTTTATTAAGTTTTTGAGTAATTTTATTTATATATTTTTATTCATGATTTTATTTATTTATTATCATCAAAAAGTGACACATCTTTGTTGGCTTTTTAAGTTGCCGCTACTGGAAATAAATGTGCAAATTAGTTTAGACAGTTAAAATGGTTTTAAGAAAATTTCCATTTACCCTCACTAAAATTTCCCAGTAGTTTTCCCCTTTGTCGAGGAACATTTCTCTCTATCTGGCAACAGTGGACTCTACCTTTTTTTTTAAATACTCGCGTAGAGTGCGCAGGACGATTCTGGTGTTCACGCTATTGTAGACTCTTCAACTTCGCTCACTGGCGTCTTTTAACATCCACGGCTAAGAAGGCAGGGGTTTCTTATCTGAAATGACTCGCCTGGTTATCGCAGAGGAGCTAATGGGCACTAGTGAAGAAGTACTGAGCGAATGTTTCGGTGTCGCTGCGTTGTCAATACAAGGGTAAGAAGAAGCGCGCACATACAAAATTACGCCTTTGTTCCTTCCGCGCTCCTCACTAGTCCAGCTGGCTTGTTGACCGATAACTTTAGTTACGTCTTATTCCAGTGACGTCATCGTGGAACTGTACTTATAAGATTATTATTATTATTATTATTATTATTATTATTATTATTATTATTATTATTATTATATTTTAAATGATGATGCTTGTTGGTCATCGGCCCCTAATAGTACGAAATGAGATGACAAATTAAAAGTCCAAAATCCTCCACTGACCAGAATTCAAAACGTGAGGACGAAGAATGGATGGATGGATGGATGGATGGATGGATGGATGGATGGATGGATGGATGGATGGATGGATGGATGGATGGATGGATGGATGGATGGATGGATGGATGGATCCCATAGAAGCTTGCGTAAAACAATAGTATTACTGACCAAGGGACTGCTTCTATAGCGCGATACTGAATCGATCATATCTGTAGTCGAAAGGAGTCCAAAATCCAAGTCATCGGCCCCTCATGGCACTTATCGCTAGAAAAGTAGAACTATGGTATTTGTCATGTTGCGGTACTAATCAAAAGTAGCGTAGACTCGCGGTATTCCACACATTATGGTACTACTCACAGGGAATGAAATTCGCACATGTATTACAGACCTACGCTGTTTCGCACATTGCGGCGCCATTTACAGGCAACACAAAACTATGGTGTTCATCACATAAGGGTACTAACCACAGGGACTCGTATTATCCCGTGGTGTTCCTCATATAGTGGGTACTAATCATAGGCAAGCCAGAACCATGGGTTCCCTCATTCCATGGTGTCGCTCATATAGTGCTACGAATCACAGGTACTGTAAAAGCCGTCGCACTCTCATTTGCTACTAATCAAAAACCTATTTGGTACCGAACATAGTGGTACTACGCGCAAGTAAAAGCGATCCATGTTGTTCCCCGCGTGGTGGTACTAATCACAAGTAGTTTCATGGTTAGTTGTGATGTCCCATCGCCTCCGCAGCACAGTTCAGACTGACGCTCCTCCTCGGGACGCCCCGCCTTTTATAGAAGGTCCGGGTGCGTGTGCAGGTAATTTAGCACTTCCCGAGAAGGAGCGTCCGCCGGGTTGGCCGCGGAGGAGATGGGGCACCACGAGAGGGAAACTCCCCTCTCTGTTGCTTCCTTTATTAACATGACAAATAATACAAGTATGTACAGTGTGTTGTGGAGCACAGGTCCTCGAGCAGTCCTTACGGACCACAGAGCAACGGTATTATCAGTATATACAGTGATATTATCATGTCTTGGGGGTAAATCCCGAAGTGCCCATAAGGCCGCCGTCACTGCCGCCGCCTTCTCGGCTGCATGGATGGGGGCTGGGTGCTGGAAGGCCTGGGCCCAGCCCTGGTTGTACGCTGGAGCTACTGCGGCGATGGACCAAGGAGTGGCGTCGGAGTATACGACCAGGGGCGACTGATGGAGTCCGGTCTGTCGCGGGGTGGCGATGAAGTCGGGTGTGAGTAAGCGTTTGATCCAGAATGGCTCGCCGGATAGGGCGTGCTTTGTTATAAAGTACGGCCATCCCATGACATAGGCCAACCATGGCAGATATCCTGCGATTTGTTGGCGTCCTGTCATCAGCGTCCTTAATGAGGGGAATGAGTTTCAAAGTCCTATCTTGTGTGGCGTGGTGTAGGGATAGCTGTTGCCCCGCAATGTCCACCGTCACACCCAAGTATGTGAGGATCGATTGGGGTTCGAGCACTGATTTCCGTCTGTTGATGGTCACCCCTACTACGACGGTAAGGTAAAGCACAATCTCTTCTGCCATAGCTGGCGTCCAGTCTGTTCCATATATCAACCAGTCATCGAGATACACTATCACTCGCACAGGGAACTCACTTTCTAACAATTCTGCTACTGCCTGGCCCCACCGTTGCATGATGGATGGGGCGAGTGCATGACCCATCGGCAAGCGGGTCCATGTGTAGCTTTTCCCCCCGTAACGGATCCCCCATGAATGCTGGGTGCGAGGCCGGATAGGGATGTGGTAGAAACCACTCCGGAGGTCGATTTTCATGGCGGTAGCTGTCGGCGGAATCTTCTGCAAAGCTTGTGCTGGTCCCTGCAGACTGAATGTAGGCTTCCGAATGTACTCTGTCCAGCTACTGAGGTCGTACATGAGGCGAGCGGTGCCGTCATCTTTTGCTACCAAGAAAAGAGGAAACGCGGAGGTTGGTTTAGCTTCGGTGATAATCTTGTGTTGGAGGAGATCTTCTATGATCGTAGTCATCAACGGCGTTACTCTAGTTTTCTTGAATACAGTCGGTGCGTGCTGGGGGCGTGGGAGATGGACTCCTTCCTCCATAATCCGCGTCGCGTAGTTGCCCAATGGGGTGGGGAGATAGGGGATGGGGTTAGCTGCCGGAACCGCAACGGATTTATATTCCGTGGGCACTGGCCGGGGTGGTAGAAGTGTGGGCCGCAACGGGTCGTGTGTCTGATGTGTCCGAGGAATCGGTCTTGTGAAGCTCCCATAGTCGATGTCTTCCCCTTCTTCATCTGTTTCCTCTTCTTGGCTGTCGGGGGTGCTGCCGGCACCGTCTTCGCCTCCTGGCGATCCCGACCGCTCGGGGCTGCCCGAGCGGGAGCCTGGACCAGAGCCGTGGTCCGACATAATGTCCCATGGCGCTGACGTCTGCCGTAGCTCCTGTAGGTACATGGAAGCTAAGGACGGGATGTCTTCAATCCATTATTGTTCTTCGGGTTCCTCGGGGTTGTAGGTTGCCCAAAATTCCCCCAGTGATGTCTCAAGCGTCTTGGTCGCCCCTTTAAGTCGCCGCTTACGACAGGCAGGGGATACCCTGGTTGAATTCTTCGTCTGCGTCCCTCAGCCATTGGGGGTATCGTATCTTAAATTATTTTGGGAAAGACGTAAAGGATGTTTAATAAGTATTAGTGAATTTTTGTAAAAAAAAAAAAAAAAAGATATAATTTTGGAGTTTGAAATATTGTGCTTTATAGATACAAGACTTTAGTAGAGTGAATAGTGGGATATCTTTAATGTGTGTGTGATAACATGGAGTTTTGACATTGATTAAGTGACTGAGCCACTGATGGCGCGGCTTGCTCATTTGTTGATATATATCCTTTTATTCTATCTTCGCCTTTTTTTCCAATTACCTGGGGTTGGCACTAAAGTCGATTAAGCCTATTTTTACGGCCTGATGCCCTTCTTGAGGAAGTGGTGTATTCACTATTGCGTGTTTCGGTGGTGGTTGTTTTAGTAATATGGTGTGTTGTTTGTAAATGAAGAATTCGTATTAAGACGACCACAAACACTCAGCCCCAGAGCAAGAGGAAGTAATATAATGCGGTTTAAATCCCCACGCGGTCGAAGATCGAACCGAAGGCCCTGTGAACTGAAGGCCACTACGCTGACCATTCACTCTAGGATTTGGACTGATGAAGTGTCTTTTGAACTAGTATTTCTGTGCAGATTCCGTGTCCGTGCTGAGGGTACCTGCAGTCCGCATATGATGACTTCGCTAGTTACGAGATGGGTAGTTCAATGCCCACATGTCTTAACTTATTTCAAATGGCGTTCTATTCCCGTCTCGTACATTTGTGTGCTCGTAACAATCATTCTCTGTACAGCGCAGTTCCATATACTCGCCACCTTTTATCTACTGAAAGATGCAGGGCGTAAAGAATGTATCTCCCGCTTATTCCCCTGAGAAGAGAAAGAAACAACCGAAGTGTGTGTGAATCTTTCTTAGAATACACCTGTTACGTTTAAGGTGAGTTTGTAGTCAGAATTATTTGTAATTCTACGCCTCTGCTGATTTTTTTCACCTTCAGTCCAAGCATTGGTATTGGCAACAAAATCGCATGCTAGGAGAGAGATGTATGAGATATAAATAATGGACATTTTTTTAAAATAATGATGATATTGTTCAATTGTGTTGACAAAGAACTTGCTTCGTTGAGGTTGGGAATTTTCTAACAATTGCAAGTCTTGCTTTATCTGCTTATAGTCGTTTGTGATCTTCATCAGTGGTATCTTATCTGTGTTACTGGGCTGCTCGTCTTTCCTATTTCTGATGAGCAGGGAACGGATTTATATGTGCTAATAATTATTGAAATATGTACATATATATTTAGTTATTTTTATTGAAATATGGAATTATATATAAAATTAAAATTACACATATAACATTAATTTATATTTAATATCAAAGCTCAAAGAAGCTAAACAAAGTAGATCTACATGCAACATAATGTTGCACTTCTCATTTTAATATATTTAAAGAACACACAATCTTTTCTTCTCTGTTACCAGAACAATGGATTACAAAATGTTCTCTTAAGTGCTGGAAAGTGAATCTTCTCCTATTATCTCTGAGGACAGATTTATATTGACTGAAATTGCGTTCAACATCGGAAGAGGTAATGGGGGCATAATTCAACTTCACAGTATCTGCTGGGGTTAAATCCAATGTTAATTTTACAAATCTCCACACAACATTGCAGCAACCTTTGTCATTTCTTCATATCCAGGGTTCTTTGAAAGTACAGTGGACATCTTCATGTTTGCTACATCTGCAACTTTACCTGTACCACGATTTAGTTGTTCCACAGTTTTATTCACAATTTCACAACTTTCAGAAAGTGGGAGATGCGAGTTTTGGAGCCTTTTCAGTGTTTATGTGATGCATGAAAAATTCTGCTGAACGTAACATAAGTCATTTCTCACACTTGTATAGCAGACAACTGTTTTCGCGACTTCATTTGAGGCTGCATCTTCAGAGTCCATGGCATGCAGACCGTTCTTAATGCAGTGTATATATTCAACGTAATAATGTCTCTGACTGAATTCTGATAATATGGGTTACAGATTTTTGAAAGCAGTAATAGAGGAGAAAATTAGGAGCAGGGATTGTTAAATATTCAGATAAGGAGTTGGCTGATGATGTTATTACTTAAGCTTAAAAAGTTAAGGCAGAGGCAAGAAATTAAAGCAGAAACCGGAAGTAGAGGAGACATGCAGTAACAATTATAGCAGTGGAATAATGGGATAAACTCCGCGGCATTATTCAGATATTAACAACCACGCTTAGCATTCGAAAATGACTCTAACCTCTAACGTTATTCCGCAAATGGCAGCTTTACGCCTCTTTTGCATTCTATCCAGCGAGCAAGCAAGAGTTTACACGAATGATGATGAAAATGACATTACGTTACTTCTCCGCTGGTAAGTAAACTGAGACGTTGCCATGGCGACCCGTAGACTCGCTGTCGGTCTGCGAGGGCGTTAGTCACTCGCGTCAGAACACGAAAGTATTTTCTCCGTCATCTGAAGAGTAAGCAAAATTACGTACGGAACAAAAATATTTAAAAGAAAGGAACGTTTCACATATAGTCTACAGATTATAGAGAAGATCAATAATACATTTAAAAACATTAAATAACTCGTTTGGTCTTCCAGCCTATTCAGTGATTTTTAAATCGTACGCATATCAAAACTTGCTCCTGGGTATGTAATCTCTAAATATGAAGGCTGGTCGAGATCTTTCCAGCGTTTTTCCGTGATGGTGGAACAGAGTGATACGAAAGCTAAAAACCACTGATACGGTCTTGAGTTCGTTCCCATAAGCCTATCTGTGTCGGTGTGACGTAAAACAATTCGAAAAAGAAAGTTATTCAGTTTACCTAAAACGGTTAAATATCAAAAACTAGTAAAATAAAAGAAATTACAGACAGTGGACCCCCTACAAGTTTATTTATATAAAGTAGTGTACATCATGTATCAATTAAAATTAATAACCAATAATACTTCATAAATAATTATAAGAGCGTTTCATTGCAGTATTATTAATACAATGTTAATTGTACAATATTGTAGGTGCATTTATTAGGAAGCGTGCGCAAAATTGTGCGGACTTTTTTCTCCACATTGTCTGAAATCACATTTTTAGTGGCAGTTTTCGTGAAGAAACACAGTCTTTCCGCACTTTCGTAGAAAAGACTCTTTAGCCAACTTAGTATTGTTAAGAGGATAGGTAGGTGATTGTACATTCATTCATTCATTCATTCATTCATTCATTCCGATAACCACTTCGAATGAATATAAGCTGTATAATCTTCTAGTGAAATACGGCTCCGATATAATATTTTAAGAAATATGTTAAGTATACCAGGAAATTGATGGAGATTTATTTTTAGTACCATTATTTTCTTCTACTCTTTCGATGCCTATTATTACTTCCAAACAGCTGACCTATCTCGCACTCACCTCGTCAGTATGGTGGTTGTACAGTTATTTCGATAATAAATGACTTTCTTCCAGTCTTACCTTCTACCATTCTAGCTACGAACTATATGAAAATACAGGTGATTACAAATCAGACATTCTATTCTTTCTCTCTTCCAATTACTTTGCAAAATCAATGATCAGTCAACCACTCAAGTAGTTTTACGTGACTCTTGATATAGTGATCGTAGCTAAAGGACATCCGGTTTTACATGGGATCCGAACCACTTTTCACGTGAATTGTCATTTCAGAAATCTCACATTCATCAACTGCGATTTGAATTATGACTTCCATTCTCTTCTGTCTTTTCTCTTTCCTCTTCTCTTCTGAGGATCGTGATCTCTGAGGAGGCTATTGCTCAATTGTCTCGGTCTCTTTCGGTCCTCAGCCAGACGTGCTGGACCAAAGAGATTCAACTCGGTTATAGTCTTGATAATCTTCGACCATCGAGTGAGAACTGGTCCATGATCTCTCTTGCCGAGAACATTCCCAGCAACGGTCAATTTTCTATGTCGGCATTCCCACGTCGCATAGTGCATCCAATGAATTGTAAAACTCTTTGTCTACATATTGATGACAATCTAATTCTGGGCTTGAGCTGGTTTATAATGGAATCATTTGTGCGAAATGATGTCGAAGGTATACTGCACCCATAAGGCATTGAAAAGGCCACAATACATAACATTATTCGCCAGCACCACATTTCAGAAGTATTTAATTTTTCAAGTCTGTAACACGAATAGTCCACTTCTCGGCTCCATAGAAGAAAATTGAAAACACCAGACTGGATGGGCTACTACTCTAATTTTCAGTGGTAACAGAATAGAGCAATCCTTCCATAAATGGGAGGAATTCATTATTATTATTTTTTTGCCATAGTTGTTCTATTAATCTCAGAAGCACAGCTGCCTGAACTAGAAATGACTGAACCAAGGTATAGAATATCGGAGACATTCTCCATTCCCTTGAAAATATCTGTGCTGGCTAATTTCTCGGCTCTATCAACAATCCCTATTTTGGTCTTATTTGTGTTAATTTGCAGTCCCATTTGAACACTGACATTCTTGACAAGAGAAATGAGCTCTGCCAGTTTCTTGTCATCAGTATCAATAAGTGCGTTATCGTCTGCATAACGACGGTTGGATATGTTCTTACCACCAACAGGAAATCCGCCATCAGATTCCTGAAGTACAGCTCTCAGGATGTACTTGCCATAGATATTGAAGAGCAGGGGTGACAGTATAAAGCCCAGCCGGACACTTTTCTGGATCGTGAAATTCTCAGACAGTATGCAACTTATTTTAACCATGGCTGAGTTGAATTCATGCACATTCCTTGTCAGTCAAACCAGATGTGAAGGAACACTCATTTTCAACGAAACTTGCCACATTTTCTCCCACTAAACACAGTCAAAATCCTCCCGGTAATCTAAAAAGCAGATGATGAGAGGAAGTTTAAATTCTCTGCTTTTTCCAACCACCTTACGGATTTTTAATATTTGTCTTCTTGTGCCTTTACCTCGAGCAAATCCAGCTTGTTCAGGGGGGATCTCTGAAGCAAGGAAAACTAACTAACTAACTAAGTAACTAACTACAAAAGTTTTCATTCCGTACCTTGAAGGGGTACGGCAGGCCTATCAGAGGGTAACGCCCTCTCTCTCACACGAAGGAGATTTGCAGCGGTGAGGGTGATGTATGGAAAAGGTGAGGGGTTTGTCGGCCGTGGCCTTTACTAGGAACTGTCCCGGCATTCGCCTTAGTGCAGGAGAATGGAAAATCACGGAAAACCATTCCCTGGACAGCCGAAAGTGGGGACCAGCCCTCTCCGTCTTCCGAATATAGACGCGTATAGCCATGGTAGAGCCTTAGCCACAGCTCTTCCCATTCTTGTGCGCGTCTCTTCAGGTAGGATGTCTGGTTCCACTTCACATCCGTGCCAGAGAATCATGCTTGGTTGTACTGTTTATTCCTTGTAGAGATCCTCACAGCGACTACCTAGGAGATAATTCACAAACGACGATTAGTTAGATTTGAAACATTAAACGAGGTGGTTGACCGCGCGTGTTAACGTCTTACGGCTATGGAGCCAAGCTCTGCATTCGGGGGATGCGTGGGTTCGAATCCCACGGTCGGCTGTCCTGAGAATAGTACTCAGTGGATTCCCATATTCACTTCCAGGAAAATGCCGGAACAGTTCCAGTTCATAGGCCACAGCCGATTCCTTCCACCTCCTTACCCAGTTTCATTCACCATCATACATTTGATTTGCATTAGCTTCACAGTTAAGGTTGGCGTCAGGAAAGGCCTGGCCGCAAATGAGACGCGTTTTTAGTACTCATTTCGGTCATTCTAGAAGTGGATTTCTGCGTTTCACCCTCTATTTCAGCTCTGACAATTTTCGTAACAATCGTGGCCCTAGTTGATTCTACATACTCTCATCAGTAGAGCCACCACAAGCGCTGCAAGGTATCAAATGAAACACAAATGAAATCAGTAGGTCGATGACCGCGATGTCCAAAATGCGTAACGTGATATTACTACTACTACTTACTCCTAATACTATATTTATTTAGAAAAATCCCACTTAATTTTTAAACGTACTTTTCAGCACCTCATATACAGTAAAGGTAAAGAGAAAATTGATACTCTAGCAAAACCTCATTATTCCGCGTGATAGAGATACGATGGTTAATTATATTAGAACTGAACAGGCTTTCTGAGCCCAAGTTGGCGAGTTCGAGCCGAGGTCAGTCCAGTCGTATTTGGAGGTGTTCAAATACGTCAGGTTTATGTCAATATGTAGATTTGCTGGCACCTAAATGAACTCCTGCGGGACAAAATCACGGCTCCTCAGCGTCACCGAATACATTATATTATTATTATTATTATTATTATTATTATTATTATTATTATTATTATTATTATTATCATCATCATCATCATCATTTAATCTTCATTGTTTTGAATTTCCGAACTACGGCAGACTGCATACTTTTTGAACTCGCAATACGTATTTGAAAATATAATGTGCTTGTAACAGCGTAGTATTTTCCAACTAAATTAGCAAATAAATTATTTTTCCACTGACGTTTTGAATTAGTGTTAAGGTTAAGATGAATAGAAATTCCACATCGTCATTCAAAACATCACTCTATGACGACATATTTTCATTACGCTGAATCGTACTTTAATTTAATTACCGAAGTAATCACTCTTCGAGCGAACAGTTGTTATGGCTGATATTCAGCTCGTGCCAATTTTGCAATGAACTATGCAGGGTTTGTAAACATTAATTCTCTAGAGAGTGATTGGTGCCCCTGCCCTTCCGTTTATCAATTATTAGCTCGGAATGTGATGAATGAGTATCAAACTAAATAATTCTGAGTGGTAGCTTCCGTTTCAGATAACACTTTTATTGCTATCGCTTTAAACTGCTCACATTTCACTTCTGTTGTACAATGCACCAGCGTGGGATATGTTCTGGACCGCATTTATCCAGCCTTTGTAATGTTTACTGCTGCAAGAGAAAGTTTCCTTATAGTCGTAATTTTAGTTAACTTTGCTCGAATACTGTCAAAGTTGTCGGTCAGATACTACAGTTGAAGTAACAAAGTGTTTGTTCTTAATTTTTAGTCTACATCTCTCGAGCTTAAGTCACCACTAGTCAGTAATCTTTAGACGCTCTGAGCATTCATTTCAACCGATGTTTTGCCCTTCATCTTCATCTTATATTTGAAAGTCTGAAATTACATGAAAACGGAATTGTGTTCGAAGACGGGAGTGTAGTTGTAGGCCAAGGAAGAGAAGATAATGCAGTGGTAAACTGGGAGAAAAAATAGAGGAGGAAGCCGGGTGCTGGTTGATAGAATTCTGCGCTGATCATAGATTACTCCATGCTAAAACATCGTTGTTGTATTCGCGAATAAGACCTGGAGGTACGGGAATATATCACTTTCATAATGGTTTGGCAGAGATTCAGAAACTAGATATTGGATTTTAAGATCTTGCCCAGCGTAGACATGGACTCCGATTGCAATTTTGCTGTCATGAAATGCCCACTGAAGTAGAAGAAATTGAAAAATAGAAGGAAAGATGTGGGATGTAGATAAGTTGGGGAAACAGGAAGTGAGGGAATGTTTCAAGGAACACGTTGCATAGTAGCTAAAGAGGGCGAAACAAGTATTTGCGGACGAAGCGCGGTTCCACAAGAATGGAATCGTTACACGACATAATATGCATTACTGGAGTGTGAATAATCCCCATTGGGTACGACAGGGAGCTTTTCAGGTACAGTGGGGCGTGAACGTATGCGTGCACGTATCCGTGATCACCTCATTGGCCCCAATTTCTTTGAGGGACCCCTGACGGGAGAACGCTATCTGCGGTTTCTCCAAGATGTCCTACCACCGTTCTTGGAACATGCCACTCCTTGACCGCTGCAGGATGTGGTATGAACATTGCGCAGCTCCACCGCGTGCGGCGGTGGTCGTCCGGAACCATTTCCGAGCGACGTATCTTGATAAATAGATAAGAAAGGGAGGACCTGTCCCCTGGCTCATCAGATCGCCCGATCTTACGGCTCTGATTTTTTTTCTGTGGGACAATGTAAAACAACTGGTGTATGCACAAGAGTCGAGCAATCCTGGTTACCTTAGACAGCTCATCACCGAAGTATGCCGATCCGTTCCGCCGGAGACGTTGCAACGTGCCAGAGAGTCCTTACAGCATCGTACGTAGCTCTGTATCGACCACGGAGGTCGTCAGTTCGAGCAGGTGTTGCTTTAAAAGACGTAGGTAACTGAAATACTGTCACATGTTTCCTAGCCTCTTGAAACTCAGCTCCATACATACCATGTCACCAAACCAATTGCACTTTTGAGAGCCATGTACACAAATCAGTTGGTGTAAACTATTAAGTATACAGCCTTGCTACATCCCAGTAAAAAAAAGAAATGTGCCTGTTTCAAACATTCGAGCACCGTTCACTATCACAATTCCCACCGCGCTCCTGCCAAGTGAGCTATTGTGGGGTTTAATATGCAACGCGCAGTTTCGAGCCTATACAGTACCTGTTCGTGGTCTGTATGCGTGCATCTCCTGTTGTATGGTACATATCCTTCGTATCTGTGCTCGTTTTACGGGATCGTTCGTGGTACTCACAATGAATTAATGGTGACACTCACGATTCCTGATGCTTTTTACCCCGTAACTGCACATTTCGTTTTATTACTCCGGTTTAGGAAGAGTGGCCGATGTATTTCAGAATAATTTAGTAAACGCAGCGGGATGCGTAAAACAAAATCGCAAGGGGCAGTTGCATCATCCGGTGTGGCCTTATCGCTCACTACTCGAGACTGCTGTTCATTTTCCTGGAATCTTATAGTGGGATCAGTCACCATACCCGTATCTTTTGTCCGATCAATGACAATATTAGCTCGTATTTGGGATCTATTTGTGGAAAGACATCCAACTTCTTCATAGACTTTCAAGTGGTGTTGTTTACGGAGGCATCCAGCAATCTACGTGCGAAATGTATTGTGCCGATCGATTCTCATCAGCTCTCCGTTACGTGAGAACCCTAACACAAGAGAAGAGGTTTCGAACTTGACGCATTTTCTCCAACGGGATGTATTAAGACTTCTTCCAGGGAGAGAGCGAACTGAGATGACAGTATAGTTAATTTTAATTACTTCTGTCCATTATTCGCATGCCATATGCTTATCTATCTTATTAGTGATACTTTCTTCCAGTGAATATTAATGTGCGCCAATTTGTTAAGGAATCCTCACGGGATACTTTCCTGATGAACATTTTTTTTTTTTTTTTTTTTTTTTTTTTTTTTTTTTTGCTAGGGGCTTTACGTCGCACCGACACAGATTCCTGATGAACATGATCCTTGCTAAGCTGCAACCATTTGAAGGCAATGGGCGATTTCAGTACGGACACACTAATGGTTTCGATATATGGGCTTTGCACATGTCAGCCTCTCGCAAATACACATACGCTGAATGAAAGTCTCCCATTGAGCTTTGAAAATTCCAAATGGTGTGGTGCGTAAATCATTGCATCTGGGGCGTCAGTGGCTAACCCAAAATTTTTCTTAACGGAAAATTATTTTATCAATGCCACCAAAAAAAAAGTAAAATGCATCAGCTATTTTGTTTGACTATTCTTAGTGTTGAGTAGTTTTCATGAAGATGGGACATTACTCGAGGGGAACTAACTTTTTGAAAATTACTCTTGCAAAATATTCCATGAAATCCAGACATTTGAGAAGTGTATAGTTAGTTCTCCTGGTAATAATTTTACATACAGATGAATTGATTATATGATGAACTTAACTGAGAATAATATGCCTAGTGTAAGTCCCTTTTCTCATGCAGCGGTTGAGTTAAATATGAATGTAGAATTTCAAGGTAAAAGTAACCTTTAAGACCAAAAAAAGTGCCGTGTTAGTTCTCAGTACCTCGGATTTCCTTTTCCTCAATTACTGCACGGTGTTACTTGACCTGTTGAGTAATAACAGATTGTTGTAGTTAAACAGTGCACTGCCAAACCAAATATCTACCGCATATTAACAGAATCCGTCTGCAGTATTATTTAATGAACTGGTGGTTGTCACGGCGTGCATACGATGTCATTCTGCAGAGTATGTCCTCCTTTGATGTTCTGCTGCTTTGATGGGGATCTGATCGCAGTATAGGGCTTGGGGCTGCAAGCAGACATAAGGCTGTGCCATACAAAGCGGATATCTGTAAGCCCGTGTTGGTTGCTTTACCTGAATCCAGGTTTGCGTTCAATTAATGTCAGGTTATACAGCCATAGAGATACAGCAAGGTTCTGTTTCAGTTTTGTCTAGCAGATTGGAGAAATGTTTGGAATTACTTCCTGGCTCATGAAAGAATAATATGCGGTAATAATGTTCATTTTATTCCATAGCCGTACAATAAATGTCAATACGTTTAACTGTTATATTGATGAATGTTCTGGGGGGATGAGAATTAAAACAGAAGATCGTGTAAATAACTTTCCTCACCTCGATTTCCTCGACACAGTCCATTAGTTCACTTTTCCTTGGCGAACTCGTGTAACAGGCGAGAAGGCGTGTTTCTTGGACATTCCTTTTGTTTAATGAAAACCTTCCAGTTCTAAGTAAAATCATTTGGGGACTCATATAGAGACACGATGATATTGACGTCAGCGCACTAGATGATCGCGAGAGCTGCGTCAGCTCAGCCTCCCATGTTGGATTGGCCTTGGAGTAGAGCCAGGCTAAGGTCGTATTCTTCGTTTTTCCTGAGAGCTGTCTAGTCTTCGTTTCTATTTCTTCCTGTCTCATCATAACTACGTGCTGTTTTTTCATTTCTCTTTCTATCGAACCAGCCTCTCTCCCTCTAACGACTGTACCTGTGGAATGGAGATGAGTGTTGCAACGATCATGGAGACTGACTCTCTTGGACCATGTCAGAAATGAAGATGTGCAACGTAGACTCAGGCAAATGGTGGGGTTGTTCCTCAGTTAAGGCCACGGGTACTACCTTCCCAATCCTTGCCCTTTCCCATCCATATGTCACCGAAAATATTCAATATGTTAGAGTGACGTTAAATTACTAGCAAAATAAAGTGTCCCAACAGATATTGACTGCAAGTTCGATTAAGAACCCCTTAGGAACATTAATGAATGTGAAAACAACTTTTCGATATCTGGAACGGTTGAAAAGTTATTTGACGTGAGCATTTTAGTTGGCTTACATCTGAGATAGATACATAGATAAATAGAGAGAGGGTTCAATTTGGGTTCTTGAGCAGAAAAGTCGTACATTGTAAAAAAAAACTCACGTAAAACTTGTAAAAAACGAACTTCCATATACTGTATCTGTTGGAGAAATTATTACGGTGATCTATGTTATAAGACATACCTGCTAGCTTTCACTGTATTGAACGTTTGTACTATGCTGAGAATCTGTGTTACGTAATGCACCTGTGTTTTTTTTTTTTTTTTTTTTTTTTCTGCGTTCAACATATTGAAGAAGAACAGGCTAATCCAAACCACCATCACTTGTTTCTATATCCAAGTTTCCGGTATTTGAGCACCAGTGAGCTCTCGAATAATACTATTTGTAATGAGTTTCCCCGTTTGCTTGACTTGCTCTTTGCTCTTGACGAATGAGTTTTGATCTTGCCCGTAACATCGAGCTGAAGCAGCAACTGCAGTGACAGTGCTAGAGTGGAATTCGATTTCCGGTACTGGGTGTGTGCGGTAAGGAGCGTACGCTGTCGTCTGGTGTCCTGCTGTATTTACATGGCTGGTAACAGTCTATAGTGGTTAAAGAATCTGGTCACATACACACATACACATCAAATATTGTAATCTTCTGGAACGTATTACTTCAGATTGATTAGTCGTGATATTCAACATTCTGCCTTATGTTCGTTCCTTAAGTTGAAAATTGGGTCATCAGCGTCTGCGAGTCCATCGAGATGGACTATTCGAGCTCGAGTAGAATTATTTTCATGAAGTCAGTTTTTCTCAAGTTAGCTAGCGTCATAACGGCTCCCGCCGTTCAGGCAATTTCATAAGGATTAAGCACTGGAAGTGCAAGCTGATTCGTCTTGTTCGGTGTCCGCCTGTTCATCTTGATTATAGACTTCAGTGTTCAGTTTGCAAGCCTCCATGATTTAACTGTGGACATCTACAATTCTCTACTTGCAGCTAACTTCGGAGACTCGTTTGATTCTGTACTTCTTATCTTTAAATTAGAAACAGAGTATAACTAATCATCACCATTTCGGTCTCCTGTTTTTTTTATTTTTTTTATTTTTATTTTATTTTTTTACGTCGCACCGACACAGATAGGTCTTACGACACCATGCGACAGGAAAGGGCTAGGAGTGTGAAAGAAGCGGCCGTGGCCTTAATAAGGTACAGCCACGGCATTTGCCTGGTGTGAAAATGGGAAACCACGGAAAACCGTCTTCAGGGCTGCCGATAGTGGTGTTCGAACCCACTAACTTCCGAATACTGGGTACTGGCCGCACTTAAACGACTGCTGCTATTAAGGTCGGTTGTTTCTTTTAACTCCATTCGCCTAGACAACCTGTCCTCTTCCATTCGTCCCACATGACCCTACCGAAGCGCGTTTGTACGCACAGCTTCATCCAGAAAGTTCATTACTAACTTAGCTTGTACTCCCTCGAGTTTATTCCTAACTTAGACTGTATCTTTCACCAGCTTATACCAGCGGTCATTCTCGCAACATTCAACTCGCTACTTCCAACTTATTAATAAGGTACTCCATTTTCCATCTAGCATTCTGTCCTGTTCAGTGAAAACACGCCGATCTAAAGATGATTTCGTCGGATATTTAGCACCCTCCTGCTTACAGGATATTGTTAATCGCAATTGCAAGCTCACTGCATTAGCTTTGATTAGTATGGTATTACTAGTTAGAGAAATTGATGTCCATGTTGAACTTTAATAATAATAATAATAATAATAATAATAATAATAATAATAATAATAATAATTGTACCGGCGGTACACCTTCTCCGTCCACTTGAAAGGCGCACCTTCTGTAAGGCTATCTGTGCTGTGAGTCCTGAACTATGTATCTGAAGATATTTGGATCTTTAATCTTTAGACGTCTCTACTATCGGCTTATGTGCCTCCTCTGGCGCGAGGACGGACAGTTAATTTTAAAGATAATTTGGTATTTTCTATATTGGTAAACCTTTAAGTGTTTGTAATTTTTTTGTGTGCTGAGGTTGTCAGCACTACTACGGCTTCCTTCTTCCTTAAGTTATTAACCAATCAGGAATTTTTGTATATATTTCTCTAGCCCATTAAAATTGGGGGTGTGTACATGCATTCTCCCTAGTTCAAGAGAGTTCTGGAACCTTCCCCTCTGTTATAAAAGCTGGGCGCTTTAGGGCCGTATTGTCATCTTCATCGCTCCGGTATATGTGTGTGTACGGCGTATAGGGGATAGGGTCAGCCTTGCTGTCTTCGGAAGGCCCAACAACTCAAGGTAATGGCAGACACCTTTTAAAATGTGATTGCTCCAGGCAGTTAACTTGAGGGGAAGGTTTCAAACTTATTTCTTAATGTAAAATTCTAAAGTTTTAATCTAAATTTTCAGGCAAGTCTGAAGACATTGTTGAAATCCCTGCTGGGAGATATGTAACTTATGGAATGAAGAGTGTTTACCCTCTATTAATTCACATTCAACATGGTGTGGGGTTGACTATGATTTTCTAAAACTCCAAATTCTTTAAAGCTATTTTAGTACTTAATATTTCGCATCTAGTCATCCCTCTGTAGTATAGGCTTATCCTCTGCAACTTCGGACCATACGCCCGTTTAGGTTTTTATGTCTTTCAAAAGGAGTCCAAGTGTTTCGCCTCCTAGCATTTTGTTTATGGCCGATCGTTTTGAACCTTTCATTTTTGTACATTAAGGCCATTTAGAACGGGCACTTATTGCCCCTGTGTAAATTGTCATTATTTCTAAACGAATGTGTAATAGAGTGTCGAGCAGAAATGACAGTAAACACTGTTTTTGAAGTTTAAAATTTGGCAAGAAACTTGTGCCTCTGAGAGGCTGGACTCTAGTCAAATTTTGGAGCTCAGTCTCCTAGAATGTAAATGTGTGGAGCAAAAATGCTCTTTGAAGTTATGTACTTTTAGAGCCGCAAAGCTCATTATTTGTAAATTATTGTACCGATAATTTCCCCTATAATACCTGATTTTTGGACTTATATTCCAACCTTGTTATACGAGCTGATGACCTCTTTAGTTGTTATTTGTTGTTGCGTATTCAGATTATCTACCACATTTTAAAACCTCGATAAAAGGAAAGTAAAGAAATGAAACTTCAAAGTTTAGGGTTTTAACTTTGCTCTCATCTTTTCTCTGTCCACCCATTCACACCAGCACCTTCTTACACCTCGGTAAACCTTTGAAACTCTGTATCATCAATAATAATATAATATAATATAATATAATATAATATAATATAATATAATATAATATAATATAATATAATATAATATAATATAATATAATATAATATAATATACTTCAAATTACACAAGAAACATTGGAAACATTTCATTGGGAATGGCAAGATTTATCTAAAGAAATAACCAATGCAGACCAGAAAACATTTGTTTAGTCAAACCTAAAAAGAAACCTTGGTGGAATCAAATTTGTGAAGATGCGTTACAATAGAGAATAAAACAATGGAAAAAGTGGAAATCCTGTGGAAAGACTGAGCACTAGGACCAATTCAAACAGCAAAGGAAAGACTGCTAGAATAATAAGGGGAGTTTTATTTCATTTCGTGTGGCTATTTCTAGCCGAGTGCAGCGCTTGTGAAGCAGACCCTCCGATGAGGGTGGGCGGCATCTGCCATTTGTAGGTAACTGCGTGTTATTGTGGCGGAGGATAGTGTTATGTGTGGTGTGTGAGTTGCAGGGATGTTGGGGACAGCACAAACACCCAGCCCCCGGGCCAATGGAATTAACCAATGAAGGTTAAAATCCCCGACCCGGCCGGGAATCGAACCCGGGTCCCTCTGAACCGAAGGCCAGTACGCTGACCATTCAGCCAACGAGTCGGACAGGGGAGTTAAAAGATCTTTCAAAAAATCACAACTTATTGATCTACAAGACACCTTTGTTAAAAATAACTCTCGAAACTTCTACCAGACATTTGAGTCAATTATAGGGGCATCAAACGCCTAGCGTATGCTTCTATGTTGAAAAATGGTAGACTTGGCCTAAGCAGTGATGAGAATTGTGAAATACTTGCGAAACACTTTGATCAACTTTTAAACTGCTCTGAACCCGACCATAGGTTGGAATTCTTTCAAACAACTGAAAATCTGGAAGAAGATATACCGCCCACCGCTGAAGAAATTAAAGAATTAACAATATGAAAAAGGATATTTACAGACTTGTTGATCAGGATGTAATGAACTACAAGCTAGGAATAGTCCAGAGGACGACTACACAAATATTATCGTGAAGTTGCTGATTGTTTCCATAATAGGCGAGTAACGAGGGTTATGATAGATGTGATGTACAGAACAACGCTGGCGTACTCTGGTACGTGCGGACCAGCATCACGTAGTTTGCATTGATCGGGTTGTCTAATCAATTACAGCAGGTTTGCGGGATGCTCGTATTTTTACACTATCTACCGCCGACACCTATATGCACAGTGTCAGCGCGCTATCGTATTTAGCTTCTCTTCCCCCTCTATATTTCGAAAATTTGAATATATTTTAACATGTTGCGCTCCTCTTCCTGTAGTCGTAGTATCTTTCTCCTCTCCCATGCACTCGCTATCTTGTGTGCATGTTTCCACTCTCCGTAATTTATCTTGGAAGGCATTTGAGCTACGCTTGGCTCCATTATTTCTCTTCGTTTTGTCGGCCGACAAGGCTTTTTTTTTTCGTCCTGAAATCTGCCCTACTTCATTTTTGTCGACATACTTTACTGCTGTCATATTCTTCTGTTATCAGATACGAGAGATTTTCTTCATTGGAATAGTTAATAGGTTGCCGTCGTATATGGATATACTTGCGCAGTCACGTCGACCTATTTGTTACTAGACTGGAAGTTAATCGCGGGAACATTTTTCTAACTTCTGTCTTGAGATACATCTTCTCGTACATCATTGATGTATGTACTCAGATTTGACAACTTATGTTTAGAACGCCTCTTTCTTTATTATTTCTTAATCCTCAAGGAGTGAATCTAACGCCCGATGAAAAGTTGTTCGTTAGTGTGTTACTCCAGAGTTCTTGGATTAACCAAGGAAATAATTAACTGGGTATAATTTAAGAGGAAGAGTAGCCTCCGTGGCTCAGACGGCAGCGCGTCGGCCTCTCACCGCTGGGTTCCGTGGTTCAAATCCCGGTCACTCCATTTGTGCTGGACAAAGTGGAGGCGGGACAGGTTTTTCTCCGGGTACTCCGCTTTTTCCTATCATCTTTCATTCAAGCAACACTCTCCACTATCATTTCATTTCATCTGTCAGTCATTAATCATCGCCCCAGAGGAGTGCGGCAGCCTTCGGCAGCCGGCACAATTCCTATCCTCATCGCAAGATGGGGCTTCAGTCATTCCATCCCTGACCCGGTCATTGACTGGAAAACAGGTTGTAGGTTTTCATTTTCAATTTAAGAGGAAGAAATCAACCGATATTTACACACTTGTTAATCATTATATAATGAACTACAAGCTAGGAATAGTCTAGTCTAGAGGATGAC
This sequence comes from Anabrus simplex, assembly GCF_040414725.1. Classification (NCBI taxonomy): domain Eukaryota; kingdom Metazoa; phylum Arthropoda; class Insecta; order Orthoptera; family Tettigoniidae; genus Anabrus; species Anabrus simplex. The sequence goes on along the minus strand of NC_090265.1, from coordinate 949,495,410 downwards.
TACGGTGTGAATTATCATCAGTCAGATGTTAGACGCAAACGAAACTAGTTCAGGCCCACCTTTCTCTTGGATGTATTTTTTTAAATTCCAGGTCTAGCTTTATAAAATTGGTTATAATATCAAATGAGAACACTTTATGAAACCGATTAAAATAACAAATTTTATATGTAGTGATTCACTATGCGTCGCCATAATCATTCTGGCGAACAATGAATTGTTAATACAAGTTAGAAAATAAAGTTGCAAACACTTTGTATTGAGAAAAATGTACGGAAATAGCTTCCTCTGTGGATCAATGGCAGCGTGTCGGTCCCCGGAGCTCAAGGTCGCGGGTTCGAACTGCAGAAGTAGTGGGAGTTTTTAAGTGGGGAAGAAGACCATTCGACATTGCATATCGTATGATACCGGCATGCAGAAGGTCTCTGATGACACATTTGGTGTTTATCCGATAAATTAGTTAAGGGCTCTGCCATAGATCGAGTTTACTCTGTCACCTAGAAGAGTAAAACGGAAGATCGAAATTGACGCGCATACAGCCTAGATGGCAAGAAATCAAAATGTATGCACACGGTATCTGAGGCCGTACGATTATTATTATTATTATTATTATTATTATTATTATTATTAGTATTATTATTATTAGTATTAGTATTATTATTATTCTGAAAATGCGGTTTATGTATCAGTAACGCTTACGTGCCTCTTAGCATTGGATTCTAGACAGAGAGCATTATCGTAGTTTATCAGGGAAACGTGCTTATTCATAAAGGGTGAAAACATGCACAGGGCGACATACCAAAACAGATGAGGGGAACTTCTTGTAAGATTTATCATTACATTATTGTAGTTTTAAAACTGTAGGAACAGCCATCAGATATCAAACTACTCATCCTATTTTTTCCAAAGTCATTCATACCAAAGAAGTAGTCTACCTCTTTCTTGTTTTTCATGGATCGATAACATCGATGGCTCCTTGGCTTAATGAGAGAACTTCGGGTTCGATTCCTGGCCGGGTCGGGGACTTAACTTCGTTGGTTAATAATTCTTCAAACTCAGGGACTGGGTGTTTGCGTTCGTCTTAGTACACATCTTCATTTACACATCATACTACAAACCACCACAGAAACATGCAATAATGAATATATCCCTCCTGATAGGATTGGCGTCAAGAAAGGCATCTGGCCGTAAAACTGGGATAATTGGTTGCAAAGTAACCACCCCGGGAAATTGGGGAAGAGGCAAGGAGACAGAAGATAGCCTTGAACATTGACCTGTTGAAACAGTCCTCTTATTGTTCACTGAGGAAGAAAAACTGTATGGTCTTTCATAGTTGAAGTCTCATGTCATTTTTATCAACCGCAGCCACAATAAACTACAAATTCATGCACTAGTGAAGATCACCTACAATGAATGCCTTGACCTGATGACTACGGTGTTCCAGTGATCTCGGTAATAAATACTTCGATACTGTATTAAAATACTTTCGATGCGACAGTTGTTCAAGTGACATTTTACTATGGTGAGATTCTTTTATCGTCGTGCACATTGTACACAATTCTTTAATGTAGGGAATACAAATACCCATGTACCTAACGATTATGTGAAATGAAATTGCTTTCGTTATCACAGTGAACTGGCATTGCTCATTATACACGTATTATACGCACTTCTGAGTCTTAACTAATCCTGGAGTTCAAAAGTTGTTACATACCTGGTACAGAAATGTCTTCGGTGAAAAATAATTCGTGATAAGGGTCAGGAGACGTGCGGTCGGCCCCGCCTGTCATATAAGCATACTTCATTAGTGGCATTCGTTTACAAGATACAGATGGTGTGATTTTATTTTACTCGAGTTTGAGACTTAAGAGTGTCTTGGCACACTCCCCACATCCTCACTGCAACCCATAAATACCCTCATAACCATATGAAGAGATCTGTAACCTTATTTACAACCTCGTTTACGTGATTGCCCCAATGAATATATTTCCTTATGTTATATGAGGTATATTCACTCAATCATCATAGAACTCTACTTTCTATTGTATTCAATATGATTGAAATTGGTAGTAGTATTCCACGTTTGAACGAATTTCTAGGCCACAGCATCGGACTGGCTGAGCAGATGTTTGACTATTGCAGACATTGAAATTAAAGATCCATATTTAACACAATATTCCATTTTGAAATAGAGTATTCCTTTAGCTAACTGATAAAATGAAATGAAATGGCGAATGGCTTTTAGTGCCGGGAGTGTCCGAGGACAAGTTCGGCTCGCCAGATGCAGGTCTTTTGATTCGACTCCCGTAGGCGACCTGCGCGTCGTGATGAGGATGAAATTATGATGAAGGCGGCACAAACACCCAGCCCCCGTGTCAGCGAAATTAACCAATTATGGTTAAAATTCCCGACCCTGCCGGGAATCGAACCCGGGACCCCTGTGACCAAAGGCCAGCACGCTAACCATTTAGCCATGGAGCCGGACAGCGTATTGATAATTTTTACCTCTTGTCTGTAAGAAATAACTGTTGCAACTTCAGTGAGTTTAATATGTATAATATAAAATAATCGATTAAGTCTGAAGTTACTGAGTCGATTGACTTCGACGGCGGAAGGGAAGCACTGGTCTTCTGAGCCAAAGTTGACAAGTTCGATCCCATTTCAGTCCGGTGGTATTTGAACGTGCCTAAGTGCGCCAGCCTCCTGCCCGGAAATTTAGCACAACGTCAATGAACTTTTGCGCGACAACATTTCCAGCACTTCGCGTCTCTGAAAATGTCAACACGTATTTGGATGTGTTATTATTATTATTATTATTATTATTATTATTATTATTATTATTATTATTATTATTATTATTATTATTATTTGAAAATGACTGGCAATATGAGAAATTCTAGTAATGCCATTCCTTATGTTGCCATTTCCTGTTATAAATGGTGTGAAAATGTCGCTCATAGGGTCAGTTGGTGTATCCATTTCAGTAGGCTTGGCAGACTGGTATTTAATATCAACTTCTAGACCGGTGAGAAAAGCAAAGGGAAACTACCTCGCTCCTCATTTCCGTAGTACAGCCCTTCATAGACGCTTAGGCCGCCTGTGACGGCTGTTGGAGGAGCTTTTAGGGGTCGGACCAGCCGTCGTGCTGGATAATCAACAACAACAACAACAACAACGACAGCAACAACATTATTATTCATCTACTGATACAAACTTATTTAAACATTTTCAAACTTCAAAGCATGGAAATGAGACTTAAGCAAATTATAAATATTCAGTTCATGCTTATTCCCCATCGTTTGTGGAACTGGAAGTAAACTTCATTTTACTTCTGGTATGATTTCGAAGCCTTTGAGAAATATTTATCGTAAAACTAAAACTAGGAAACAAAATCCGTTAATCCTGAATCTCTTAGTTCAGTAATTCTTCTAAGCTCCCAGCTTTAAACTTTCCTTGCATTTGGTGTCAAAGAATTGGTCTAGAAGTTGATATTAAATACCAGTCTGCCAAGCCTACTGAAATGGATACACCAACTGACCCTATGAGCGACATTTTCACACCATTTATAACAGGAAATGGCAACATAAGGAATGGCATTACTAGAATTTCTCATATTGCCAGTCACTTTCAAATAATAATAATAATAATAATAATAATAATAATAATAATAATAATAATAATAATAATAATAATAATAATAATAATAATAATAATAATAACACATCCAAATACGTGTTGACATTTTCAGAGACGCGAAGTGCTGGAAATCCATAAATCCTGCTTCAGGAGCACACCATCATACTAAGAGTATCAGAATGCCATTTAATACTGGCGCATATTTTATCAAGTCCATTATGAAAGGCAAATTCATCGCTCTAGAGAGGCTTAATGGATGACCAGCCCAGCGCATCTCAGAATTTAAACTTAATGCCAGTACTGTTGTGATTTTTGAGACTGTGATTTAGTAATTGTAGAACCTCCTCCTAGTACAGTTGGTTGGCATTTAAGGGTATCTACTTAAGTGAGATACCTGTGCCGCTGGAATTATTGGCGGATGAAATAACCCCTTTGCGTCAAAATTATGGCACTCCGGCTATGGAGAAGATAAATATTAGTGTGTAAAGACATTGAAATTAGTGTAAAAATTGTCTAGGGAAGTCAGAAAACCGTTTTCGTTATTGTTAAGGGCTGTTGATTCAAACGCTTTAATACGGTTAGTCCAGATTTTATCACAGTTCGCGAGGCGTAACTTCGTTCTGTATTAAAATGTCTTTTCTGGATAGTATACTGTAATACGTTTTTCAGTCATATTGAATTGGTCTCTAATTTAATGTGGGAACGTGTGCTGGCGAGCTATTACTTCTGATGTCATTATAATCATTCATATCCCTCGTTCAGCTTCCGCCGGGTTGTGGGATGTTTACAGCATCTTTCCTCTTCCTCTATCCAACCACGATTGTTCCTCCTCAGCTGTGCTCCAGTCCAGGTTTCTTCTAATTATCCTATTCCTTTTCAGCCACCTTAGTTTGGGTCTTAATCATCCGCTTCGGCACCCTTCCCTCTTCCATCCTCTTAACGTGCCCAAACCATTGTAACGTTCCAGACGTCACAGTGTAATTATGTTAATTTTATTATGTGTAATTAATTCAGGAATTTAACGTCATGATATTTATGTTCGTATGTAATTTTATTATAATTCATGTTTGATTATTTGCTCACTATCATTTCATTACTTTGTAACTACGACTTGTAAACGAGGGCTGAATATCCTAATATTAACTTAGATTCTTGCGACATTCGTTTAAATTTAACTTGCAGTAGATTTTCCTCTATCTTGCCACATCACCGAGGAAGAAGGAAGGACAAATTTAGACATCAAATTCTGGGAAAAGCGAGCACGTGTTCAAGCGTTGTAACCACAGCTACTGTATTTCGACCAGAATAATTCAAACTGATCACCGCCTATATTTTCAAAGGAGCGTCATGTTGCCATGGATACTGAGTGAAAGGGCTAATAGAAGAACAGTTGATATCATGGTTGGGACCCATCAACTTTAATATCTGGAGTGGGGAGAGACGTGTCAACTGATTGGACCACGTGTAGCGACCTGTAATTAGAGCCAGAAAAGGTTATAAAAGGGCGTGTTGGAGCTCTTGGCATCATTCTTCTATCTTATATTTCGCTTCAGGTCTGATAACTTGTCTTATGGTTGTTGTACCATAGTGGACTAGTGTGGTAGTTTATCACTTCTACATTCATTACTTCGTTACCACGACGTGGTACTTAGGAATTTCTGAATGATGGGTGTATAGCCACTCTCATCAGGAAGTACGAACAGCTCTGTATTAGACCAGTTTATACCAGTCTAAGACAATAGGTAGCATTAAACTAGATAGAAATGAAACTTCAGTGCACATTTTCAGTAAAGTTGGAAGGATTGTTAATTGAGTATCCTCTCCACATAACCCAAGGAGGTTTTTCTAACTATGATTTAGGGCTCATCTCCAATATATGGGATAGAGCATAACAGGGAGTGATAGTTTCAAAGCCATCATCCAATTAGTGGTTGATGCAGTTTGCAAGGCAGGAATGGTACTTAGCTGCAGATGAAGATATCTCACAGACGACCGGTGATGTTCCAGCTACAAGGATGGAAGCTTTCCAAGGACCAGCAGAACAAGACTACATGGTGAGCAAGCGAGTTAAAAATATTGCAAGTTTTCGCGAAGTAGAGTCATTCAATTTTTTGTTAAATTCATTTCCTATTTTAAATTCAGTTCTCGTCAAACCGTCGTCATTTATATTCAACATAATAAATAGTACTTTCCTAGTTCACTTTAATCAGTCTGCCTTAATTAGCCTTTTGATTTCTAATTCTCCTGCTTAATGATTAGTGCACTATCACCTCATCCCTGTGATGAGAGTCCGTCCAAGCTTTATTATAAATTTTTGTTTTTAAGTCATCAACTTAAAGATTGGCGCCCTTAGCTTGCATAGTTGCATTTCTCGTTCAATTATTGTTCTCTAAGAGGGGCACGTCACACCATCTACGTTTATCCCTCTCCTTTCAATCCAAAAGCTTTTCCACTCCGATTTATTTCCTGACGTCTTAATTTCTTACTCTGTTCTTTCTTATCTTTCCTGTCATACTTCTTGAAACTTTCATTTCATTCGCCAGGGTTTTACTCTCTTGTATTTTTGTCAGTATCCAGATCTCCGTTGCATTTGCCAGTATTGGGCAGTAGTGCATCTTATACAGAAAACCGTTTTCGTTATTGTTGTACTTCTTTCCTCCGCACAAGGTTTCTCACACTAATGCATTTCTCTGTTCAATACTTTTACTGATCTCCATGCCTAGCCCTGCATCCTGCATCAGTTCGCTTGCCACGTACTTGAAGCTCTCCAAAATTTCCCTTTATTTTTTATTATTCCTTTCCCTTACCTTTCTCCTGTAGTCAACACCATTGTGTTACTCTCTTCCATGCTGATTTTCATTTCATAATTATACAGAGAGTATAATTTGAGACTTCTTAGCGGAATACCGAGGAACCAGGAGCACAGGGTAGCGGAGACAGCGAGCGCAGTGCCCGCAATGGCGAGCGAGCGTTTTCGTCTCAAAGAAGCGGCAAGATTACACCTATAGAAACCAAGCGAAACTTAAGTCACCAGTTGTATACATGCTCAGGACAAATAAATAAATAAATAAATAAATAAATAAATAAATAAATAAATACATAAATAAATAAATAAATAATTTCGAATTCTCAATACTGTAATGAACACTGTTCATTAACCAATTGCAAGATCGTAAATGTAATCATCATTACGTGCTGATGAATGTGAAATTCCAGTTTCCTGAGCTACTCTCCGAAGCGACTTTTGTGAAGTAACTTGCAATCTTGTCCGTATATCCTCTAACCTAGCCTGTGTGAGAGCTGTTCTCCTTCGCTGTTTTGTTTTCTTATTAGTTACGGAACCAGTACTACGCCACTTGTGAATGAGTTGTTGCACGTAACGTTTTGATGGTACTCTCGAACCGGGAAACTCTTTACGGAATTTTCGAAGGCACCTTTTGACTGGTTTCTTCTTCTTGTGCAAATGACACTCGACCAAAAACATTCTCTGCGCTGTAGTGTACTTAATGGATATTAAGCAGTTTTCATGATTATTTTCATATATTTTTCTATTGTTTGTAGAGTAAGTTCATACAAATCCAAACCATGCAGGACGCATTATAGTTTAAGAAAACGGACCATCGAGTGATTAATTAAATCGTCTCCTCGTGCTGAGGTGGTGGAGCTTTTTTTGGGCATACCCGAGCGTGTGTAAAACAGCAATATGGAAATGCATGACAGCATACTTCGTTGAAACTTGCAAATCTATTTAGGCTGGTACGTAGAGGAAAATACTCTAGGAACATTTAAATAATTGCCTAGAAACTTGATATGCATTATTTGGTTCTCATATAAACACTCCCTGGCTGACTTTCTGGCTAGACATTGCAGTCTGTGTAGCTAGGAACATAAAAATTAGATGTGCACTTTAAAAGTTTTATTCGGACATCATGTATATAGTTTCCATAAATTTTATCAGCGGGTGGCTTTCGAGTTGTTATTTCACGCCAGCGCCCTATTGTTTTCTTGGCATCCTCTACTGCAATGTAGTTTTCCCATTGGTTTATGAGTCTGTATGAAATTCTGGTCTGCTGCCTCAGAGATTGTTTGCACATATATTTCACAGTGGCAACATAGACAGCCGTTCCACCTTTGCTGAGTATTTAAATCACAGCTTAGTTATCCCATACAGAGAAAATAACTGGAGTCTTCTGAACCAAATAAGAAAATACTGTCTTTCCCTTCAGCCGTTTCAGATTATTATTGTGACCGTGTTTATTCTAATTTAATCGTGCTTGAAATAAATTTTATAAACGTTTATCTTACATCATAGGAGTGTAGAATATGGAAAAAAGTTGAGGAAAAATGTAATTTTACATCAATAAGCAGGATAAAATAGAAATATGTTTGTAATCGGTTTTGGAAATCGTATCTTCAGAATTGAAGGCATTAAACTTTGCTTTAAAAGAATGAAAAGTAACTATTCTGTTTCAGTGAAAAGAGATACAGAAAACTGCCGGAATTCACAGGCAGAATTGCATTTCATTTGACGAAAAAATAAAATAAAGTGATGAAGGGAGCAATTATTATGCATTGCTATGTTAAATTAAGTTACCGGAATATGAAATGATATTTTTGGTAATATCTATTTGTATACTTTGAACAGATTTTAAACTTTTTTGTGCAGTAACGTTATTCATTATATAACCTACAACTTTAAACTAGACAGGAAGAATTGATTGCAGAGGACATACAGTATACAAGGTTATTCGCCTAAGAGGTTACACCGAAATACCTTATAGTCCATTGAAGATATCGATATTCTGTTTACACATTCTTCAATGGTGTTAAGGGGCTCGTAAAACATAGTGCTGCACTTTGCCATGGGATTATTAATTACGGAGATATCGACACCAACTTCGTTTCTTCAAACTGATTTATAGTACTATGTCCAAGGGAATTAGCGGAACATGTTTTTGAACAGCCGGTATATTATATTACTTTTAGTGTTGTCATTTGCGGAGTACGTATACCTTCGAGCACGTACACTGAGATTTCTGAACTTCGTAAAAGTCACAAGAACAGTCAGTGTGATCCAGGAAGGGTGGACTTATCGTGTTGCCGAGGACTTAGGTGACTCCCCGTATGTTATTTATCGGTTATGGAATACACATGAGACAGACCAATTCACCCTGCAAGTTGGACATGGTCGTCGATGCATCGCAACCTAAAATGACGACCGATATCTGGCCATTTCTGCGTTGCGTCGTCGTATCGCCAGTGCCTGAGAAATGAAACATGACCTCAGAAGGGCAAGAGGAGTCACGGTACTCTACTAGACTGTCAGGAACATGTTGCGCGAAAGGAACACTGCCCAGACGACCCGTTCGAGTGCTTTCCTTCGCGACAAGTAGCTCGCCGTCTGTTCGCCTGTAACCTCGTCAGTTTGCAACTTCGCCGGTGTTGTTAACAGACGAGTCACGATTTATCCTGACCCAAAGTGATGGCCGTATACGTGTATGGAGAGGCCCTGGTGAGCGTTACTTGCCAAATGTTGCACAGCAAGTGAACAGATTCGGACAAGGTTCTGTGATGGATGTAGGGTGACATTATTGTCGAGTGACGTACAGATCGTGTCATTGTCAGTGGCCGTCTTACCGCCAGGGAGAACATCAACCAGATTTTGTTCGACCCTGTGGTGGCTGCTGCATACTGGGTTGGCCCTGAATTCCTGCTCATGTTCGACAATGCCAGGCCGCATGTAGCGGGCGATACCAGGGACGTCTTCGGAAGTGTTCACATTCAAGTGATAGAATGACCAGCGGTGAGTCCCAACCTTTATCCCATTTAGTGCGTTTGTGGGAAATGCTTGACAGACGTGATCGTGGTCGTCCTGTTACACCACAGACTCTCCAGGAAATCTCACAGGCTCTCAATGAGGAGTGGGAAGGTACACCACAGAGTGACCTCCGTAGATTTGCGTGGAGTATGCCATCTAGGTGTCAGGCAGTGATAAATACGTACGGAGGGCATACATGATACGAAAGCTCTCAATCTGGGAAGAAAACAAACTGGAAGACTGAATGACTACTTTGTTTTTGACATTGTTTGGGCATTTGAGTTTTTGTTTCTTTTGTAAACATGAATGAAAATCAAATGTTGCTTTGTTGTGTGATTTACTTGTAATGAATATGTGTATATCTGGTTGCAATGTTATTTGTTATTGTTCCATGCAGTAGCCTATGATATACGTTCAAAAACCGCATTCCGCGAATTCTTTTGTACAGTGCTAGTAGAAAGTAAGTTCGAACAATGACGAATTCAGACTTGTAATTCATATGCCGGAAAATTACTTTTTGCAATATTATTTCAGTTTTCGACTCTAAAGGCTGAGAGCGGGCGCTTAGCTCGTATCAGACAGCGCTGGTGTAAGAAACCGTTCACTCACTAGCTGTTTCCTTTTCGTGATCCCAGACACGTAAGTGATACTGTCGAGTACAGTAATGCCTCGTAAATACAGTGTGGTGCGTCTCTTTGGTTTGCAACGTTTTCGTGAAAGGCGAAAATAACTAAAATATAAACTTCAGTTACAAAGGAACATACAGTACGTTCGATTGGAAAAATGAAAATAACAGTAAAAAAGAACAGCTCCTTTTAGGAAAACTAATAATGTCAGAGTTAGATTTCATTGATAATGATTCAATTGGTCTGGGCACGGGAACGTAATACAGCGTCGCCTGTTTCATTTCTATCACACTATTGAGAGTTTTGTATTTAGAGACGTTGTAGACAACGAGATTTATTTTTCTTCAAATATTATTATTACCTAACAGGATTCGTCCAACGTGTTAACCATTCATAATTGTTAACTTTAACACAGTAATAAACTTTGGTTAAATGTTGTTGTTTCTTCATTACTCCGTTCATATACGGTATATTGTTTTCTCAAAACGGAGACAATAAAGATTTAGTTACGTTCCTGTGTAATCATTGCGTCAGCGAACCCTGTTTGATATGGCAAGCCAGCACGAGCTCTCGGCCACTAAAATGGAACGTTGAAATATTATTGGTATATCAAAAAGTAATCGTCGTATGTATGAATTAATTGCATGTCTGAATTTGTAGCAGTTCCAACATTTATTCTAGAGGCAGAAATTATTAAGGTTCCATTTTGAAAAAAAATTGGTGTCAATTTCTGTGTTATTAACAATCTCACGGGAAAACGTAACACTGTGTTTTACAAGCCCCTTCATACAATTTTAGAATGTGAAAACAGGATATCGATATCTCCAGTGGATTAGAAGTTATTTCGGTGCAAATTCTTAGGTGAAAAATCGTGTATGTAGCCTATATTTCACATGAATTCGTGGGTACGCTTATACATTCTCCAAATGATACCGTATTCTTTGCCTGGCTTCGAAAGACATGGTTTTATGTAGTTTTCCATTTTCACATTAGCGAATTTCTAGGGCTTTACTTTCGGGCCACGATCTTTTCTTTCCCAGTTATAGACATATCCCGTCCTACCGTCGCGAAAACATGTACTGTACGTAGTTATGGCGACTGCTAGCAAAAGATGGAAAAAACAAAACAGAAAGAAACGAGTATATTTCGAAATAAGAGAATGATGTACGAGTGATATTTGCATGTTTTAGAGTTAAAAATCATATCATAATATAACAGTATTACTTTCAAATCCACCTTCAAATGCACCTTTTTCAACGCAAGATCTATTTAAATATTTATTGTAGTCCATCTCTTACTTGGCCATAAGCTGCACCTTGATCTGATTTATATGCAGACGATAATAATAATAATAATAATCATATTACAGATATTTTACCATATATTTAATTTATATGTGAATAATGTTATTGTAAAAGAGATTGCAGTATGAATACAGCTACTGGGGAAAATATAAGTGATGTTCTGTAAGGGTTTTATATTTCCTAAGTGGTGAATCACTACTACTACTACTACTACTACTACTACTACTACTACTACTACTACTAAAGTGCACATCAGATCTTGTTTAGGAACCAGTATTGTATATATTCTTGGTTACCTTTAATACATCGGTCGTTGATTGTAAAATCTTCTGTAGGCCTAAATAAATATTAATTTCCAATATTTTTAACTATGAGGAAAGAGTTAAGAGATGGATTGCTACAAGATCTTAGAGTATTTTCGATAACACAGTGATAACTGTTCTTCAGTAAGGCTGTAGTATTATAGCGTTTTATTCCTGTATTTACTTAGTTTCCCTGCGGATTGGAATAATAATAATAATTTCGTGTGGCTATTTCTAGCCGAGTGCAGCCCTTGTAAGGCAGACCCTCCGATGAGGGTGGGCGGCATCTGCCATGTGTAGGTAACTGCGTGTTGTTGTGGTGGAGGATAGTGTTATGTGTGGTGTGTGAGTTGCAGGGATGTTGGGGACAGCACAAACACCCAGCCCCCGGCCCACTGGAATTAACCAATGAAGGTTAAAATCCCCGACCAGACCGGGAATCGAACCCGGGACCCTCTGAACCGAAGGCCAGTACGCTGACCATTCAGCCAACGAGTCGGACTGCGGATTGGAATAGTTTAAGTGTAGATAGAATGTTTATATGGTAAGGCTTGTCTTACTTTGTGTTACCTGACGTAACGGCTTGCCCCTGCAGTGTTGTGTGTATTTCTGAGTGCTGGCAGCTGTCCAGAGGAACTACGCTGATGGTTTTACCCGGTTCTGGGAACAAGCGTAATGATGTGGAAACTTCGCTCGTTAGTATCTCTCTATCGGCCTTTTGATGGAAATAAAAGGCCCTTATGCTACCATATCCATGTTCAGTTTACTGGAAAAGTTCTGTGAACTGAATGTTCTACAACAGGAACAGAGGAAGGTGCTCTATTTTTGACAATACGACAGACTGTTATGTTGCACCTTTGATTCACTGCAGTTATATTTATCTTTTTTATAAGGTCTATACAACCATACAGCGCAGTAGCAATTGTTCATTAGAGATATTTGCTCACATTACTGATCATCATTACGTTGACGGAGAAAATCATTTTGATTTTTAATTTTAATTGTGATGAAAATGCCAGTTGTATGTAATAAATTAGTGGAAGGAAGACGATATAATAATAAATACATGTTCTTCCAAGTTCGTTAATTTCATTTGATCTCAACAGTATGAAGTCTGAGCCACTAGTGCGTCTAAATTTCGTTTTAATAAGGGATTCTACCATGATACGGACATTATGATTTTACACATTTAGGCTGCCTACTCTACCAGATGACTTCGAAACCGGAACTCTTTTGGGCGATCTCTGGCCGAGATTTAATTAATTTTATCGGGTGAACACAAAGTGTGCCACCAGAGATCTCGTCCGTGATATAGTATGACTTGGAGTACAGAATGGACTTTCTTCCGCCTTAAAATATCTTACTACCTCTGTCGGATTTGATTTTGGGAGGGACTCTGTAACCTACTAGTAACACTGCTGAATCTCTTGTCTTTAAACACATTAACGTGCTGTCCGGCTGTGATGGCATTTGATCCTGCAACATTGATTATATGGGAGGTCAAACACTGTGGTGTAATGCTAGCAGGTTGTGGCAGATAAGTTTTTTCTAAAGTACAGACGTCATATTCTGTACAGAGTTCGTTAGTTATCGTTATCTTGTTACAATGTTGCAAGAGGACTAGCACCGGAAGGCGTACGAATATGGTTATTCTTTTAAGGGGAAAGCAACGAGAGTAATGGCCTTCGTATTTTTCGAAATGTGTGTATTGTCTAATTATGTTATTTACATCTTTGTCGAAGTATTTGTTGTGGCTTTATTTTTGAAGGGACTGAAGTGTGACGCGTGACTTCAAATATCGCCCTGTGGAGTGAGAGTGGAATTAATTTCTTCGGGATCCCGAATGTAATGGCTCTAAATTTGACGACCTAGTCCGTCCACGGCATACATTTGAATATTACAGGATTTTGATCTGTAGCATTGTAAGTACTGTATTCAGGAAGAGATAGACTAAGTACACAGTGGGATGGCGAACAGATAATTATTAACGTTACTGGGAAAAGAGATGATAATTTAAAAAATCTAGCTCTGTTTACCTTCAAAACGTTATGCTTTAAACTGATAGAGATAACGAAGTATGAATATTCCGAGAACGACTGTTTAAAATAACTGTCCGATCTTCTGTACGTTGCTCAGTTCGGAAGCATACTGCATACTCTTCTTTTTCTACCGCTTTGCACACATCTTTGGGGTCGCGGGTGCGAACTATGTCACATATATATGTATGTATGTATGTATGTATGTATGTATGTATGTATGTATGTATGTATGTATATTTGGCCTTGTTTTACGGTCGAATACCCTTCCTGACGCCAACCTTATACGGAGGGATGTAATCACTATTGCGTGTTTCTGTGGTGGTGGTGGTGGTGGTGGTGGTGGTGGTGGTGGTGGTGGTAGTATAGTGTGTTGTCTCAATATGAAGAGAAAAGTGTTGAGACAATCAATAACCCAGTCCCTGAGCCAGAAGAAGTATAATCACAGGCACCATTAAATTCCTCGAAATTGCCGGGAATCGAACCCGGGACCCTCTGAACCGAAGGCCTCACCGCTGGCCATTCAGCCAAGGACTCGGACGGAGGCACACTCCATACAACGGTATTACTTTCATTTTAATTTGGTATGAAAATTGGTGAAAGTTTGCTGCCACCCTTAAGCGATGTGAAAGGAACTAATGGCATCGGCCAAAAGAAAATATTTTGATGACAGCACGCTGTACTGTTGAAACCAAAAGTTCACCTTTGTTATTATTCATTGACGCACAGAGAGTATGATACTACTCGTTAACTTCGATTAATTAATTGTTTCATATATTCATACTTTTTGTAAACTCACAGTGCGTTTGTACTATAATTTGTTACGTATGAACCTCGTGGATCTCTGAGTATGGAAGCTGTTGTATAATCTGTGTTGAGATATTGAGAGAGAGAGAGAGAGAGAGAGAGAGAGAGAGAGAGAGAGAGAGAGAGAGAGAGAGAGAGAGAGTTTCTTCCTAGGATATGGACCTGAGACATTTTACTGCTCAGACGTTGCCTTAGCATTTTCGTTATTGATCGAGTGATATCATAGATCGGAATCGCCTGTTAGGCTATGAAAATGGATTGTTACCTAATATTCTTTCACGTATGTCATATAAAAATATCATTTATAATATCTGTCCCATGCTTGGACGTCATTTGTAACGTCAATGCAATATAAAATATATCCGTCATACATTGGGCGTCAATTGTAATTTTACTAATTCTACTTTGATTTGAGCTTGAATGAATGAATAAATAAATAGATAAATAGATACAACTGAAATGCCCATAATTCGGACGCCAGAGTTCACCAAAATGAATCCCTCGAATTTAGATGGAGCATGATTATTTTCTCTTCTCTCTCAGGGTGTATACATGAGTTTGTGTGCTGGTACTTCCGCTATCCACTGAAAACGAGTAAACTGGTAAGAACACCTACGTTCTTCAATAACTTCTCCACTCTAATTTAAAAATAAATAACCTATATTCTGATATAACCGAAATCCGTGCATGAGCACTTTATCGACACACAAAAATTACTGATCCTGCGATTTCAAACACATTTAGGTCACAACTACCGTAATGATATTTGATCCTGCAACCTTCATCATGGGAGGTCAAGCATTGTGGTGTAATGCTTGCAGGTAGCGGCAGAGAACTTCTCCTAAAGTAGAGAAGCCATTATTCTATACAGAATTCGGTAGTTATAATATCGCAAGAGGAGTGACAGGAAGGCGCACGAACATAGTTATTTTTAAGGGGAAATAACGACAATTTTCCTAAAGTACAGAAGTCATATTCTGATAGATAGGATTCGTTGGTTACCATTATTTTCTTACAATGTTGCAAGAGGACTGGCGCAAGAAGGACGACGAAGGTTATTTTTTTAAGCGGAAAGCAACGAGAAAAAATTAACAAAAGCTGAAAGATTCTCGGTATTGTTACGAATAAAACGTTGTCTGTTTCATCGATCTAATTTAATTCAGGATGACCCAGTTAGTAGGTACACACACAATTAGAGTATATTCAACCATGGACGACCACACTCCACTAATTGGTGTCTATTTACAAGTCTCTCACAGCAGAATACCAGCTGACCAGTCAGTCTTTTCAGGGAACGGGGTATAATCCTTCTTGTCAGGCATCACTTTCACTTCCCTCTGCATACTCAGTCCCTTCACAGCAGCTGCATGCAGACAGATACGAACACAGTCTGTTAAGTCACAACACGACGCACGCCGACTGTTTCCCTGGTTCGACTCCAGGTGAGTCCGGTAACTCACACAGTACAGTCAGTTCATATGGCCGCTGCACACAGTGAACTACTCAACACTGATAACAGTAAGAATAACAACTTGTTTGCGGTGGCCGTCTATTTATATCTTGGGTGATGAAATACTGGAATCGTCGATGTACGACTAGAGAGGGAATATCTTTGTTTCGACATCCAGAAGGTCTGCGAAGAGGCCGGCTGGGAGGTGTCCGGTCTGATTTATTCATCCGTTCCTGGGAATATCTATGTCGGCTTCTAGAGGATTGGCAGTGCTTGAGCACGTAACACTATATACAACAAAAATGGTCCTGTAATACAAATATTTGCGAAATACAGCGAGAAATGAACTACAATTTGCAGAAAGACCAAGAATATGAAAATACATATACCGGATGGTACACCCCTTTGCAATCTTATTTTATGCAACACCATGAGTTTACTACAATTCTTGAAACACATCGGTCCCTCTCCCTAAACCGGGGTATTATTAATATAATGAGATGTGTGGTTACAGGCTAGAAGAGAGCAGGCATAATGAGCGCCACTGTTAATTCATTATGGGTACCCCCGAACGATCCCGTAAAACGAGCACAGATACGAAGAACACGTACCTTACAACAGGAGGTTCTTACGCATACCAGGAACAGGTATTCTATAGGCTGGAAACTGTCCGCTGCATGCCAAGCTTCGCAATACCTCACGTGGCAGGGGCGCCTGCTGAGATGTAGTAGTGGAACTATTATTATTATTATTATTATTATTATTATTATTATTATTATTATTATTATTATCTTCTCATTGCTTCTGTTTTATTATTATTATTATTGCTTAATTCGCTATTAACTTATAATAATAATAATAATAATAATAATAATAATAATAATAATAATAATTTTATTTGTATTACGTTCCACTAACTACTTTTTACGGTTTTCGGAGACGCCGAGGTGCCGGAATTTAGACTCGGAAGAGTTCTTTTACGTGCCAGTAAATCTACCGACAGGCGGCTGGCGTATTTGAGCACCTTCAAATACCACCGGACTGAGCCGGGATCGAACCTGGCAAGTTGGGGTCAGAAGGCCAGCGCCTCAACCGTCTGAGCCACTCAGCCTGGCTATTCTCTTAGAGGATATCTCCGTTGATCTGCATGAGATACTCCTTTCTATTCCGATTCATGCCATGGCCAGGAACGTCGTATTGCATCTGTCGGTTGTTAGAAGAAGTGGAGTAGCAGATTAAATCCATTATTGCATGTTACTGAGTCGATATTTAAATGAAACCTTGCTTTTTAGATAGGCCTACATTTATCAGTATTCATAGCATGTGACTTAAGGCAGTAGAATGGAAAGTGCGTGGCAATTGTATATCTTAACGGCTCTGGTCATAGCGTATTGATCGGTCTTGATCGTCGCCTCTCATGTATTAGTAGCTACTGGCGCTTTTCTCACGACATGGGTCAGCGCTATCGTGGAACTTTGTATTGTCCACACTCTTATGTCCTCGTATTTATTTTCTGTTTCATTTTTTTACATTTTTAAGTAGAACACTGGGAATTTTGAGCTAGCATACAATCATAGAACTGATAATGAAGATTTAAGGAAGGATTCAGATTGACGAGCGCGTAGTTCACCAACCAGAAACCACCAGGGAGACCAGATGGTAAGGTTATTCCTATCACAACGTACTCTGATACATTTATGAGGCCAGGACACACATGCCAAGTCTCGAATCCACCAGCAGGTAGTCACTATTTTCTTGTTATCCTAGGTGCGTTCCTTCAAAATGCTTTTTCTGCGTCCTGATCTTTTCTCGTCTGTTATTAAGACGATACGAACTCTTCAGTATGGAGCGTTCGCTGGTAAACTCAATCCGCTATAATTCTTCGGGATTAGTGAAGTCTGATTTGATACGAACATTTCGATGCGGTTCTTTTTAATACTTTTGGGAGACCGCGTTGTTATTTTCAATACCGTGCTCTGCTTACAGGAGAGCCCAGCCAGTCTCGTTTAACTTTCTATGTATAACTGAAGACACATGAATACTAACGTCTTACAAGGAAGCATTTTACTTGGAGCAGAAATTAAGATTAAAAACGAGGCTCTCCCTGGGGTCTCCACGCGCCGAACTCTGGATCGAGGATTATTCTTCAATCCAAGATTTGGTACTCAAAAGCACCAATTAAGCGGCCTTTTGTGTTCTTCTATAGGAAAATAGTATGACACTATTTGCGCTTCTCCAGTGGTTGGAGATCTCCTGCATGTCGTAACAAGCAGCTATAAGGGGTAATTCCCAGGAGCGTGGGTTGGCGACCAAAGCCCCTATTGGTCAACTCTTGCTCTCATATGAACCCGACGGAGTTATAGGGACTATTTCATTTTCACGCTTTTCGTGGTTCTTTTTCCGATATCTCCATTCTTCTAATCGGAACGCTTCCATTTTCCATCTGATAAGTGTTGAGAGAATGGGTGCCTAGTTGTGCTTCGTCTTCGGTCATCAACAAAGAAAATGGCATTATTACCAATATAAATAAATTGTACTGAAGTCCGTGGTTAGTAGTCATTCTGTGCATAGTAAACCGAAGAATGTTAGACGTTCTAGTAAATAATCATATGAAGTTACGCTTGTTGTACAGAATCTACAAGAGATCGTTGGACGACAAACTGCATTACCTTGTTTTGTTCTACACATCTCCTGCAGTTTTGGGAAATTAAAAATTTAAGATGATTGTCATCATCAATCCATGGAATGCAAAGTGCACTATGTAACAAGAGCAGTATAACAAGTTCGAAAAAAATCTCTTCCAGGCAATGAAGACAAGGACTCTGTCTACTACATAGTCTATAAATTTGAGCAAACGTTGAGGAAGGAATCATAGTTGCGGCTTACATTGAAATCGTTGGGGAAGTACCAGAGCAGTGCAGACGAGGCATTTAATCGAAACTGGAGATGGTTAATTGGGGTGGAAGTATTTACACACCACCTTGTAAAAAGAGGGAAAACGTGACCATATGTAGTGTCCTCCGCGTATTCACATTGGAATAGTATCACATGCTGGGGCTGTACCTTAATTAAGGCCACGGCCGGTTCCATCCCATTCCTAGCCCCTTCGTGTCCCATCTTCGCCATAAGACCTTTCTGTGTCGGTGCGACGTAAAACAAGGTGCAAAAAATAGTTGATTCCTTCCCTCTCCTAGGCCTTATCCCATCATCGCCATAAGACCTATCTGTGTCGGTGCGACGTAAAACAAATTGTAAAAAGAAATGTGATGTTCGGGCGTTTGTACATCGCCGTCTGCTCTACTGGACTATAGACTCTGATAGTCTGTATTTACTCATGATAGTATATATTTACTATTGTTGCGCCGTAAGTTTGACGTGGATTAATACCTTACTTCTTCCTCTATATAATTCACCTAAAAGTTACTCTTATATTGATTTCATGCAAGCAGACCCTACCACTCTAATCCTGTTCATTTCGTTATGTATCTTTCTACATAGTAACTTCCTGTATGCTTT